>NC_085027.1:18429676-18745676 GCF_963692335.1 Osmerus eperlanus | reverse complement strand
TAGTACTGCTGGAGAGAGGCCTCACCTTCGTTCCCCGCCCTACCACTTTTGACCAGGAGGAACTTCAAAGGGACATTCACAAATATCACAGACGACTCAAGATTTTGGACTACTTTGACTTCACAGACAATGACACTCACCTGCCATTTATCAATCCCTCCACCTGGGAGCCCAAACTCTCCCAGGTGGATCACCATATCAGGCACCTTATTAAGACAGACAGAAGGACATTACGGGACCACAACAACACACAGACGGACAGACAAGACAACCTCACGACCACACTCCGAGAATCACTACAAACACTTAAAAACAACACACACATAGTCATCAAACCAGCGGACAAAGGATCCAAGATAGTCATTTTAGATAACCATCAGTACATCTTTGAGGCAAACAGGCAATTAAACAACAACAGACATTACAAGATCATACCGGATAGCATACAACCACAGACACAGGTTAAACTTAGGACTATCATCAAATCACTTTACAGCAGACAATACATTACAGCCAAACAACGGGACTATTTGTACGGACCAGACACACCACGACAGAGACTATTTTATTTACTTCCTAAGATTCATAAAGAACCGGACACCTGGACCATTCCCTTTGAAGTTCCTCCTGGTAGACCCATAGTCTCCGACTGCAACAGCGAATCATATAACATATCGGAATACATTGACCACTACATCAACCCCCTATCCACCCGCCACCCCAGTTACCTCAAAGACACCTACCATTTCCTAGAGAAGCTCAAGCCCATAGCTGTTCCCTCCCACACACACATCTTCACCATTGACGTTGACAGCCTGTACACCAACATTAACACCACTATGGGGGTGCAGGCTGTCAAGTCATTATTTCAAAAACACCCAGACCCCAATAGACCGGATCAGGACATTCTACAATTACTCCAAATTAGTTTAGACAGCAATGACTTTTTATTTAACAATAAACACTATCTACAGATATCGGGAACAGCTATGGGCAAAAAGTTCGCACCCGCCTATGCCAACATATACATGGCTGAGTGGGAGAGAGAAGCGCTGTCAAAGTGTCCACTACAACCATCATTTTACTACAGATTTTTAGATGACATCATAGGAGCATGGCCACACGACATCAAACATTTCACGGAATTCATACGCATACTCAACTCACATCACCCGTCAATAACAGTAAAATACATAATTGACCCACAGCAAATTCACTTTTTGGACACCACTGTATATTTTCACCCAATAAATACAACACATAAGACATTACAGACACGGGTATACTTTAAACCCACAGACACACACGCCCTATTACACAAACACAGTTACCATCCCAAACACACATTTAAAGGTATAGTCAAATCACAAATAATCCGGTTTCATAGAATATCTTCTCACAAAGAAGATTTACACATAGCCATCTCAACACTATTTCACGCACTTAGGCACAGGGGATATTCCAAACGGTTTCTGCGCACAATCAAGAACGACACTTTGGCAGCCCTCTCTCCCACTCAGCCCACACATACACCCACCGCACCAAACGAAGGCACATACACAACCAACACACACACGACACACACATCACACATAATCTCTGCACTCCAAACACAAGCATCAGTTCATACACAACCCGCAGCACGGTCCCTCTCCCTCCTTTCCCCATCCCCCCCGAATCCCTCCCCTTACCCTACACCGGGTTCGTATCCTGCATCCTCCCCCAACCCCCCTCCTAGCCCTGAACCTTCCCGGGACCCTGCTGCGGGACCTCATCCAACACCCCGTCACTACCCCATCTTCAATTCCATCCGCCGTCTTAAACCCCAACCCAACCTTCCCTTTAACCCCACTCTGCCCGCCCCAATAACTACACCCAACCTGGTCCCTCACCCTAACCCCAACCCCTCGGACCCCACGCACAACCCCAACCCTCCCTGTAACCCCACCCCTCCCTTTAACCCCTCTCTGCCCGCCCCAAGAGCTACACCCAACCTGGTCCCTCATCCTAACCCCAACCCCTCAGACCCCATACCCAACCCCAACCCTCCCTGTAACCACACCCCTCCCTTTAACCCTAGGCCTAAACCCAACCCTCCCTTTAAAAGTCCCTCCGACCCCATACCCAACCCCAACCCTCCCTGTAACCCCACCCCTCCCCTTAACCCTAGGCCCAAACCCAACCCTCCCTTTAAAGGTCCCTTCAACCCGCCCTTTAACCCCACCCTGCCTTCCCATTCCCACTCTACCTTTAATTCCACCCTGTCTTCCCGTCCCCACCCTACCTTTAATACCCTTCCTAATTCCCCACTGGTTGTTTACCCGCCCTCTAACCCCACCATCCTTCCCGATCCTGATTTTAACAATACTCAGGATTCTGTTTTCACCCCCCTGGCCCCACCACCCACAACCAACACCGGCACACCGTTCACCTCAGACACCGTCACGGACCCGTTAATAATCATTCCCCTAGTCACCACATTTTCACACAAAACTCGACCCCTGCAACATGCACTCAAACACAACTTCACCACGGCCCAACGCACATACCCCGCACTAAAACCCTACAGGATCATTTCGGCATACAGAAGAAATAAAAGTTTAAAGGACATACTCATACACACCAAATTCAGCACCATGCCCTCTCCAGCAGCCAAACCTCATACACTTCACTATAAATACAGAAAATTCATTACAAACCCTCACAGCCACACATCAGCTCCGGTCCCGGACAACCTCACCTTACAAACCTCGAACGCCGTATACATCATCACCTGCACCCTCTGCCACAAACACTATATAGGAGAAACCGGCTCTTCAATAGACACCAGACTCAAACAACATCTGTACAACATCTCACGGGCACACCTACAAACAACACTCGTCACACACTTCCAGGAGCACCCCGTCACTCACCTCATCATATCTGGTGTGGAGTCGGGGTCCGGGTGGTCCAGTGGACAGCGGAAACATGCCGAAAGAAAATGGATCACACAGTTAAATACAATTACACCCCTGGGACTGAATGAAAAAACATAACACTCTTCATCTCATACAGGACCTACTTCACTCATAAATAGACTACACCTTCAACAATACTTACCTTGATCAGTATCATCCACTCATCCATCGCCACACAGCACCTGCAAAAGAACAAACACATTACCTCACAACACTTTGGAACATATACATGTACCCACTCATACATATTCTTACGCGTACATTACTTAAAATAATATACACACACATAACTCACCGGACTATGTATCCATACACACGCACACACTTACATACTGGCACATAGATCTACACACTAAAGAACAAACTCAACAACACCTACCTTGGTCCTCCAATCCTCAGCACCATCCACTCAGCCATCACCACACAGCACCTGTAAAAGAAAACACACACATTATTTCACAACACGTTTTTTGTACTTCTGTTTTCCTTCCTTTCTTTTTTTTTATTTTTTATTTTATTTTTTTTTATATATTTTTAAACACAGAAATGATAGGCCCGCGCTTTTTAAGACCATCCAGTTTTTCTTTTTAACCCTACCCTAACCCAAACCTAACCCTAACCCTAACCCTACCTGCTCTATCTCTCTTTCCCCCCCCCCCTCTCTCTAACCCATGCTCCTCTACCTGCCCTCTCTCCCCTGCTCTCTCCTGCTCTCCCTCCGCTCTCTCTTGCTCTCCTCTCTCTTTCTTGCGCCCTCTCTACCTGCCCTCTCTCTCCTGCTCTTGTTCTCTCTCTCTCTCTCTCTCTCTCTCTCTCTCTCTCTCTCCCCTTGCTCTCTCTCTCCCTGACTCTCCCTTGCTCTCTCTACCTGCCCGCTCTCTCCTGCTCTCTCTCCGCTCTCTTGTGCTCTCCTCTCTCTCTCTCCGCTCTCTTGTGCCCTGTCTCCCTTGCTCTCTCTACCTGCCCTCTCTCCCCTGCTCTCTCCTGCGCTCTCTCGTGCTCTCCTCTCTCTCTCCCTATCTCTCTCTCCGCTCTCTTGTGCTCTCCTCTCTCTCTCTTGTGCTCTGTCTTCCTTGCTCTCTCCCCTGCTCTCTCCTGCTCTCCGTTCTCTCGTGCTCTCCTCTCTCTCGTGCTCTCTCCCTCCCTGGCTCTCTCTACCTGCCCTCTCTCCCCTGCTCTCTCCTGCGCTCTCTCCGCTCTCTTGTGCTCTCCTCTCTCTCTCTCGTGCTCTCTCTCTCGCTCTCTCTCTCTCTCTTGCGCTCTCTCTCCCTTGCTCTCTCTACCTGCTCTCTCCTGCTCTCTCTACCTGCCTTCTCTCCCCTGCTCTCTCTCCGCTCTCTCGTGCTCTCCCCTCCTCTCCTCTCTCTCTCTCTCTCTCTCTCTCTCTCTCTCCCTGCTTACTCTTTCCCACTCCCTGCTCTCACTCCCTGCTCTCACTCCCTGCTCTCACTCCCTGCTCTCACTCCCTGCTCTCACTCCCTGCTCTCACTCCCTGCTCTCACTACCTGCTCTATCTCTTCCCCCCCCCCCCCCCCCCCCTCTAACCCATGCTCCTCTACCTGCCCTCTCTCCCCTGCTCTCTCCTGCTCTCCCTCCGCTCTCTCTTGCTCTCCTCTCTCTTTCTTGCGCTCTCTCTCCCTTGCCCTCTCTACCTGCCCTCTCTCTCCTGCTCTTGTTCTCTCTCTCTCTCTCTCTCTCTCCCTGACTCTCTCTCTCTCCCTTGCTCTCTCTACCTGCCCGCTCTCCTCTCTCTCTCTCTCCGCTCTCTTGTGCCCTGTCTCCCTTGCTCTCTCTACCTGCCCTCTCTCCCCTGCTCTCTCCTGCTCTCTCTCCGCTCTCTCGTGCTCTCCTCTCTCTCTCCCTATCTCTCTCTCTCGCTCTCCCTTGCTCTCTCTACCTGCCCGCTCTCTCCTGCGCTCTCTCTCCGCTCTCTTGTGCTCTCCTCCCTCTCTCTTGTGCTCTGTCTCCCTTGCTCTCTCCCCTGCTCTCTCCCCTGCTCTCTCTCCCCTGCTCTCTCCTGCTCTCTCTCCGCTCTCTCGTGCTCTCCTCTCTCTCGTGCTCTCTCTCGCTCTCTCTCTCTCTCTCTCTCTCTCTCTCTCTCTCTCTCTGTGTGTGTCTCTCTCCTCCTCTCCTCCCCTGTCTCCTCACCTGTCCCCTCATCCTAACCCAACCCCTCCCACCCTGTGGCTCTCCCCTCTTCTCTTATGCTCTCTCTCATGCTCTCTCTCTCTTTCTCTCCCTCTTCCACATTCACCACGTATAGGGTTCGCATATACACACACTCTCCTGTCACATCACCCGCCAGTGCTGTGTACACATCTCTCTCGCTCTCTCGCTCGCTCTCTCTCCTTCTCTCTCGCACATCTCTCGCTCGCTCTCTCTCCTTCTCTCTCGCACATCTCTCGCTCTCTCTCTCTCTCTCTCTCTCTCACCTCTCTCTCACTCTCCCCCTCTCTCACATCCACCACGTATAGGCCTCACACACACATCCTCTTGTCGCATCACCCTCTGGTGCTGTGTATATCTCTCTCTCTCTTTCTCTCTGTGTCTCTCTCCTCCTCTCTTCCCCTGTCTCCTCACCTGTCCCCTCATCCTAACCCCAACCCCTCCTACCCTGTGGCCTAATCTTAACTCCCTCCCCTGCCCTGACCTTGTCTATTCCTCTCCTTCCATACCCCACCCATCCCCTTATCCTAACCCCAACCCCTCCCACCCTGTGGCCTAACCTTGAGTCCCTGCCCTTGACCCTGTCTATTCCCCTCCTTCCATACCTCTCACCCATCCCCTATCCTAACCCCAACCCCTCCCACCCTGTGGCTCTCCCCTCTTCTCTCATGCTCTCTCTCTTTCTCTCTTTCTCTCTTTCTCTCGCTCTCTCTCGCTCTCCCTTGCTCTCTCTACCTGCCCGCTCTCTCTGCTCTCTCGTGCTCTCCTCTCTCTCTCTTGCGCTCTCTCTCCCTTGCTCTCTCTACCTGCCCTCTCTCCCCTGCTCTCTCCTCCTCTCTCTCTCTCTCTCTCTCTCTCTCTCTCTCTCTCTCTCTCTCTCTCTCTCTCTCTCTCTCTCTCTCTCTCTCTCGCTCTCCCTGCTTACTCTTTCCCACTCCCTGCTCTCACTCCCTGCTCTCACTCCCTGCTCTCACTCCCTGCTCTCACTACCTGCTCTATCTCTCTTTCCCCCCCCCCCCCTCTCTCTAACCCATGCTCCTCTACCTGCCCTCTCTCCCCTGCTCTCTCCTGCTCTCCCTCCGCTCTCTCTTGCTCTCCTCTCTCTTTCTTGCGCCCTCTCTACCTGCCCTCTCTCTCCTGCTCTTGTTCTCTCTCTCTCTCTCTCTCTCTCTCTCTCTCTCTCTCTCTCTCTCTCTCTCTCTCTCTCTCTCTCTCTCCCTTGCTCTCTCTCTCCCTGACTCTCCCTTGCTCTCTCTACCTGCCCGCTCTCTCCTGCTCTCTCTCCGCTCTCTTGTGCTCTCCTCTCTCTCTCTCCGCTCTCTTGTGCCCTGTCTCCCTTGCTCTCTCTACCTGCCCTCTCTCCCCTGCTCTCTCCTGCGCTCTCTCGTGCTCTCCTCTCTCTCTCCCTATCTCTCTCTCCGCTCTCTTGTGCTCTCCTCTCTCTCTCTTGTGCTCTGTCTTCCTTGCTCTCTCCCCTGCTCTCTCCTGCTCTCCGTTCTCTCGTGCTCTCCTCTCTCTCGTGCTCTCTCCCTCCCTGGCTCTCTCTACCTGCCCTCTCTCCCCTGCTCTCTCCTGCGCTCTCTCCGCTCTCTTGTGCTCTCCTCTCTCTCTCTCGTGCTCTCTCTCTCGCTCTCTCTCTCTCTCTTGCGCTCTCTCTCCCTTGCTCTCTCTACCTGCTCTCTCCTGCTCTCTCTACCTGCCTTCTCTCCCCTGCTCTCTCTCCGCTCTCTCGTGCTCTCCCCTCCTCTCTCTCTCTCTCTCTCTCTCTCTCCCTGCTTACTCTTTCCCACTCCCTGCTCTCACTCCCTGCTCTCACTCCCTGCTCTCACTCCCTGCTCTCACTCCCTGCTCTCACTCCCTGCTCTCACTCCCTGCTCTCACTCCCTGCTCTCACTACCTGCTCTATCTCTTTCCCCCCCCCCCCCCCCTCTAACCCATGCTCCTCTACCTGCCCTCTCTCCCCTGCTCTCTCCTGCTCTCCCTCCGCTCTCTCTTGCTCTCCTCTCTCTTTCTTGCGCTCTCTCTCCCTTGCCCTCTCTACCTGCCCCCTCTCTCCTGCTCTTGTTCTCTCTCTCTCTCTCTCTCTCTCTCCTTGCTCTCTCTCTCCCTGACTCTCCCTTGCTCTCTCTACCTGCCCGCTCTCTCCTGCTCTCTCTCCGCTCTCCTGTGCTCTCCCCTCTCTCTCTCTCTCTCCGCTCTCTTGTGCCCTGTCTCCCTTGCTCTCTCTACCTGCCCTCTCTCCCCTGCTCTCTCTTGCTCTCTCGTGCTCTCCTCTCTCTCTCCCTCTCCCTATCTCTCTCTCTCGCTCTCCCTTGCTCTCTCTACCTGCCCGCTCTCTCCTGCGCTCTCTCTCCGCTCTCTTGTGCTCTCCTCCCTCTCTCTTGTGGTCTGTCTCCCTTGCTCTCTCCCCTGCTCTCTCCTGCTCTCTCCTGCTCTCTCTCGCTCTCCTCTCTCTTGTGCTCTCTCCCTCCCTGGCTCTCTACCTGCCCTCTCTCCCCTGCTCTCTCCTGCTCTCTCTCCGCTCTCTCGTGCTCTCCTCTCTCTCGTGCTCTCTCTCTCTCGCTCTCTCTCTCTCTTGCGCTCTCTCTCCCTTGCTCTCTCTACCTGCTCTCTCCTGCTCTCTCCGCTCTCTCGTGCTCTCCTCTCTCTCTACTTGCCCTCTCTCCCCTACTCTCTCTCTGCTCTCTCCTGCTCTCCCCTCTCTCTCATGCGCTCTCTCTCCCTTGCTCTCTCTACCTGCTCTCTCCTGCTCTCTCTCCGCTCTCTCGTGCTCTCCTCTCTCTCTACTTGCCCTCTCTCCGCTCTCTCCTGCTCTCCCCTCTCTCTCTTGCGCTCTCTCTCCCTTGTGCTCTCTCTACCTGCCCTCTCTCCCCTGCTCTCTCTCCGCTCTCTCCTGCCTTCTCTCTGCTCTCTCGTGCTCTCCTCTCTCTCTCTCTCTCCTTGCTCTCTCTCTCCCTGACTCACTCTCTCTCGCTCTCCCTGCTTGCTCTTTCCCACTCCCTGCCCTCACTACCTGCTCCCTCTCTTTCCCCTTCCCCCCCCCCCCCCCCCCCCCCTTGCTCTTCTCTGGCCTGTGGGGTCTGTGTTTACCATCCTCTTGACCCCCTCACTAACCCTAATCCACATGGTTTTCTTCACAGGATCACTCTGGCACCCCACTAACCCTAACCTGTACACCTTCTCCCTTCACAGATCCGGTTGGTCTCACACTATCTATCCATCCATATTGACTTATATATATATATACATACACCCTCTCCCTCTCTCTCTCTCTCTCTCTCTTGTCTCCTCTTTTCCCTAGATGTTTAATTGAGATTACCGATTCTGGTGGGCGCCCAAGGCACAGGGGGGATGACGCTTTTTGTCGTCACCCCTGAGTTCTTGATAGTCCTTAGTCGTAGGACGGCCCTTGACCTGCATAACGGTTTTATTTCATACTTTGCTACCTGAAGAGCTCTGAGGAGAGCGAAACTGCAGTCGTGGCCGGTTAGAACCTCACGATTCCCTGCTTAATGTTGTGGTAGGTGCCAGCAGGAAGGCACCTCCCAGGGAGTGGAGTTCTGCGTTTTTGACTACACCTTTTATTTGCTCGGAAGAGCCCCTCCCTTGCTCTCTCTCTCTCCCACACACCCACACACACGTGCGCTCAACAGAAAAATCCCTAGCTGTTCTCTCTCTAACTGATCTCCCTCTACCTGCTCTCCTCTAAACTGCTCTCTCTCTCTCGCTCTCTCACACACGCACACCCCCACGCCCAGGGTTTAATTCTGTCTCCCATGCCCTGTCTTCCACATACTCATGTATGTCTGCGGCGCTCTTCCCCAGAGCGCCCTCATTTATTGCATTCATGGCACTCATGTGTCCTGTCCATTAACCCCCCTTTCCTCCCCAGCAGCACGACAAGTGCAGATGTCCTCTACTCATCAAAACCAGGCCCTGGATAGGCTTTTTAAATTTTCAGGCAGGCTCCCCCTAGATTAGGTTAGCTACCGGGCCAAGGTAGGACACGCACTCACACACTCAGGTGCATCCATTCACTCACCCTCATGTCCCTCTACCTCTCCTCTCCCCACCTCTCCCCCTCTTTCCATCCCTCCTCTCTTTTATTTTTATGCTCCTTTCCCTAGCCCTCCTTCCTGCCCTCCACTCCACCCCTCCTTTCCACCTCAGCCACCCATTGCGAACACCCCCTAGCCATGTCTTATTACCGCGACCCCCGTCCCCGCCCCGCCCGGGCCGACGCCTCCCGCTCACCAGGATACCGCCGGGACGACCGCGACTGGCCGGCTCTGGACCGCCACCACCACCACACCGAGGGACCGGACCACCGCCGGGACCACGCCACACCCCCCCGGACGGCCTACCGATCCCCCTCGCCACGATGGGAGCGCCGCAGAGATGACCGCCAACCGCGCTGGCGCAGGGAACCCAGTCCCTACAGAGACGCGCTCCCGTGGGATCCGCCAAGCGGCGGGCCATCTCCACAGGGCCGCGGAGATCCGGGTCACGGCCGTGGCCCGTACTCGAGCGATGGGCGACCGAGGGCCCTGAACCCAGGGTCCTCTCGCCGCGCCCCTGACACCAGGAGGCGCCGGCTGGTCATCGCGACTGCTCCTCCCCCTCCTCCTCCCCGCCGTGGCGACGACGGGAGGTACCGCAGACCTGCTCCACGCCCCCAGGACGGCCGTGGACGGGACGCCCGACGGGCACGGGACCGGACGCTGCCGCCGCCCCCCTCCAAAAAGAAGGACCAGAGGGGCCGCAGCCGCCGGCCACGCTCGGCTCCGGCCCGGCCTGCTGCTGCCACCCAACAGCCCGGCGCGAGCACCTCCTCCACCCCGGCTGCTGTGGACGACGATGACACGCAGCACCCGACCGGAACCCCGGGGGCCGACAGCCGGACTCCACCCGAGTCAACGGTGACCCCCGCGCGGCGGCTGGGTGCGCCACAGACCCAGCCGTTGGATCCGGAAACGGAGCACGGCGCCCTCGGCTCCGACGACCTCCTCTGCTGCTGCGGCCAGGGCCACGGCCCGCCCGGGACCGGCTGCCGACGCAACGACGGCAGCGGCCACCCCCGTCCTCCCGACGGGAAGCATGCCCCGGTCAGCTGACAAACACGCGGTGTCCCGCAGGAAGGCCTGCCGCTCGTACGAGCAGGACACCGTGACCGCCGGCAAGCTGATCGGCCGCATAGTCAAGACCCTGCACCACAGGGCTGACATTGATTCGTTCCTGCGGGACGGCGTGCAGCCGCCAGGATACCGCAGCACTATCGACGGCTTCGCGGCCGTCTACAGACCGTCCTCGCCCACCAGGGAGAGCTGGACTGAGCTGCAAGAGGAAACGGAGACGTGGTTTGCGCGCTGCTACCAGGCCCTGGACAGGCATTACGCCACGGCCCTGGGAGCGTACGTCGCCACGCTCGAGGGCCTAGAGGGAATCCATAACTGGACTGACGCGTGGGAGCTGGGAGTGCGGTGGGCCTCGGCCGACCTGGGCACCACGGTGTCACAGGTCACCCTGCACCGGGCCAAAGCCCATTTGCCCTGTGAAGACGTCTTCACACAGGTGGAAACGGTGCCCTTTGCCCCCCCTGTGTCGGTCAAGAAGGCCGCCAGGGTTCTCTGGCCTCCGTCCGGGACGGTTCCCCGACGCGCCGTGTTGGCCGATCCGACCCCGCCCCCAGCGGTGGCCACGGTAGGCCTACAAGAGAGGCAACAGGATGCTGAAATGGCACCTCCCTCCTCGACCCCTCCTCCTCCTCCCTCTGCTGCGGCGACAACGACGAGGATGACGACGGCGTCGACCTCGGCCCCTTCCACCTCCCACAGCCAGCCCCCGACGGAGGAGGGGATGGACTGGGAGGTAACGGACAGCGCCATGGCCCAGCTGTCCTCTCAGCAGCCCACAACCACCCTGGGGCAACTCCTATCCCGACCCCTCCTGGGCCACGGTGGGGTCTCCAACCCCGAGCCGGCCCCAGCCCTGGGTCAGGAGCCCTCGGATTCGGAGGCGGAACTAACGGCTGGACAACGCGCCCCCCCGTTCCTCCCCCCCTCCGCACCGCGGTCCCCCGCGACCCCTGTCCGGTGGTCCGACCTGGATCCAGAGGACGAGGACAACGACGACGACAAGGCCGCCCTGTCCTGGGCCGAGGCGGACGCCCTGCTCGTCAGGACGCCGCCCTCGTCCACCCTCGAGGACCCACCATCACCACCACCGCCCACCACCCACCACCGCTCCGCTGACCACCACCACCGACGATGTCGCCGGACCCTCCTCGCGGGTCGTCAGACGCCGCGTCCCCCTGACCAAGGGGCTGACCCGGGCCGCCACCACCGCCGCCCCCTCCGCGTCGCGGGCTCACTTCACCAGGCACACGGGTGACAAGGGCCATTGGACGGTCACACCGTCCAGTACGACGCTGGTCATGGGGGACTCTAACCTCCAGCGGCTCCCCCCGCTCCCCCATGGCCACGTACAGGTGGACTGTTATCCGGGGGCCCGGTTATACCATGCCGTCAACATGCTGGCCAAATTCACCTCCCCGGTGCTGGAAGTGACACACGTCGTCCTGGCCTTTGGTATAAACGACCGATCGGCCCCGACGGTTACCTCCACCAGGCAGGCGTTCGACCTCTTCGAACGTGCCTGTACGACGTTCCCGCACGCCACGATTAGGGTCGCCCTGATCAACGCAGGCCCGGGGCTCCCACAGCCGGAACGCGACGCCATCGACGCCCTGAACGCCTTCATGCTCGCGAATATACCCACCATCCCTCTGCTACCCGCCAACCACTTTGCCACCGGGCGGGACAATATACATTGGACTGCCGCCACCGGGATCCGCATGGCGCGCCACTGGGCCGCCCACCTGGGCTAGGGGCCTCTCTCCTCCTAGGGGCTAGGGGCCTCTCCCCTCCTTCTCCTCCTTCTCCTCCCACCGCCACGTGGGTCTGCACCTCCAACAGGACAGCCCTGCGCGGGGAGACCTTTCTCCCTGTCCTGGACCCTAGGGGACAGACCACTGCCCCTTAGGGTCGCCTGACTGATAGAGCTGGACTTGCGTGTAGCACGCGCTCTATACAGCCTGGCTGCTGGCACACGATGACGGGGGGGATCCTTGACCCCTCCGTCCGTGGGCCCTGACCTTGGCCACGGTTGGAGCTTCACTCCATTCCGGCCTCAGACCTGGGCTACGGTTTAGCCGACTGCCTCACCTCTCACTGCGCATCAACACTGTGCTGGACCCCAGACTTGGGCTACGGTTCGGCCGGCCCTACTGCGCCTCAACAATACGCCTCAACACGGCGCAGACTCAACACAGCAACACCTTAACACATCAACACCCGTGCCTCAGTGCTGATGGCCTCAACCTTGGATTGCCTCTGCGCTCAGCGGATGCCTCAGCGGATTGCCTCAGGAGGTGCTGCGCGCTTCGGATTGGGGACACACGCTCCGGCTTAGACCCTGGGGCCAGCACACGTCTTACCAGTGGAGACGGAGGCGGGCTTCCATGGGCCCACTGGGTGACTGACAACACAACGTCCAAATGAGTGCACAACAAAACACTCACAGTACCCCGGGGCGCGAGCGCAACAAGGTCTAAGGCCTGGGACCCCCATAAAGGGTTCTGGATGGGGTCTAATCCCCTACTCCCGGTGGGGAAGATTTCCATAGTGGTAGAATACGATTGCGTTTCCCTTCATCCGAGCAGGGTCGTAAGATTTTGCCATACCGCTCCGCTGGGGGGACATCAGATCATACAAAAAAATTAGCCAGCGTATGTAGCGCTATGACTTGAGGCCCCACTTGGAGGCCACCGATGGGCCCCCCCCTTGTAATGAGGGGGAGGCACGCCGGACTCCTCGTTGCGTGAGCCCCGCCTCTCTCCACGGGCGCCCCATCCCCACGTGCAACACAACGTAGTCTGGAAACTGGACACTTCCCCCTCGCGCGCGCTGCGGTCCTCCCCGGGCAAGACACAGACTGTGAGTGTTGACGCTGTCGCATTAGCATGCTGACGCGGGAAGATGGTCGCCGTCGTGGGATTCCGGAGAGAGACCGGCCTACAATCGGGGTAGACTCAGCGAGGGAAAGGGTGTTGAAACTTCATAAGTGCACGTGACAACTCACGGCCAACTGCTTCATCCTGCCTGATCCTCGCGGTTATATTGGGGACCCAGCGGGCGGGCCAACGAAACGACTCTTCGGGGTAACGGCTATAGTCCCAAGGGGGACCGGGGCCTCGCACGCCCTCCGCACAACACGTAGACTAGCAAAAAGAATGGCCCTTTTGGGCACGGCTCCGATCGAAGCGGTGGGGAGCTCCTCTCCTCACCCCAAAGCTCTCGGGCTGAAGCACAGAGACACTCTGCACCGTGCCGGCGAGGAAGAAAAAAACACACACAGGGGGACCGGGCCGGGCCCCCCCCACACACCCCCCACACATGGAGTGTAACACACTCCTCGTGGCCCTGATTGGAGTGGTCGTTGGGTAGGAGACTCCTCTCCTCTTCCCACGCCAAGGCTCTCGGGCTGAAGAACAGAGACACTCTGCACCGCACTGACGGTCCAAGGGCACCCTGCTATAGCCTTGCCCCCACCTATAAACATGCCCCCTCAGAAGAAGGCCCTCCTGAACAGGGGGCTTGACCTGCTGGGCACTCCACTTGACCTTCGACCCCTGGCCACTCTACTCCCCTCGGCCTCACCGTCTTCTAGAGACGGCGCGAGGCCCACACTCACAGTCGGTAGCGGGCCATGTCACAGCATGGAGTATCATGCCCACCTTTCCTGTGTCTGCTGGACCGGCCGTGGACGTGTCCTGACCCCCCACCCCCAGGCGGCTCGCACTGGATCCACGGGTGGTGACTAGGCCACGCTTCCCCCGGTACCACGCCTACCCCGGGGCCGGACACCACCGAGCCACGCTGAGCCGACGACGGGGAGTCTTCTGGGAGGGAGACAGCACTTCCTGTCACGGGTAAAATAACGAACCGTCATCGACTGCGTTTCACTACGCATCTGACCCCTCTTCCTATCTGTGCCTAACTCGACGAACTGTCCCTGACGTCCTCCGCATTCGCCTCCGGTGGGGGCGTCTAGCTGCTATGGTATCGACGAATGGGCCGAGTAGCAGTCTCGGAGGGAGGACCTCTCAGGGTGGCGATCGGCGCAGTGTGGAAACAGTTGGACTCAGTCGTCGGGAGACCCGTTCCATGGTAGTTAACTCAACTCTCTAGAAGAATTGATCCCTACCCTTACCAGGACGGGTCCTACGTTTGTGTTGCACGGCGCCTTTCTACAACCCCGGACTGAACATGCTCTGTCTTTCAGCTTGGTCTCAACAACCGGACGTCCCGCACGGGACGCCCGAGGACGTGTTCCCCAGGGTCAAACTACACAAGCTGAGCTGCTCCATCAACTTTACCGTCCAAGTGGAGCACCGCTCTTCCTCTCCCTGGCACCACCTACTGGACAACTGTGGAACGTGCGACGTGGTACGCTGAACTGCATCCGTCGTGTGTGTGTGATACTGTCATTTGGATGCTGGAGTCGTTACTGTGGTGTGCACTGCATGCATGTAAACACGTCCCCCCTCTCCATAGCGCTGCAGACAAGGCGAGACGCTGTGATTCCTGTGTAGCTGATGCTGATACGCATCGCAGGCTGCCACGAATAGACCAACAATACAGTCTATGCCATCAGGTGTTTGAGGTGCCAAAAACTGTATATAGGGGAAACAAAAAACTCCATGGAGATTCGTTTTAAACAGCACAAATATCAGGTTAGGAGAGGAAATAAGGACACAGTTCTATACAAACATTTTATAGCACATGGGGTTTTTAACATGAGGATCGAAGGACTGGAGAGCCATAGAGATTGGACCAGAACTCTGAGGCAGAAAGCTGAGAGGACATGGATACATTTATTGAAAACTATCGACCCATTAGGTCTAAATGAAAAATATTAAAATCCAACATGTCTTCTTGGTTTTCGTGACTAAGTGTTGGAGGGTACAGTTCGACTCCCCCTGGAGAGTCTCGGTAAATATCACGGATATTGGGATGGCCATATGTTCAGGTTCTTATATATATGAAAATATATATATGTTTTTTTGTTGTAATAATAATAGTACTGTGATTTATATTTTCTTATATTTGTGTTTAGTGATCTTGTTGCCCTGCCATATGGTTAATCCAAGTTCCAAATTGCAGTTGCACTTAACTTTTTTACTGTAATAAATATTGAAAAATACTTACCGGGTGGAGCGAACTGATGACACTGCCAATTGCATTCTTAGCGAGAGGTCGGATTCCTGGAAAAAAGAACATACATACATACATTAACACCTTGAATCCTGACAACTTACCTGATAATGTATGGAGTGGAATATACTTACCTGAAAATACTTACCTTGGAGACCTTCAATTCTCAATTTTAGCAGCTACTTACATTTACCTGTGGAATGATACATCATAACAAATCAACAAACTTCACTTGTGCCCGTGCAACTCCAACCCAGCAATGGGTTGAGACCATACACAAACCTAACCCTAACCCTGACTGGACACCCCTACAACGTCGTACTTGTCAACGAAAATGGATGTGGAGACTATCCTCATTCTTCCCTGATGGTCTCAACGTCCTTCCCCCAACAGCACCCCTCCCATAGTCGCCTAAGCCCAAGCCAACATAAAAGCGGGCGCCCCTCATATTACCCTGGGAGCCCGCGCGCGCCACACCCGCCCCCCCCCCCCCCACTACCCCAGCCCACCTGGCCCTACCCATATGGCCCCCCACACCCACATGCCCCGATAATCACGCCCGTTCACCATAGGGTACCCCCTCCCCCCTTCCCACCTCTCCCCTCCTCCTTCCCCCCTTCCCACCTCTCCCCTTCTCCAGCAAACCCCTGTCTCCTGCGGTGTAATGTGCTGTGGGCCGTGTTCTGCCTGTTGTGGGCCGTGTTCTGCCTGTTGTGGGCCGTGTTCTGCCTGCTGTGAGCCAGCCCTCCCTCCTGCCACCTGCCCTCCTGCTATGTGCCCTCCTGCTGGGAGCCCTGCTGCCGTTGCTGGGTAACCTCCTGCGCTCTGTGGGAATGCTCTCCTGCTCGGTGTGCTGTGTGAATGCTCTCCTGCTGTCTGTCGTATGAATGCCTTCCTGCTGTCTGCTGTCTGAATGCTGTGTGAATGCCTTCCTGCTCCGTGTGTTGTCTGAATGCTCTCCTGCTGACTGCCATGTGAATGCTCTCCTGCTGTCTGCCATGTGAATGCTCTCTTGCTGTCTGCTGAGTGAATATTCTCCGGCGGGTGAATGCTCTGTCTTCTGGCTCCTACCTTCTGTCTGCTGTGTGAATGCTCTCCTGCTGTCTGTCGTATGAATGCCTTCCTGCTGTCTGCTGTCTGAATGCTGTGTGAATGCCTTCCTGCTCCGTGTGCTGTCTGAATGCTCTCCTGCTGACTGCCATGTGAATGCTCTCCTGCTCTCCTGCTGTCTGCCATGTGAATGCTCTCTTGCTGTCTGCTGAGTGAATATTCTCCGGCGGGTGAATGCTCTGTCTTCTGGCTCCTACCTTCTGTGCGCTTCCCAACTGTCGTTTAGGACTTGTTGGGTTCCTGCCCTTCCTGCTGTTTCCTGTCTCCCTTCTCTGGTGGTTATTACCTCTATACTCTTAGCTTGGAATAATTTGTTTTAGCTGTTTTAGTCCTTGCTGTTGTGGTAACTGATAATGTTAGTCCTGTCTCGTTGGCGTGCCTGGTTGGATAAGGAGGAGTTTATCCATGTGTCTGACCTTTGCTCGCAGTGCCTACTCACTGCTCTCTGGTTCAGGCGGCGTGCTACCATGGGGCACTCGGCCCGGGTTCTCCTCGGAGTTCCTGGAGAGGCCTAGCCTCTTTTCTCTCTGTGGGTGATCCTTGGCGATGGAAGTGCCCGTGCTTCTGACCCTGACCTCTGCTGATCTTCGGATCTGTCAGGGTGATAGGGAATTTCAAACTTACAACCCTAACCCTTTGCTTTCCGCTTCCGTCCCTGCTTGGCTTTGGGGTTAGGTGCGTGCAGGTAAGGCTTTTGTCTTTGCTTTTTCTGTAGCTGTTTCAATTCTGTTGCCTTTTCCTTTGCTTTCCGCTTCCGTCCCTGCTTGGCTTTGGGGTTAGGTGCGTGCGTGCAGGTAAGGCTTTTGTCTTTGCTTCTTCTGTAGCTGTTTCAATTCTGTTGCCTTTTCCTTTGCTTTCTGCTTCCGTCCCTGCTTCTTCTGCGGCTTTTGGCCTTGGCTTTCCGCTTCCGTCCCTGCTTGGCTTTGGGGTTAGGTGCGTGCGTGCAGGTAAGGCTTTTGTCTTTGCTTCTTCTGTAGTTGTTTCAATTCTGTTGCCTTTTCCTTTGCTTTCCGCTTCCGTCCCTGCTTGGCTTTGGGGTTAGGTGCGTGCGTGCAGGTAAGGCTTTTGTCTTTGCTTCTTCTGTAGCTGTTTCAATTCTGTTGCCTTTTCCTTTGCTTTCTGCTTCCGTCTCTGCTTCTTCTGCGGCTTTTGGCCTTGGCTTTCCGCTTCCGTCCCTGCTTGGCTTTGGGGTTAGGTGCGTGCGTGCAGGTAAGGCTTTTGTCTTTGCTTCTTCTGTAGCTGTTTCAATTCTGTTGCCTTTTCCTTTGCTTTCTGCTTCCGTCCCTGCTTCTTCTGCGGCTTTTGGCCTTGGCTTTCCGCTTCCGTCCCTGCTTGGCTTTGGGGTTAGGTGCGTGCGTGCAGGTAAGGCTTTTGTCTTTGCTTCTTCTGTAGCTGTTTCAATTCTGTTGCCTTTTCCTTTGCTTTCCGCTTCCGTCCCTGCTTGGCTTTGGGGTTAGGTGCGTGCGTGCAGGTAAGGCTTTTTGTCTTTGCTTCTTCTGTAGCTGTTTCAATTCTGTTGCCTTTTCCTTTGCTTTCCGCTTCCGTCCCTGCTTGGCTTTGGGGTTAAGTGCGTGCGTGCAGGTAAGGCTTTTGTCTTTGCTTCTTCTGTAGCTGTTTCAATTCTGTTGCCTTTTCCTTTGCTTTCCGCTTCCGTCCCTGCTTGGCTTTGGGGTTAGGTGCGTGCGTGCAGGTAAGGCTTTTGTCTTTGCTTCTTCTGTTGCCTTTTCCTTTGCTTTCCGCTTCTGTATCTGCTTCTTCTGCGGCTTTTGGCCTTGGCTTTCCGCTTCCGTAGTTTCGGCCATTCTTGGTGTGGCGACCGAGTGGCCCAGCTGGTGCACGGAGGGTCCGCGCGCGGGGGGCGTCCGATAATGCGGTCATCGCTTCTCGGCCTTTTGGCTATAATCAAGTGAGTATCTGCTCATATCGAACAGATATTGGCCCGCCCCCGTCGATACTGGATCGCCTGATAGGGATCCGGTGACGGGGGTGGGTCGAAGCGGTCGTCTGCCTGGGGGCTTCGGCCCCGATGCCAGACGGGGACTTGTCCCCATTTCAGAGCGTTGGCCGTTTCGGCGCCCAACGTTGCTGGTTACCCAGAAGTGGGCCAGGCCGCCAGAGGGACTGACGGTTGGACGGACGGAGCGCCGGACAACTTGAGGATTCGGAATCCTCTTTGAGGATCAGGAAATCCTCGCCGAAGGGCAGCCTGGGAGAAGTGGCGAAGGGATGGTGCCTTCCCAGGGGCCGTCGCGATTGAGGGCAGAGGGCCAGTCACAAGAGGGCCCAAGACCCCCCGAGACACAAGAGACCCCCCCCCACAAGAGGGGGGGTCTCCTCCCAGTCCTTGCCAGTGGAGTCGAGCACTCCACTGGCAAGGACTGGGAGGAGAGCGCGACGGGGACTTCGGGGCGAAAGCCTCAAACCCCCGCCAACCTTGGACTCCCACTTGTAAACCCCCTAGGGGGTAATTGAAATGTGCGCCCCTTTGTGGGGCTTTTGTCCTGTACCCCCTTGTGGGGATCCTGTATGTTTGACTGCCTTCTTTGATTGTCTTTTATGCTGAAACGTTTTTAAGAATTGATAAATACTTCTTTTGTTCTTATCGACGATATGGTTAGCGATTAGCATTTTTTGCTAACGTTTTTCGGTTAAGGGGAGCGGATGAGGAGGTGTCGTGCGTTGTATGGGGCACTCCTCTAGTGTTGCGTTTGGTTCTCGGGGTTTTTGTGGGTGCTTTTTCTGACCTTCAGTGCACGATGGCTGGGAGGAATTCTGGTGGTGATCGGGGCGTTGGGGCTGGATCCGGCAGAGGTTTTCTGCCTCCAGTTCAACCTGGCGGAGGGGGGCTACGAGCTCTCAGTGACTAAGGACGACCGGTTTCGGGAGGTGGCGGAGCTGTGCCGGGCCATGGCGGGAGAGGAACCCCTCTCCCGGATGACGGTGGAGTCTTTGTGCAGGACCAGCCTGAAAATCATCACGGTGCTCCTGTACATCCCCTACGTGAGGGACGTGACGGTGGCGGGCTTCCTGGGGAAGTTCGGAAAGGTGGATCCTATGGTCAAGTACCTGAGGGACGGCTACGGGATCTGGGCTGCTCAGAGGCAGTTCCGTGTCCTGCTGGCGGACGACCCGGAGGGGGTGGACAGCCTCCGGCCTACTTCTCCATTGGGGCCGAGCGGGGGTTCCTGTTCTACCCCGGGCAGCCGGCTTTCTGCCGGAAGTGCCGGGTTTTCGGACACGTGGCTACCGGGTGCGCCCAGCTACGGTGCCGGAACTGTGGGGAGGCGGGGCACGGCCCTGCTTCCTGCCGGGCCCCGAAGAAGTGTCACCACTGCGGTGAGGACGGTCACCTTTTTCGTGACTGCCCCAAGCGCTCCTACGCCGGGGCGGTTTCCGGTCGTTGGGGGGCCCCTGCTGCATGGGGTCCTTTTCCTGGCGGTCCGGTGGCTCCTGCTGGTTCTGCGGTGGGGGTTCCCGGTCCTGCGGCTGCTCTCGGCCGTGCTGGCGGAGTTGTATTTCTCCTTCCCTCTGGGCGGCCCATGGTCTGTCGAGGGCGGTGAGGAGGACATGGACGTGGTTTCGGAGAGTTTGAGGCGGAGCCGGGCGCCATCGGGGGGCGAGGTGTCGCCTTCCTCCTCGGGGGAGGGGCCAGCGGGGCTGCCGGCGGTGCAGGGGAGGAGGAAGCGGAAGAAGAGGAGAGGGGCGGTTGATGCGGCCCCCCCCCTTTACCCTCTTCTCTTGGCCAACCGTTTTGACCCACTTTCTGGGGGGATGGACGTCGTCCCGCCCACTGCTCTTGCGAGCGCGGAGGCGGGCTCTGGTCCTCTTGGGACTGAGGCGGCGACCGACAGGGCCCCGGGGCTTGCCCCGGATGCGCTGTCAGGACGCAGGGACCTAGTGTCGGAGTCGCCCTGGAGCCCTTTTCGCCAAACCCAGGTCTGACCATTGTGGACTATCCTGACTCCTCGGCGCCGGAGACCGGCCTGGACTTTTCGGACAAGCTCCCTGATGGCTGATTTCACTGTGTGCGCTGTCAATGTCAGGGGGATGCAGGGTGCCGTAAAGAGGGCGGGGGTGTTTTTGTATTTGGGGGGGGGTTTCTTTTCATGTGTGTTTTGTGCTGGAGGCACACTTGAGGGACGGGAGGGATGTGGGGGGTTTTGCACGGGGCTGGGCGAGTCCGGCTGGGGGGGGTGCATTCTTCGGGGGTGGGCATTTTATTTGGGGACCGGGATTTCAGGGTGTCGGGGAGTTTTTCTGTGGTCCAGGGGAGGGTTTTGGTGGTGGACGCGACATGGAGGGGGGTTTCTTTTCGGTTTGTAAGTCACCGATAGGGTTTTGGTGTTGGGTGGGGATTTTAATGTTTCTTTGGATGGGGAGGGGGATTTCACTGCTCAACATGTACATGATGTGGTGGGGTTTTTTTTTGTTGAAGGACTGTTACCGGGCTGTGCACGCCATGGGGGAGGGTTACACGTGGGGCAACTCACGGGGGGACCGCAGCCGTATCGATTTTGTTTGGGTTCTCGGACCATCACCAGCTCCGGGTGACCTTCGGGGTGGAGGCTCCGGTGCACGGGAGGGGGTACTGGAGGCGCAATGCCCGGATCCTCGAGGAGGCTTTCCGGGTCTGCTTCCGGGAGCACTACGAGGTCTGGGCCTCCCTCAAGCCCTGCTTTGGGTCTCGTGGTGGACTGGTGGGAGAGCGTAAAGGTCCACAACCGGACCCTGGCCATGGACTACTGTGCTGGCAGAGCGCGGGCGGAGAGGGCGGAGCTGTCCGGCCTCCAGAGGGCCCTGCACCATTTGGTGGCGGCGGAGAACCGTGGGTAGGGGATGGACCTTGGGGGCATGGAGGTGGTCAAGGGGAGGCTGGCCTCCTACTTCCGGGCCAAGGCTTTCCTGTTCAGGGGCAGGTATCTGGGGCCTTCTTTTACCGCCAGGTCCGGGCGGCCAGAGCGCGGAGCGTCATCCCGGGACACAGACTCCAGGGGGATGGTGGGGGTGGCGACCACCTACTACTTTTGGACTGCAGGGGGTGGACGAGGAGAGGGCTGACCGCTTCGAGGGTGCCCGCTGAGGTGGCGGAGGACCTTGAGCAGCCGCTGTGCCTGGCGGAGGTGGCCAAGCTGGGGCTGCCGGGAGGAAAGGTGCCCGGGCTCGACGGCCTGCCCCGGGAATTCTACTCCGCCTTCTGGGGGATCCTGGGGAAGGACTTTGTGGAGGTGCTGGCGGCGGCGCTGGAGGGGGGGCTTTTGGGGGCCACCATGAGGGTGGGGGCTTCCAAACAGCCTCCTGTTCAAGAAGGGGGACCGGGAGCTGATGGGCAATTACAGGCCCATCACTCTGCTCTGCGCGGACTACAAAATCCTGGCCAGGGTGGTGGCGCGGCGGCTCCGGGCGGCGCTTCCCCATGTCATCCACATGGACCACACGTGCGGAGTGGAGGGGCGCAGGGTCCATTTTAATACGGGCCTGGTCCGGGACTGCTTGCACTGGGTGAGGGAGCGGGGGGTCCACCTGATGTTGGTGGGCCTCAACATGGAAAAGGCCTTTGACCGGGTGGACCACGGGTTTTTGTTTTCGGTGATGGAGAGGGGTGGGTTTTGGGCCTCGGTTTCTGCGGTGGGTGGCGGTGCTCTACACGGGGGTGGGCAGCAGGGTGGCGGTGAACGGTTACTTGGGGGAGGTGGTGCCGCAGCTGTCGGGGGTCCGGCAGGGGTGCCCTCTGTCTCCCCTGCTTTTCATACTCGCTGGCAGAGGCCATCAGGGTGGACGCGATGGTGGCAGGCCTGCGTCTGCTGGGTGGGGAGACGACATGACCCTGTTCCTTACATCAGAGGGGTCGGTGAGGAGGGTGGTGGAGCTCTTGGGCCAGTTCGGGGCGGTGTCGGGGGCCAGGGTCAACCGGGCTGTGGGGGCCTGGAGGAGACGGTGGGCCACACCTTCGTCGAGTGCGCCTTCATGAAGGAGGTGTGGGGGGAAATGGGCCGCGTCTTCCGGGGCATGGGGCCCCTGTCCCTGTCCTGGGACATGGTAATGCTGGGGTTGGGCCTACGGGGGAGGGGGCGGGTGGGGTTCCTGCTTTGGAAAACTGTGGTCTGGGACGCTCGACGGGAGCTGGTGCGCCACCGGGTGGACTGGGGTGTGGGCGGAGTCGTGTGGCGGGTGAGGGCCGAGCTCCGGAGGAGGTGGGAAATGGAGATGGTGCGGTGGGGGTACCACGCCGCCTTGGAGCGGTGGCGGTTTTTATTCCCCTAACTGTTTTTGTCTTTGGTTTTGGGTTGGGGGTTTGGAATGTGAAGGTTTTTTTTCTCCTGTTTTTGTTGTTTTTCTGACATGTTGATGTCTGTGGTTTTGTTGTACGTTTTGGCTGTTTTGGATTTTCTCCTGTTTTTTGTTTTCCTTGACCGGTGTGGTCCGTGTGGCTGGTGAGCCTGGTGTTTGTGTTTTGAGATGGAAATAAATTCATTGAGAATCGAGCTAGATCGAGAGGTAAGCATTGTTTTATGATTTTAGTACCTGTTTTATTGTTTTACCCTCTTTTAAGGTTCCCACGTTTTTAGTTTTATGCACGTCCTTTTAACCCCTTTTACCCTTTTAATGGCACTCACTTTTAGCACCATAAACGTCAGGAGCATAAAAACCACTCAGAGCGCAGTCGGTTTTAATATTTTTAAGTACTGTACAGAGCGATGTGTTTTTATTACAGGAATGCGGACTGCCTTTTAACAACTCCTTTTTTAAATGGGAGCAAATGTGGAGCCATGGGCCCTCTGTCTGGAGCGGGTCCAACAAGAACAAAAATGACGGAGTGGCAGTTTTAATAAAGAACCCACATGTCTTGATGAAGGGGAGCACTATTACAGTTTTTCTCGATTGCTAACACACAAAAATTGTATGTGTAAGCCATCCTCACAAAACCATTTTGCCAATTCCCAGCAGAAAGACCATGCACCCCAGTTTTTAAACACAATTTACCCTTTTTGACACATTGCTCAGGTTCATTCACACTTCTTTGCAAAACTCTAAACACACCTCTCACTTTAAGACACAATTGTCACCATTATGTCATTTAGAAAACACTGTCGTTGGAATAGTCAACTCAAACCAGCACAATTCAAACACCCTTAACAACCAATTATCCTTGTGTAAGCACTAACGAGCAAAAGTACTCAACAAGCAATCAGGGGTTTGGACTGAATAAAAAGGGCAACAGGTAAGCACACCTGTACTTTGAAATCATGTAAGCAAATGTCAGAAGACGCGGCAGAAATGTCAGAATGAGAGGAGGTGGACAAGGGAGAGGCAGAGGAAGAACATCCATCTCAAATGAGATTCGGGCCACTGTATTGGACCATGTTCTAGTACACGGAATGACAATGAGAGAAGCAGGGCTGAGAGTTCAGCCAAACCTGAGACGTTTCACTGTTGTTGTCGATTGTCCGGACTTTCAGGGATGAAAACAGGTACCATACTATGAAGTTGTACTTTTATGTACTACCGATATCTACCATGAACCTATATGCATTACAGTAAAAGAAGTAGAAAATACAATAAATTGACATGAAGTTGAGTATTTACAGTATATTGTCAATGTGTGACAATGTCAAACACTGTTGTTTGTTTGCAGAATTGAAAGACAACCAGTTGGTGGTGGTAGACCAAGTATGTTTAGTGATGCCCAAGTCAATGCCATCTTGAACATGGTTTTGGAAAACAACCTCATACGCCTCAGAGAAATCCAGGCAAGAATAATTGAAGACAATGACACATTCCAAAATATAGAGTGTCAGCATTTCAACAATTGATCGCATCCTTCAGCGCAACCATATGCGCATGAAACAAGTTTCGGCGCCCAACGTTGCTGGTTACCCAGAAGTGGGCCAGGCCGCCAGAGGGACTGACGGTTGGACGGACGGAGCGCCGGACAACTTGAGGATTCGGAATCCTCTTTGAGGATCAGGAAATCCTCGCCGAAGGGCAGCCTGGGAGAAGTGGCGAAGGGATGGTGCCTTCCCAGGGGCCGTCGCGATTGAGGGCAGAGGGCCAGTCACAAGAGGGCCCAAGACCCCCCGAGACACAAGAGACCCCCCCCCACAAGAGGGGGGGTCTCCTCCCAGTCCTTGCCTCCCAGTCCTCCATTTGAAAGGAACTCCGAGAGAATAAAAGAGCTGCGTTTTCAATATGCCCAGGTATGTGTTTACATATTCCATAAATTGTGTGTAAATATCAACTATTGGACTGTGTAGACTACATGTTGTAATAGTTTCCATGGCTTACTGTAACAATACCGGATTAGCTGAATTGTAATGTCATCAAATCTCTTACAGACAATACTCCAGCTTGATGCCAGTGACACCTTGCATGAGTTGATATTTGTGGATGAGGCAGGATTCAACCTCACAAAGCGCAGACGAAGAGGGCGAAACATTATTGGCCAACGTGCTCTGGTGGATGGGCCTGGCCAGCGTGGGGGTAATGTTACACTCTGTGCAGCCATCAGCAACCATGGAGTCCTTCACCGCCATGCTACTCTTGGCCCATATAACACACAACGTCTTCTGGCTTTTCTGGATGGCCTACGGGACACTCTTTTTCAACATGCCCAGAGAGAAGTGCAGCCTTGTTATGTTGTTGTTTGGGACAACGTACGTTTCCACCATGCTGTTCTTGTCCGAAACCGGTTCATGAATGATCCAAGATTCACAAATGTGTTCCTCCCACCATACTCACCTTTCCTCAATCCGATAGAGGAGTTCTTCTCAGCATGGCGTTGGAAGGTCTATGACAGAAATCCCTATGTTCAAATCGACCTTCTCCAAGCCATGGAAGAAGCTTGCAGGGACATTGCTGTGGAGGTGTGTATTTTGAATGCAAAGTTCGGTTTATACGACAGATAATATAGTTTTGACTACAGTGTTTGATTTTGGGTCAACAGTCAAGGGTTTGGCCAAAACTGTGTAAGTATGAAGATGTGTGTTTAGAGTTTAGAGAAAACACAGTACACATTCAAGAAATGTGTCTTAGCAATTGAGAAAAACTGTATTGAAAACGGACGGGCACTTTTAATGACTATGAACTTTTTAGGGAGGGATTTTAAAGTAATCAATGTCTATGGTTTTAGTGAGAAAAATGAGCGTTTTACCCTTTTAGGAGTTGCAGTCCCACCTGCTAGGTAGAGCCTCCCTCATCCTAGCAGGGGATTTTAACACCATTTAACTAGGGCCGACAGAAGAGGAGCAGGGGTAGATTTTAAAGTGGACAAAACATCGACACTTTTAAACAGCACGGTTAGGGATTTTAAACTTAGAGACTGTTTTAAGACCGTGCATCCCAGAGAGGAGGGCCTCACCTGGTTCAGTGATGATGGCACCAAAGTCTCTCGCATAGACTACGTTTTTACCCGGGACGCCCCCCCAACCGATGCTAGATTAACCCCGGTATTCTTTTCGGACCGCTGTATGCTCACGTGCACCCTTTCACTGACCTCAGGTGTGACGGTAGGGAAGGGTCTGTGGAAACTGAACTGCTCCCTGTTGGAGGACGAGGGAATAACAAGGTTGTACAGGGAGCGGTTCAGGGACTGGCAGACCCTTCAGGACATGTTTGAAACACGAGCACAGTGGCGGGAGATGGTAAAACACAGGACACAGACTTTTTTTTAAACAAAAAGGGAGGGAAAAAAGAAGGAAAGCAGAGAGACGCATGGTGGGACTGCAGAAAAGGCTAGACAGGTATTTTAAACTTACACAGCAAGGGTTGGATTTTAACGACAACATAAGAGAGGTGAAAAAGGAAATGGTTTTAATGGCGGAGGAGGTAAGTAGAGGTGTGATTTTAAGAAGTAAAGAGAGAGACCTGGAGGAAGGAGAGAAATGCTCCAGGTACTTTTTAAAGAAAATAATCAGTAAAAGCAACGTTTTAACAAGCATTAAAGACAAAGATGGGATTTAAAAACAGACACAAGAAATATTACAAAGGTGGTGGAGGACTTTTATGAAGAGTTGTTTAGTGAAAAATAAGTTTTTAATCACGTCATGGACGAGGTTTTAAGCTTTTTAGATAAAACAGTCGTAGACACCGTGCTTTTATCCCAGGATTTTACCCTTTTAGAAATAGACAAGAACATCACGTGTTTTAAAAAGGGGAAATCCCCAGGTGAGGACGGGCTCCCCCTGGAATTTTATTTAACCTTTTGGGATATTTTAAGACACGACCTGTTGACTGTTTTTAAGGACTTTGAATGACTCGACCGACTTACCTGACAGTTTTAGAGTGGGCATTGTGTCCCTTTTATTCAAGAAAAATGACAAGACGGACCTCAAGAACTGGCGACCTATCTCTCTTTTAAATGTTGACTGTAAACTTTTTAGCAAGATTTTAACCTCCCGTATGTCTTGTGTTTTAGGGGACTTGATCCACCCGGATCAAGCCTGCGCCATCCCGGGAAGGAGGATCACGGACAGCCTGGTACTGATGAGAGACAGAAACATTCGGCTAGTAGTCCTAAATTTAGATTTTGAGAAAGCTTTTGATCGGGTCTCGCACCAGTACCTTTTTAAGGTACTGCAAAAACTGGGGTTTCCTGGGAGATTTCTAGCTTGGGTGGGATTGCTGTACGGGGACATTACCAGCAAAATCCTTGTTAATGGGTTCTTATCCAAAGCAGTGGAAGTGAACTGCGGCGTCCGTCAGGGGTGTCCTCTATCCCCCTTACTCTATGTCTGCTGTATAGAGCTGCTGGCGCAGATCTTGAGAAGGGACCAACTCATTTGTGGGTTGGGGATCCCGGGGACTGGGGGACTGACTGCCAAGTGCATTTTATACATGGACGACATTAATATTTTATGCACTGACCTTTTATCCGTGGACAGGACCCTGGACCGGACAGACTGGTTTGGCCTCGCTTCGGGTGCCAAACTTAACAGGGACAAGACTGAGGGGAGACTTTTTGGGCCGTGGGGAGGGACAGACATGACTAGGCTTCCTATGACGACGACCCAGACCGACCTCCGCATCCTTGGGGTACAGTTCGACCGGGAGGGGGGATGGAGCGGAAACTGGGTGGGTGTACTGACGAAAACCCGACAGAGACTGACGTTCTGGGGACTCAGACGACTGAGGGCAAGGTTTTAATCATTAAAGCAGTGATTTTACCATTGCTTTTATTAGTTTTTATCGATTGCTAACACACAAAAATAGGAACATATGACACAATCACCACAACTTGTAACTCGTGCCAACTCTTTTAACCAATTCTGCTGAACTATAAACACATTTTGCTGCTTTAGACACAAATTTCAATTGCGAGCCACACTTTCCTCAAAACACAACACACAATTATCTGCTTTAAACACAGATTTCAATTGGTAAACCACACAGTCTCAAACACTACACACAATCCTCTTTATTTTTAACACTTCATCCATGCCAAAAGCTCCTTGTTTTCAGACAGAACACATTGTTATTCAATTAATAAAACCTCAATTTCCAAGGCTGTTGTGCAATTTATAATCAAGGTTTTAGCAATATAAGGGACATAGGTGAGCTCCTGGTTTGGAGAGCAATGAACGACATGGAAGCACAAGCATTTCAGAGAGGCAGAGGAGTAAGGGTACGAGGAGGCGGACGAGGAGGAGGAAGAGGTGGAAGGAGAGCAGTAATCACTGATGAAATTCGGGCCACAGTGGTCGACCATGTCGTGAACCATGGTTTGACCATGCAGGAGGCAGGCCAGAGGGTGCAACCAAATATTAGCCGCTACTCCGTTGCATCCATCATACGGACGTTCAGGAGAGAAAATAGGTAAGAAATACTAGGCCTACTATGACAGAAAAACGGTTGTATTTAGAGTATTTTCCATTGTTCTGTATTTGTACATTTTGCAGAACTGAAAGATTACCCCGGCGTGGTGGGAGGGAGCGTACCTTCTCAGATGCACAGGAAACAGCAATAGTCAACATGGTTATGGCAAATAACGCATTAACCATAAGACAAATAAGGAATACAATAATCAATGACCAAGTCACATTCCCCAACATTCTCACAGTTGGCCAGGCTACAGTGGACCGTGTTCTGAGGCGGAACGCACTAAGAATGAAGCAGATATACAGAGTGCCGTTCAACAGAAACTCTGACAGAGTCAAAGATTTGCGCCATGACTATGTGCAAGTAAGTCTTACTCTATATATTCTTACAGCTGATTGCGTCCTATTACTGTAGCACTGACACATTAGTGGACTATATTGTAATCCAATTCAATGTTACAGTATTTTCAAGTGTTTTACAACAATGTGTAGGCCTATTTCTGATAACGACTGTAATATTGTCATGTTTGTTTCAGAGAGTTCTTGAGCTAGAGGCAGCTGAGGAGTCGAATACATTTATTTATATTGATGAGGCTGGTTTCAACCTCTCCAAAACAAGGCGCAGGGGCAGAAACATCATTGGACAACGCGCCATTATCAATGTCCCTGGCCAGCGGGGAGGGAATATCACTCTGTGTGCTGCCATAAACCACAACGGCATCCTCCATCACCACTCAATCATTGGCCCCTACAACACTGCCCGTCTCCTCATATTCCTGGACACACTCCACAACACACTTATTCCACCCGACCAAATAGTCCATGCAGAGCAGCCCAGGTATGTTGTTATCTGGGACAATGTAAGTTTCCACCGGGCTGCTCTGATCCACAATTGGTTCACCAACCACCCACGGTTTTTGGTGCTTCCCCTCCCACCATACTCTCCATTTATAAACGCAATAGAGGAGTTTTTTTCTGCCTGGAGATGGAAGGTATACGAACGCAATCCGCAGGCGCAGATGCCCCTGATACAGGCCATGGAGGAGGCATGTGGCAATATAGCCCCTGAGGCCTTTCAGGGCTGGATTCGCCACACCAGGCGTTACTTTCCCCGCTGTCTGGCCAGAGAGAACATAGCCTGTGATGTTGATGAGGTCCTCTGGCCAGACAGGATCCGAAGACAGGATGCAGCCTAATTATTTTGTCCTCCTTTTTTACAGTGTTTTACAGTATATATTTTTTTATTTTACTTTTCTTCTTTGTTGTTGACTGTACTGGCCTATTCTTTATTTCACTTTTGAAACAAATAAATATTTTTGTTACTGTATATTTGTGTGTTGTTTCATATTGGAGTAAAAACATTTTACAGTTACATTTTACAGTATAACAATATGTACTAAGCCTAAGTAAGCCTATGGTATCACTGAACATGAAAAGGCAAAATGCTCCTGATAAGGCCTTCATACATGGTGTTTTCCCATTCATCGTAGTGTTTTCACTTGAGTACATCAGTGTTCAATCGATGCTTGAAAAGTCTACTCAAATAATAGTCTGTGTTTGTTGTTTGAAATCAAAATACCATTTTGAGGTGACATAACATTGTTTTGAAACCAAAGTAGCATTTTGCAGGAGTTATGAAGTGTTTTGAATTTTGTGTGAGTGGTTTTGGGGTTTGTGTTTAGAGTTTTGAGAAATCGGGGTAGGCTTTCAAAAAATGTGTTGTAGTGAGGTCCACAAGACCACACGGAGCCAACATCTTGCCACACCTGAAGTGTGATTCAATCACATCAGACAAACCTAATCAGCCCTTGTGACACCCTCAGTATGCTGATTACCCACCAAACGCCGATGCAAAGGAACCATAGAATGGGGGGGGGGGACCTCCCCAATCTACCTAATCAGCCCTCCTGCTAGCTTGCAAGCTTCAAAGGGCCTGATTTAGACAACACGTCTCCAGCGACCATTTGCTATCCGTTTCGGCGGCGATTTGAACAAAGAACATACCTTGATCAGAACTTTTGAGGAAAGTCTTGAGACTTCACCTTTACCACAAGAGTACAAGGTGGAGAATTATGAGAGGGATATTTGTGTTATGTTTGTTACTTTGTTTTAATGTTGTGTTCACTGAAATCTTGATTCTAGTAACAACTCCTTCTTCCTGAAAGATAACCACGTCATTCTTGGTATCTACACGAAGCTATCATAATAAAACAATCATTCAACTATATTTTGTAACTGTACCAAGATGTCCAGAACAATATTTGAACCATCGAATGAACCAGCCAAAGATCAGATCACACCTTTGGTAGGTGTGAAGGAAGGAGGGGGGAGTTGAGTCAAACGTAACTATGGCTAACGCTCTTTCCTCCTCGACATGGCATTGGCGTGAGCTGTTTATGATTTGTAAGGATGTAATCACTGACTGTACAATTTCTGCCTTTCTTTAAGTTAGACCATTTCATTCTGTTCATTGAAACCAATCTCTCATATCAAACCCATAATCCAACTTTTCATAAGATCTGTTTACCTTACTTGAATAAATTCATTGTAAAGATATTTTGACGTGCGTGTTCACTGATGTTACGATTGGCTCTACTCTTAGAACAAATTCATTCCTAAAGATGAGACTGATTATTACATATTAAACATAGGATTCCCTAATGTCCTAAACCAATATTAGGGTGGTGCCCCAGACTTTATGATAAATTAAGTATTTCTATCTTTAAACGAGCAAACCCCGCTACAGTGTGTTAGCAATCGATAAAAACTGTAATCTGTTCTGTTTTTATCCCCCCCAGACCCATTCTTTTAGCCCTTGACAGGATGGTGTTTTATTTCATCTGGGGGTCCAAGTGGGAGTGCCTGAAACGCGAAGTGATGAAAAAGGCCCCACGAAATGGAGGAAAAGGACTCCCGGATTTTAAACAGTTTTTAGGGGGCCGGTACACCGCACTCCACCTGGCACTGGCGACGACCCCATCCGGAAACCACAAGACCGCGGCCCTGGCCAGATTCTGGATGGGGTCCTACCTCAGGCACCTGCAGTGGATCCCGACAGACCTTAGGACGCCAGTGTCTTTTAACCTCCCCCCGGCCTACCTTTTTATTAAGACGTTTTTAAAAACACACATTTTAGAGAAGGAACCACTCACCGTTTTAACCAAACACCGCTCTGTTCTTTCTCTTGTGCAGGAACGGGAGGAAGTGAGCCGAGTGCGCCGACTCGGCCACGGTCTGGCGGAATGTGAGCCACCCTGCTCTGCTGAACAAGCACCGAGACCTCTCCTGGATGGTGGCCCATGAGATCCTCCCCGTCAGAGACGTCATGCACTCCCGGAGACAACATCCAGGTGCCCACGGCCGACTTGTGGCGGAGAGGAGGCACCTGCTCTGGGAGTGCAGTGCCGCCCGGGACCTGTGGATCCTAGCGGGGCCCCTGTTGAACCCGTGCCTGCCAGCAGGGGAGGTCCTCAACGCACAGCTGGTGCTCTACGGGGTGAGCCAGAGAACCATGACATCTGGACAATTCCGCCAACTCTGGCTCACCCTGACATGCTTCAAAGAAGCCCTCTGGACCTCCAGAAACCTGCTGGCGGGGAAGCACGTGGAGCTGCCCACCCAGGCAGCGGCGGAACTGGCTGCAGGGACCCTCGGGTGGTACAGCCCACGCGCCATACGGAAGGGGCCCCCACCCACGTGAAGTGGTCCGGGCGGCAGCGGCCTGGCTGCCTAGGTTGAGGATGTCCGCTGGGCCCCGGAGGGGGAGCGACTCGGTGGCTTGTTCAGCGGGGCAGGTGGATGTGAGCCAGACAGACTCACCCCGGTCCTGCACAACTGAAGAACAGAACTTTTAAACGCACCCACACACATGTGCACACACACGCGCCCAAACACACACACCACAGCTTTAATGACACATTGTATAACATTCCTTTAAAAATGTCTTGATTGAAGTGTACATCCTTTTTATGGCCTTTTAACACTGCTGTATGCATATGATTTCCCTGTTTTTTTTTAGCCGGCACTTTTTAAAAACGACTTCGATTCAGTGCTTTTAATGTAAATACACCAGTGTTTTTTACCCTCTTTATGTCCTGTAAGAAAATACATGTAAAGTGATTTTTTTTTTAACGAGATGTCAACAGTGAGAACCAATAAATATTTCGAAAGGAAAAAAAAATCTGTTCTTATCGAGATAGAGTGACAGTGAGGCGACGGTGGCCGAGGGCGGTGGCGGCGAGCGGCGGTGCGGTGATGGCCAGTGGCGGGTTGAAGGGTGGAGTCGGTGGTGCCAGTGATTGGGGTCGAGCGGTGTATGGGGCACGGTCAGCCCCCACGGCGGAGGAGAGGCGAGCGGGGCCCAGGGCGGAAGGGTCGACGGAGCTGCAGGGGTCAGCGGGACGCCCGCACCTGCAGCTGCCGGCAGGGCCGTGGGGGACTGCGTCGGGGGTACCGGCGCCAGTACGGGTGGCATGGGAGCTGCGGGAGCAGTAAGCGGTGCGGCAGTCGGCGGCACACCGGGGAGTGGAGCGGCGGCGGCGGCGCACAAGCAGGCGGAGCGGCGGCGGCGGCGCACAAGCAGGCGGAGCGGCGGCGGCGCACAAGCAGGCGGAGCGGCGGCCGGCGGCTGTGTGCCCGGGAGTGGCGAGGCGCCAGGCGGAGGGGGCGGTGACGGGGCCAGAAGGCCGCGTCGCCCGGAGCAGGGAATGAAGGATTCGATCCGTTTCGTTTGGACGACCCGGCCGCAAAGAGGCTACCAAGGGATGACTTCACCAGGGGCGTGGTGATGGGCATGCTGCGGCTCACCCCGGCCGAGGTCCTTTGCCTCCAGGACAACGTGCCGGAGAGGGGTTTTGACCTGACCCTCAAGACGGGGCCGATAGCGGCGTCTGTCCTGGCCAGGTGCAGGGCTCTGGGGCAGCAGAAGCCACTGAGCCATTACGAGGTGGTGGACCTGGCCAGGCAGAACCACCGGGTCATCACAGTAACAATGTCAGCCCCCATGTACCGGAGCAGGCGATCGTCGCCTGCCTGGGGAGGTATGGGACGGTCGTCTCGGCGGCCCGCCAGGTGAAGGACGTATTCGGGTTCTGGATAGGAAGGAGGCAGTACCAGGTCCAGCTGGGGGAGGACCCGGAGGGTGTCTATGGGCTCAGCCACCCCCCGGCCTATTTCACTGTGGGGGCTGACCGGGGGTATCTTTACTACCCCAAGCAGCCCCAAAACTGCCGGAGGTGCCGAGCGGTGGCCGCTGCAGGGAATGCGTGGCGGAGGGACACCTGCTGCGGGACTGCCCCGCCCCAAACACGTGCAACGCCTGTGGGAAGCGGGGGAACATATGGCGGGGGTGCCCGACGAGGGCACGCTCATATGTGGCCGCAGCTGGGGGGCCCGGGGAGGCCACGGAGGAGGAGCAGCGGGCGCGGCGGTCGGGGGCCCGGCGGCGGAGGTCGAGGAGTCGGGGGCGTTGGAGGTGCCGGCCGACCCGGGAGCCTCGGGGGCTGCGGTCGGCGTGGCAGTTCCTGGTCCGGAAAGGGGACTGTTGGCGTTGGTGTCGGCCCTGGACGAAGTCCCAGCGGCGCAGGACCCCCCCGGCCCCCTGAGGGACGCCTTCAAGGCCCTCTTTTCTGGGAAACCGGGGCCCGCAGAGGGTGGTACGGTGGAGCGGGTCGGGGCAGCGGAGCAAAATGGGCTGGAGCCCCTGCAGCGGGCGCTGGACGAAGTCGACTGGGGGAAAGCGGCGTCCTCAAGGTAGGTAAAGAATGGGGAATTGTAATATTCAATCAAAAAAAATTACATTGGGACTAGGCTCTGGCTGGGTTAGGTTTAGGGAAGGTCTCAGCCCATTGCTGGGTTGGAGTTGCACTGGCACTAGTCCCCTATGTTCATGTTAACCCTCGTGCTGCCTTCGGGTCACATGACCCAAAGGTTCATAACGAACCATCGTTGTGTTTACCCAATTTTACCCAATACAAAAACAAATACAAATAATTTTCTTTTAACCATTCCAATGTGGGGGGTCTGAGACAGCCCGACAGTTAAAAGAAAATGCTTCACTTTGTTTTTGTATGAGGTAAATTTGTCGCAATACGACGGTGGGTCACAATGACTGATGGGTCAGAATGACCCGAAGATAACACAAGGGTTAAATGATTACCCCAAGATAAATAAGTGAATATTCTGGCACTTGCCCAAAGACTCAGATGTGTCAGGGTATAAAATGAGGCGGCAAAAGTTTTTAATGCGTGACACCTTGGTTGAGAGATTTGTGAGAGATCGAGAAAGTTAGTTACTTGTGTGCCATTAGCGAAATCCTGTTTTGTTCACTTGTCTGTGTGGTGTGTATAAAATATATGTTATTAATATTAGCTTTAGTGTACTTTATCGTGCTGCCTTAGTTAGTTCATTGTGTGTTTCCATAGTTAGTTTATATTCAGTATTAGTTATATTTAGTCATTTAGCAGACGCTCTTATCCAGAGCGACTTACAGTAAGTATAGGGACATTCTCCCCGAGGCAAGTAGGGTAAAGTGCCTTGCCCAAGGACACGTCATTTCCCACTGCCGGGAATCGAACCGGCAACCTTCTGATTACTAGCCCGATTCCCTAACCGCTCAGCTGTCTGACTAGAGTTTGTAGTAGGCCTAGTGCTAGCTGGAGAAATGCAGAATAGGGCCAACAAGAGACAAAGGTCCTTTATGTGGGAGCACTTTGATATGGTCTCCCCTAACAAGATCCAGTGTTTGCAATTCTCTATGCATTTGTCATATTGTAACAATACCTTTTTAATGTTAAGGCATCTGTATGCTAAGCACCCAGGGCTGGCCAACCCACCTGCACCCAATGCAGAGTATGCTGCTGGGAGGCCTGCGGTCCTACCACAAGGTATGATTGCTTACACAATACAGTCATATAATGTTCAGCAGTTGTACATAATTATATATGTATGAAAGTTACAATACAATTAATATGTTAAATGGTGATACATATTCAAACGATTATTTGTCGACAGCCAGGAAACAAGCACTTGATAATGCACTGGTGGAGATGGTAGAGAAGGATTTACAGACGTTTTCTGTGGTGGAGGATGAGGGCTTCAGAGTATTTGTTGGGCTGGATACAGCCTACACTCTAACAAGAAGAGCGTTAAAGATCATTGGGCCTCATTCTCGAACATTTTCTGAAGTTTCTTCTGAAATTTTTCTTACGGGCTTCGGAAAAACAACGTAAGAAAAAGACATCCGTCTTGAGCCTTTTCTTGAAGGTGGCGAGACAGTCAGTGTCCCTGATGGAGGTGGGGAGTTGATTCTACCATTGGGGGGCCAGACAGGAGAAGACCTTGTGTTATAAGGGCACGCAACAGCAGTGACGTGTGCAGTCAGAATCGACACAATTAGGAAAGCAACAGGAATCTAAGTTATGTCCAAGCGAAAAGCAATTGTGCCATATTGTATGCCTAGGGTGCACACTCGTCCCTTTAAAAAGGTCGAGTGATCAGTGATAATTGGATGGCCTGGTTGAATTTATATGATGTTCAAGTGCAAGTTAATGGTTCTATTTGTCAAGTGCAATGGTTTTATTTGTCACATACAACATCATACGTTTAAACATACAATTTGTATGCACATTCCTGCCAAAGCAAATTCCTTGTCTGTGCAAACTTTCATGGCGAATAAATCCCATTCTGATACTAGTAAGATGAGCAGTGGAATTGTTCTCCACTGGATCTAACAGTGTGCACACTAAGCAAGGTAAATTATTATAATTATTTTTATCCGAGGATGTCTGTAGAGTTGATGTGAACGCAATCACTAACGATTTCTCACAAATTCATTAACACTTCTAACATGGAGAGTTTACTTAAATGCGATTGCCCATCTTGTGTTTTTTTAAGGAATCGCATTTGAGACAACTCTGGGCGATTTACGACTGCTATTTCGAGTTCGTAAATTCTACTGAAGTTCAGAACAAATCCCAGATGAGAAAACTTTCATGAATGCCAAATGTTTTCCTAAATCCAATTCAGAAGAAATTCCTTCTTAAATTCTTAACTGTGTTCGAGAATGAGGCCCAATGTGTGTGAGAAATACCACACCAAGGAGAAGGTGACAGCTGAGCAGTTTGTGGACCTCCAATAACATGGATTCATACCTGGGCATTACATGCCACTTCACCAAAGAAGATGAATTATGTTCAAGACTGCTGGGTGTAGCTACAGTTAGGTCCATAAGTATTTGGACATTGACACAATTTTCATCATTTTGGCTCTGTATACCACCACAATGGATTTGAAATGAAACAATCAAGATGTGCTTTAAGTGCAGACTTTCAGCTTTAATTTCAGGGTATTTACATCCAAATCAGGTGAACGGTGTAGGAATTACAACACATTTTATATGTGGCCCCCTCCTTTTTAAGGGACCAAAAGTAATTGGACAAACTAACATAATCATAAATCTAATTGTCACTTTTAATACTTGGTTGCAAATCCTTTGCAGTCAATGACAGCCTGAAGTCTGGAACCCATAGACATCACCAGACGCTGGGTTTCGTCCCTGGTGATGCTCTGCCAGGCCTCTACTGCAACTGTCTTCAGTTCCTGCTTGTTCTTGGGGCATTTTCCCTTCAGTTTTGTCTTTAGCAAGTGAAATGCATGCTCAATTGGATTTAGGTCAGGTGATTGACTTGGCCATTGCAGAACATTCCACTTCTTTGCCTTAAAAAACTCTTTGGTTGCTTTCGCAGTATGCTTCGGGTCATTGTCCATCTGCACTGTGAAGCGCCGTCCTATGAGTTCTGAAGCATTTGGCTGAATCTGAGCAGATAATATTGCCCGAAACACTTCAGAATTCATCTTACTGCTTTTGTCAGCAGTCACATCATCGATAAATACAAGGGAACCAGTTCCATTGGCAGCCATACATGCCCACGCCATAACACTACCTCCACCATGCTTCACTGATGAGGTGGTATGCTTTGGATCATGAGCAGTTCCTTCCCTTCTCCATACTCTTCTCTTCCCATCATTCTGGTACACGTTGATCTTGGTCTCATCTGTCCATAGGATGTTGTTCCAGAACTGTACAGGCTCTTTTAGATGTTTTTTGGCAAACTCTAATCTGGTCTTCCTGTTTTTGAGACTCACCAATGGTTTACATCTTGTGGTGAACCCTCTGTATTTACTCTGGTGAAGTCTTCTCTTAATTGTTGACGTTGACACAGATACACCTACCTCCTGGAGAGTGTTCTTGATCTGGCCAACTGTTGTGAAGGGGTTTTTCTTCACCAGGGAAAGAATTCTTCTGTCATCCACCACAGTTGTTTTCCGTGGTCTTCCGGGTCTTTTGGTGTTGCTGAGCTCACCAGTGCGTTCTTTCTTTTTAAGAATGTACCAAACAGTTGATTTGGCCACACCTAATGTTTTTGCTATCTCTCTGATAGGTTTGTTTTGATTTTTCAGCCTAACGATGGCTTGCTTCACTGATGGTGACAGCTCTTTGGACTTCATATTGAGAGTTGACAGCAACAGATTCCAAACACAAATACCATACTTGAAATGAACTCTAGACCTTTTATCTGCTCCTTGTCAATGAAATAAAGAACTCCCTTTATGAGGGAATAACATACACCTGGACATGGAACAGCTGAGCAGCCAATTGTCCAATTACTTTTGGTCCCTTAAAAAGGGGGGGGCCACATTTAAAATGTATTGTAATTCCTACACCGTTCACCTGATTTGGATGTAAATACCCTGAAATTAAAGCTGAAAGTCTGCACTTAAAGCACATGTTGATTGTTTCATTTCAAATCCATTGTGGTGGTATACAGAGCCAAAATGATGAAAATTGTGTCAATGTCCAAATACTTATGGACCTAACTGTAAGTTCACTGGAACACACACAGCACAGCATATTAAGGATGCAAAGGATTTTCTTATAGCAGACTTGGGTCTGCAAGGCAGAGTCAGGTGTCTTGTTACCGACAATGCATCAAACTTGCTTCTCTGTGCCTCACTAATGAAAATAAGTCATGTTTTGCCCGTACACTGAACTTAGTGGCGAAAAAGGCCCTTGATGATACTCCTGATATGGCAGCGATCCGCTCAAAAGCAAGGAGGATTTTAACATTATTTAAAACAAGTTGTATAGCCAAGGACAGGTTGGCAGTTGTACAAAGACAGATGGACAGGCCACAGCTGAAGTGGAGACACGATGGAACAGCAACTTCTCCATGTTTGCCCATCCCTACTGTTTCCTATGGTGTGTTCCTATTAGTCCTTCAACTGCACATAAAATAAGTTGGCTTTTATAAAAGCATTTCTAAAAAAACTTTGATGGGGTTCCTCATTTGCCCCAATAGCACTTAGGTAGGTTTAGTGTAAATAAACCCTTTGTTTGGCCAGCCCCTATAACCCTGCGCTTTGAATAAGAGGTTCTGAACCAAAAAATAAAGTGTATGAAAATGTTATCCACCCCCACTAACACACCAGAAGAAGGATGCTGAGCCAACTCAGGAGGTGCCCACTGCCTATAAAGTGCTATATATTGTGTGCCAAATGTGCAGAAAATTGGTCTTTAAAAGGACTAAAAGTTCAAAGATTTTGAATAAAACCATAGGATTAAAAAGAGCTAAAAGTTTTTTTTCCCCCATAAAAAAATACAAGAATAAGAAGTTTTTAAAAGAAGAGAGAGCTTTTAATGTTTCACCTCATCAAGGCTTCCTCAGAGAAGTACTGAGCTGAGGCAAACAGGAAGTTTTATAGGGATTTGGAGGAAGGCGCTTGTCCACCTCCTGTGGATTGTGATTGGCTCTCCAGGCCATACCCCTCTCACTCCCCTGTGTTTAATTAAGGCCTAATTGAGCCAAACACGCCCATCGTTTTAGCACATGTTCATGTTTTCTGAAGTCGCCCAACAACTCACCTCCTATCAACACTCAACCAAGGAGAGAGAGGAGCCCCCTCTCTTTGCTTTTGTCTTTGCTTCTTCAGTAGCTGTTTCCTTTTTGTAGGTTTTTCCTTTGCTTTTGTCTTTGCTTCTTCTGTAGCAACTGAAGGATTCAAAGTCTTTGTGTCTATTCCAATATGTAATGATGGTATCCAATGACACAAATCTGTGTTCTAGAAAGAGTGGTCTGGAGTCGCAGAGGTCCGATAATATCAGCTTTAATGCAGCAGTTGGAAATCAACAAGTACAGAGCTCTGGGGTTGTCTAAGTTTCCCTACCCGCAACAGAGTTTGGGCTGGTTCACGAAGTCCAACTGGCTATCTGTCCCTCCCCAGCATATATTTATACAGTGCAATTGAAACACACAAGTATTAAAAAAGGGTTGAGCTTGTTCTCTCGTGCATCAGGGAGTTGTTCTTGCCTACGCGTCCCACCTGCTCGGGTGCCATCTCCACCCAGATTCAAGGTTGTTTCTGAAAATGAAAAGATAGAGACACAAAGAACAGCCTGCTTCCCACACTCAGTGTGAGACCCTATGTTTAAGCCTGAGCACACTTCTAAGTTTCATAAGACATAACTTTAATAAGCACAATACATAACTTTAAGACATGCATCCTTCATAAATCCTGTTGTTATATTCACTCGTGCACAGTGCCCGTGATGCATTCAGTGATTAAAATGCCACACATATTAATAACTGGGATTATAGTTAGTGCCGTGCCTGATATGCAGCTGGTGATTACAGTTCTAGAATATGTGTTATAATGTATTATACATTCTTTACAACTATGCAAGGAAATATGATGGATGCACTTTGCTCCAAAGCAGTACCTGAATATTCTCATCAGTTTTCCAGGTAATCTTGAAACACAAAGAGGAGACTTTTTATTCAGTTGTATAAAGTATTTTCATTGCCTATATGTTGACAAGCCTCTGTATTACTTCATCCCCTCCTTCTGGCTTCCCCAATGTTATATGTGCAATATACTGTCCCCATGGGTGTGTCCAGGCCCACTGGAAGACTCAGGGTCTGACTGCCAAAGTGTTTCTAAAATGCCCTCTAGAGTGGCAATAATGAGACCAATGGTCTAAATTTGACTGTTCCCGTGCCCTTACTTCCAATGGAAAAGGGTGCTGTTATGAAGTACCCTTTATGCTGCCCCTACATGAGTGTAAATGGTGCCCTTTCCCAAAGAAGACGATTAGATGCTGTGCCCAACAGTCTCCCCTACAATGTGCCCACTAGGGCATTATTTCCCAAAGTGAGGCTGTGACGACACTTGGGGTGTCGTCCCATTCCCATTGTTACACTGGTGAGAGCCCATGTCGTGCAGTAGCAGCCCTTTAAAATGTTCCGCCCCTGCCCTTCAAACAGCCAGCTTCAAATGCCAAGTAAAGTGTGCTACAGTTTGGGTCACCTTCTGTCTGACCTGGATCTGTGCAATAATACTTATTTTAGTGAATTCCCATTTTAGTCATCGTTATCTTTCCCTTTTATTTTAAAGCTCATCATTTAGCCTATGAAGGATTCAAAATCTATGTGTCTATTCCAATATGTAATGATGGTATTCAATGACACAAGTCTGTGTTCTAGAAAGAGTGTTCTGGAGTCGCAGAGGTCCCATAATATCAGCTTTAATGCAGCAGTTGGAAATCAACAAGTACAGAGCTATGGGGTTGTCTACGTTTCCCTACCCGCAACAGAGATTGGGCTGGTTCACAAAGTCCAACTGGCTATCTGTCCCTCCCCAGCATATATTTATACAGTGCAATTGAAACACAAGTATCAAAAAGGGTTCAGCTTGTTCTCTCGTGCGTCAGGGAGTTGTTCTTGCCTACGCGCGTCCCACCTGCTCGGGTGCCATCTCCACCCAGTTTCAAGGTTGTTTCTGAAAATGTAGAGATAGAGACACAAAGAACAGCCTGCTTCCCACACTCAGTGTGAGACCCAATGTTTAAGCCTGAGCACACTTCTAAGTTCATAACTTTAATAAGCACAATGCATAACTTTAATAAGCACAATATATTCTTTACCTATCAGTTAATAAATGTGTGTGGCAAAGTTATTTTGAAGTAATTTATTAATTTTGTTCCAAGATGTGATGACTAAAACATTATTAGCCCACATCAAGTCCAAACCATGGCCTTCTGCAGTGTCTTGAATTTATACATAACTTCCAAAAACAATTTTCAATTGCTGCCACGTTCTTTTTTTGGCTATTATGCTCAACCTCCTGTTGAGAATATTTGCCAGTGATTACTGTCAGAACGGTTTCAGACAGCTCATCAAATTACGCTTAATTATCAGTAGGCCTAAATGCATTAGTTATGTGAAGTAGATTTGGTAGGCCTACAATTTACGCATTTTAACGGTCGTAATGGTTTGACAATTTGTCTCCCTTGTCGTTAATTGCGGCAACATTGGCCTTTTTGGGGACAACTAAAAAAACTCTAAAAAAAATCCATTTATGCAGCTGAAAATAACACCACTCAGCTGGTTTACGCTTAGCTTTTTGCGACATAACAGTGCGTTTACACTGCATCGACGCAAATCGCTTGCCATCGTTCTTCTTCCCACAGTGCACCACGCTCAGGGGGCGTGTCAAACAGATTAATGCAGAGTTGTAGTTCTCTAAAGTCACTGCTGTAGTTCGTATAATGTCATGGCAAAGTGTGCAGACAAAATACAACTTTTACACACATTAAGAAAAAATCCGATACGCTTTCTAGATCTGACATGATCTTATCTATTGCACACAATAGGTTATTTTTATCCCACTTTTTTTAGACCGAGTGAAAGATTAAATGCCATCCGCACTCTATGTAACCGGTCTTGTGCCGGCTGGAATACAGAGTTGTCTATGGTCCATGTTGTATAATGTTGTATTTATAGTGTTTAGCTCATTTTTATTAATAATGTATTGTAATAGTTACAATTTCTGCAAGCTAGCTAGGACTTTAACAAGGTTTTCAGGGTTTCAAGGTTTTCAGTAACATTGTAAATAATTGTATTGTATTGTATTGTATTGAGAGAACAAAGGTTGTGCCCTTGCCGAAGGCAAAGCACACCCAATAATATATATCTGAGAGAACAAAGGTTGTGCCCTTGCCAAAGGCAAGCACACCCAATTACAATCAATTTGAGACAATATAAGTGCATGAATAACAATTTCCAAGTCCTTGAAAGAGAGTAAAGATTTTAGTTTTGCAATAGTCCTTAAATTAAATAAACTACCTTTGAAACAGAATTCATTTGTTTGTCAAATTTTAGTGCTGAATCAAAGATAACACCCACATTTCTGGCATGGGACTGTACATTGGTGGACAAGGGGCCCTTTTTTAATTGATAAATCATCAATTGATCTGGGGGTACCAAATAGAATCACTTCCGTCTTACTCTCATTAAGTTGGAGAAAGTGTTTGGCCATCCAACACTTGATATCTTTAAGGCAATCAAAAAGGGACACCAGAGAGTTGGTATCACCTGGTTTTAACGGTAAGTATAACTGTGTATCATTAGCATAAGAGTGATATGGTATATTATGTTTACAGAGAATGGAGCCCAGAGGGAGCATATACAAAGAAAATAGAATTGGACCCAGGATTGAACCTTGAGATACACATGTAATCGCTGCCGAAGAGGAGGAAATATTTCCAATATTGACAGAAAAGGTTCAATCTTTCAAATAAGACACTGACTGTCTCTCCACCTTCAAGAAAAGGCTCAAGACGCACTTGTTCCGGGAGTACAACGGTACTTAGGAATGGTTCGCTTGACCCGATGTTAGTTTCCTCAAGGATCACAATGACTCTTGCTTAGAGACTTGTTGCTCTTGTGGTTAGTGGTAACTGACTTAAATTTTTGTACTCGCTGTGATATATTGTTTTTATTATTGTTGCTTGCTTTTTTTCCACAGGTACACTTGCACTTATAGCAGTTCATGTTGTTTAATTGTAACTTGTTTAACTACATGCTCTTATGGTTCTTCCCTTTGGCACTTATTTTGGTTGTTCACAATGTGTGCTCCATGTTTTGGCTACTCGCAATGTTTTGTGGCTATCTCGTTGTTATGATCAGTGACCTATGTACTTTGTAAAGCTCTCTCTTGGAAGTCGCTTTGGATAAAAGCGTCTGCTAAATGAATAAATGTAAATAAGAGTGGAACCACTGTAGAGCCACACCCTGGATACCAACCCATTGCTGGAGACGATCCAGGAGGATAGCATGATCACAGTATCAAAAGCAGGACTGAGGTCAAGTAATATTAAAACAGCACAATTCCCAGAATCACCGAACAACAACAAATCATTCAGTACCTTAAGCAATGCTGTTTCTGTGCTATGGTGTCCTATGAAACCTGACTGAAAGTTGTCTAACACAAAATTCTCACTAAGAAAAGGAGAGAGCTGAGAAAGAACTACCGTCTCCAGTATTTTGGACATAAATGATCATTTAGAAATGGGCCTAAAATTGTTAAGATCTGTAGGGTCTATATTAGGTTTTTAAATAAGAACAGTTCCATTAATAAGAGAGCATAAGTGCATCTCCGTCATGGAGGGGTTAACAGTGGTGATATATTAATTAGTTGAGGTGTTAACACTTCTGTATGTAAACTGCAGATCCTATGAAGAGGCCAATTTTTTTGCAATGATGCAGCAGCCTGTTGGTTGTGGAACCTGTGTGTAGCAGTGGAAGGCAGACTACAGTTACTGCCCAAAGTGCAGAGCTGTGGACTTCTGGACGACGCTTTAGCAGCACTGCACAACCTTTTCTAAAAAACAATAATATTCAGATGGTCTGAAAATTCCACAGTTCTTAGCCCTTTGACGCATAAGAACATACAGGTATGTTGAGTCCTGGCTGGTAAAGAATATATTGTGCTTATTAAAGTTATGCATTGTGCTTATTAAAGTTATGAACTTAGAAGTGTGCTCAGGCTTAAACATTGGGTCTCACACTGAGTGTGGGAAGCAGGCTGTTCTTTGTGTCTCTATCTCTTCATTTTCAGAAACAACCTTGAAACTGGGTGGAGATGGCACCCGAGCAGGTGGGACGCGCGTAGGCAAGAACAACTCCCTGACGCACGAGAGAACAAGCTGAACCCTTTTTGATACTTGTGTTTCAATTGCACTGTATAAATATATGCTGGGGAGGGACAGATAGCCAGTTGGACTTTGTGAACCAGCCCAAACTCTGTTGCGGGTAGGAAAACTTAGACAACCCCAGAGCTCTGTACTTGTTGATTTCCAACCCCAGAGCTCTGTACTTGTTGATTTCCAAGTTCTCCTCCTTCTTTGAGAAGTAGTTGATATTAGCAGTCAGTTCCCTGAACCTATCTTTCCTACTCACTCACCCTCTAGGACTGACCCAACTAAATGTCTAAACTCTTTCTCTCTTCTGTCCGAGGCAGACATTTCTCTCTCATTGCCCCTACTCCTGTCAGTCACTACTCCCCTCCAGTCTGCAGGAGCTGCTTCAAGGTCATCCATGATCATTCTGCTGGACCTATCTGCAGCATTTGACACGGTCAACCACCAGATCCTGCTCGCTACACTTTCTGAGATGGGCGTCTCTGGCACTGCATCCCAGTGTATCTCATCCTTCCTGTCGGAGAGATCATACCAGGTCCCCGCTCTGGTTCACTCTGGCTCCTCGGTTCTGTGAAGCCATTCTGGGAATCTGGCAGGGAGAACCAGGCATGTTACACACACCCCCACACACACAATATATCTACATCAGAATGTATTGATTACCCAGTTAGATTCAAAATTCAAACAAGCTTCTAAAGTATTTCCATACTGTTAACCTGGGTTTAACACAGGAACGAGGTTTCTGGTCAGCCTGGAGATGAAACCTCTTGGACACGCACGCACACACACACACACACACACATACGTGTTTTTGTGACAATTTGGTACGTATGAAAAATTTGTGACAAATGGGGACATGCCTTTCTGAAAGTGCTAGAGCCAAGCTGAACACATATTTATGTTGCCATTGGCCTTGTTATGACAGTCATCTGTTGATATTTTCATTTAAAGCATATTTTTGCACAACGTGATTTTTCACCTACATATGAGGACAAATAATATTTTCATCACTTTTCAGTACATATAAACACACATACATACACTGATGTCTAAATCAGACCTACATATTGGCCCCATGGTGAATACTGAGTCCTGAGCTACACACACACACACACACACACACTGATGTCTAAATCAGACCTACATATTGGCCCCATGGTGAATACTGAGTCCTGAGCTACACACACACACACACTGATGTCTAAATCAGACCTACATATTGGCCCCATGGTGAATACTGAGTCCTGAGCTACACACACACACACACACTGATGTCTAAATCAGACCTACATATTGGCCCCATGGTGAATACTGTGTCCTGAGCTACACACACACACTGATGTCTAAATCAGACCTACATATTGGCCCCGTGGTGAATACTGAGTCCTGAGCTACACACACACACACTGACTTCTAAATCAGACCTACATATTGGCCCCGTGGTGAATACTGAGTCCTGAGCTACACACACACACACACTGATGTCTAAATCAGACCTACATATTGGTCCCGTGGTGAATACTGAGTCCTGAGCTACACACACACACACTGACTTCTAAATCAGACCTACATATTGGCCCCATGGTGAATACTGAGTCCTGAGCTACACACACACACACACACACTGATGTCTAAATCAGACCTACATATTGGCCCCATGGTGAATACTGAGCCCTGAGCTACACACACACACACTGATGTCTAAATCAGACCTACATATTGGCCCCATGGTGAATACTGGGTCCTGAGCTACACACACACACTGATGTCTAAATCAGACCTACATATTGGCCCCATGGTGAATATGGAGTCCTGAGCTACACACACACACACTGACTTCTAAATCAGACCTACATATTGGCCCCGTGGTGAATACTGAGTCCTGAGCTACACACACACACACACTGATGTCTAAATCAGACCTACATATTGGTCCCGTGGTGAATACTGAGTCCTGAGCTACACACACACACACTGACTTCTAAATCAGACCTACATATTGGCCCCATGGTGAATACTGAGTCCTGAGCTACACACACACACACACACACTGATGTCTAAATCAGACCTACATATTGGCCCCGTGGTGAATACTGAGCCCTGAGCTACACACACACACACTGATGTCTAAATCAGACCTACATATTGGCCCCATGGTGAATACTGGGTCCTGAGCTACACACACACACTGATGTCTAAATCAGACCTACATATTGGCCCCATGGTGAATATGGAGTCCTGAGCTACACACACACACACTGACTTCTAAATCAGACCTACATATTGGCCCCTTGGTGAATAATGGAGTCCTGAGCTACACACACACACACACTGACTTCTAAATCAGACCTACATATTGGCCCCTTGGTGAATAATGGAGTCCTGAGCTACACACACACACACACTGACTTCTAAATCAGACCTACATATTGGTCCCGTGGTGAATACTGAGTCCTGAGCTACACAAACACACACTGATGTCTAAATCAGACCTACATATTGGCCCCATGGTGAATACTGGGTCCTGAGCTACACACACACACTGATGTCTAAATCAGACCTACATATTGGCCCCATGGTAAATATGGAGTCCTGAGCTACACACACACACACTGATGTCTAAATCAGATCTACATATTGGCCCCATGGTGAATACTGGGTCCTGAGCTACACACACACACTGATGTCTAAATCAGACCTACATATTGGCCCCATGGTGAATATGGAGTCCTGAGCTACACACACACACACACTGACTTCTAAATCAGACCTACATATTGGCCCCATGGTGAATACTGAGTCCTGAGCTACACACACACACACTGATGTCTAAATCAGACCTACATATTGGCCCAGTGGTGAATACTGAGTCCTGAGCTACACACACACACACACTGACTTCTAAATCAGACCTACATATTGGCCCCTTGGTGAATAATGGAGTCCTGAGCTACACACACACACACACACACACACTGACTTCTAAATCAGACCTACATATTGGTCCCGTGGTGAATACTGAGTCCTGAGCTACACAAACACACACTGATGTATAAATCAGACCTACATATTGGCCCTATGGTGAATACTGGGTCCTGAGCTACACACACACACTGATGTCTAAATCAGAACTACATATTGGCCCCATGGTAAATATGGAGTCCTGAGCTACACACACACACACTGACTTCTAAATCAGACCTACATATTGGCCCCATGGTGAATAATGGAGTCCTGAGCTACACACACACACACTGATGTCTAAGTCAGACCTACATATTGGCCCCAAGGTGAATATGGAGTCCTGAGCTACACACACACACACTGACTTCTAAATCAGACCTACATATTGGCCCCTTGGTGAATAATGGAGTCCTGAGCTACACACACACACACTGATGTCTAAATCAGACCTACATATTGGCCCCATGGTGAATACTGAGTCCTGAGCTACACACACACACACTGACTTCTAAATCAGACCTACATATTGGTCCCGTGGTGAATACTGAGTCCTGAGCTACACACACACACACTGACTTCTAAATCAGACCTACATATTGGCCCCATGGTGAATACTGAGTCTTGAGCTACACACACACACACACACACTGATGTCTAAATCAGACCTACATATTGGCCCCGTGGTGAATACTGAGCCCTGAGCTACACACACACACACACACACACACTGATGTCTAAATCAGACCTACATATTGGCCCCATGGTGAATACTGGGTCCTGAGCTACACACACACACTGATGTCTAAATCAGACCTACATATTGGCCCCATGGTGAATATGGAGTCCTGAGCTACACACACACACACTGACTTCTAAATCAGACCTACATATTGGCCCCTTGGTGAATAATGGAGTCCTGAGCTACACACACACACACACTGACTTCTAAATCAGACCTACATATTGGTCCCATGGTGAATACTGAGTCCTGAGCTACACAAACACACACTGATGTCTAAATCAGACCTACATATTGGCCCCATGGTGAATACTGGGTCCTGAGCTACACACACACACTGATGTCTAAATCAGACCTACATATTGGCCCCATGGGAAATATGTTGTCCTGAGCTACACACACACACACTGATGTCTAAATCAGACCTACATATTGGCCCCATGGTGAATACTGGGTCCTGAGCTACACACACACACACTGATGTCTAAATCAGACCTACATATTGGCCCCATGGTGAATATGGAATCCTGAGCTACACACACACACACACTGACTTCTAAATCAGACCTACATATTGGCCCCATGGTGAATACTGAGTCCTGAGCTACACACACACACACTGATGTCTAAATCAGACCTACATATTGGCCCAGTGGTGAATACTGAGTCCTGAGCTACACACACACACACTGATGTCTAAATCAGACCTACATATTGGCCCCATGGTGAATATGGAGTCCTGAGCTACACAAACACACACTGACTTCTACATCAGACCTACATATTGGCCCCATGGTGAATAATGGAGTCCTGAGCTACACACACACACACTGATGTCTAAATCAGACCTACATATTGGCCCCATGGTGAATATGGAGTCCTGAGCTACACACACACACACACTGACTTCTAAATCAGACCTACGTATTGGCCCCGTGGTGAATACTGGGTCCTGAGCTACACACACACACTGATGTCTAAATCAGACCTACATATTGGCCCTGTGGTTAAGAGTGAATCCTGAGGTCTCTTACATTTACATTTATGCATTTAGCATTAACGTGTTAATAACAAAATTATCATACTGATGAACTGAAATAGCTTTTTAGTGAAGTAGAGTTTGACTGGAGACAATGCAATAGAACAAAAGTAACTTTCACAACGGCAAGCTGACCATCTGATCGGCATGAGTTAGTTCTAAACAAGTTTAAATTAATCACCCACCAAAAAAGGTATTGACGTGTAGTCATAGTGTTCCTCCAGCCACTCACAAAAATATGATATTTGTTGTAGGAGCAAAGGGCAACCTATTAAATAAGGTATAGGTATGCTTCTGAATGCATAATGTTGGGAACCCAGATCAGAAGTTTCCAAAGGTGGTGGGAAGCAAAGGCGTTGTCAGACCCTTTTTACTTGGGGCACGTGCCCCAGTAAAGAGCTCCTTCTACTTCGTTCAAATTGATGGCAATACGGTCAAATGCAACGACTGCAATGCCATTCTTAAATGCAAGTCTGGCAACACGTCACACATGATGAAGCATTTCATCAGACCTGGGATTCATTTAAGACTGTACAACCACACTGTCTTTCACAACACTTCTTCATCAATCACCAGTGCTGCTGGGTCGTCTTCTGGCAATAATGAAATAACAGATTTGCACTCAAACTTAGCTAGCAGGTTAATTTTACGTGCCAACTTTTGTTTTTGATTCCAAGCCTGATTTAAGTAGTGTCAGTTAGTAACGTTCCCGCTTTATTAGCATACCTCGTAGCTTTACTAGTACCAGCAGCAGTAGCAGCTGGCTTGGTGCCAGGATGAAGTGGTTGAGGGGGCTGTCTATTTCTCGTATGAAAAATGAATTTCCAGCAAACTTGTTATGTTAACCAGTTTTAAATCATCAATACATACAAAAAAAAACAATCACATTTAAGTTGCCAGTCTTCACATTGATTCTCGTTGTTGTCATTGTATCCTTTCAATGTCAAAGTGCTAGAGTACAGTTCCAAACTAACATCTGTCCTATGAATTATGGTGCTCAATGTATAACCATTTATAGAAAAGTAGCCTGCTGAGAATCCTGATTTTCACAATATAAAGTATCGGAAAAGGAATTGTGAAGTTATTGTATCGAATTGAAAGGTATCGGTTTGGGATCTTTATCGAAAATGTTCAAATGATACCCAACCTTACACACACACACACAAATTTCACACCACGTCAATGTCAGTACAGTGGACGGTCTCCCATCCCCCACCCATAGAATCCTCAAACAACTTCACTTTTTACACACCATCTTCATGTCATACTGGAGAAATATCAGGACATCCACACACACACATAAATTTCACACCACGTCAATGTCAGTACAATGGACGGTCTCCCATCCCCCACTCATAGAATCCTCAAACAACTTTACTTTTTACACACCATCTTCATGTCATACTGGAGAAATATCAGGACATCCACACACACACCTGGCATGTTTCACACCACGACAATGTTAGTACAGTGGCAGTCTCCCATCCCCCACTCATAGAGTCCTCAAACAACTTCACTTTTTACACACCATCTTCATTTCATACTGGAGAAACATCAGGACATCCACATACATGTAGAGTATTGAAATTCAGTGCCAGTTAATACCGACCGAAACATGTCGGTCTTACCGAGCATCGATTTATTCCGAGAAAAAAATCGGTACTAAATGTTGAATCTTTAAAACGAAACAAACGCTTTCCTAACCTGTCAATCACTCACATCGTTGTTGGGTTAGTTACCTAGGCGACTTGACTGACAAATCAGCATGAAGCTATTTTGGCTTGTGAGACTTGTGAGTGACTGCCTCAGAGTTGAACGCGGAGCTGGAAACTTCAGTGTGCTTTGTGGAACCAAGATACGTTCTAAAGCCTGGTTCTACTTTGTTAGTTCAAATTGATGGCAATACGGTCAAATGCAACGACTGCAATGCCATTCTTAAATGCAAGTCTGGCAACACGTCACACATGATGAAGCATTTCATCAGACGTGGGATTCATTTAAGACTGTACAACCACACTGTCTTTCACAACACTTCTTCATCAATCACCAGTGCTGCTGGGTCGTCTTCTGGCAATAATGAAATAACAGATTTGCACTCAAACTTAGCTAGCAGGTTAATTTTACGTGCCAACTTTTGTTTTTGATTCCAAGCCTGATTTAAGTAGTGTCAGTTAGTAACGTTCCCGCTTTATTAGCATACCTCGTAGCTTTACTAGTACCAGCAGCAGTAGCAGCTGGCTTGGTGCCAGGATGAAGTGGTTGAGGGGGCTGTCTATTTCTTGTGTGAAAAATGAATTTCCAGCAAACTTGTTATGTTAACCAGTTTTAAATCATCAATACATACAAAAAAAAACAATCACATTTAAGTTGCCAGTCTTCACATTGATTCTCGTTGTTGTCATTGTATCCTTTCAATGTCAAAGTGCTAGAGTACAGTTCCAAACTAACATCTGTCTTATGAATTATGGTGCTCAATGTATAACCATTTATAGAAAAGTAGCCTGCTGAGAATCCTGATTTTCACAATATAAAGTATCGGAAAAGGAATTGTGAAGTTATTGTATCGAATTGAAAGGTATCGGTTTGGGATCTTTATCGAAAATGTTCAAATGATACCCACCCTTACACACACACACACAAATTTCACACCACGTCAATGTCAGTACAGTGGACGGTCTCCCATCCCCCACCCATAGAATCCTCAAACAACTTCACTTTTTACACACCATCTTCATGTCATACTGGAGAAATATCAGGACATCCACACACACACAGAAATTTCACACCACGTCAATGTCAGTACAATGGACGGTCTCCCATCCCCCACTCATAGAATCCTCAAACAACTTTACTTTTTACACACCATCTTCATGTCATACTGGAGAAATATCAGGACATCCACACACACACCTGGCATGTTTCACACCACGACAATGTTAGTACAGTGGCAGTCTCCCCTCCCCCACTCATAGAGTCCTCAAACAACTTCACTTTTTACACACCATCTTCATTTCATACTGGAGAAACATCAGGACATCCACATACATGTAGAGTATTGAAATTCAGTGCCAGTTAATACCGACCGAAACATGTCGGTCTTACCGAGCATCGATTTATTCCGAGAAAAAAATCGGTACTAAATGTTGAATCTTTAAAACGAAACAAACGCTTTCCTAACCTGTCAATCACTCACATCGTTGTTGGGTTAGTTACCTAGGCGACTTGACTGACAAATCAGCATGAAGCTATTTTGGCTTGTGAGACTTGTGAGTGACTGCCTCAGAGTTGAACGCGGAGCGGGAAACTTCAGTGTGCTTTGTGGAACCAAGATACGTTCTAAAGCCTGGTTCTACTTTGTTAGTTCAAATTGATGGCAATACGGTCAAATGCAACGACTGCAATGCCATTCTTAAATGCAAGTCTGGCAACACGTCACACATGATGAAGCATTTCATCAGACGTGGGATTCATTTAAGACTGTACAACTACGCTGTCTTTCACAACACTTCTTCATCAATCACCAGTGCTGCTGGGTCGTCTTCTGGCAATAATGAAATAACAGATTTGCACTCAAACTTAGCTAGCTAGCAGGTTAATTTTACGTGCCAACTTTTGTTTTTGATTCCAAGCCTGATTTAAGTAGTGTCAGTTAGTAACGTTCCCGCTTTATTAGCATACCTCGTAGCTTTACTAGTACCAGCAGCAGTAGCAGCTGGCTTGGTGCCAGGATTAAGTGGTTGAGGGGGCTGTCTATTTCTCGTATGAAAAATGAATTTCCAGCAAACTTGTTATGTTAACCAGTTTTAAATCATCAATACATACAACAACAAAAAACAATCACATTTAAGTTGCCAGTCTTCACGTTGATTCTCATTGTTGTCATTGTATCCTTTCAATGTCAAAGTGCTAGAGTACAGTTCCAAAATAACATCTGTCCAATGAATTATGGTGCTCAATGTATAACCATTTATAGAAAAGTATCCTGCTGAGAATCCTGATTTTCAAAATATAAAGTTTCGGAAAAGGAATTGTGAAGTTATTGTATCGAATTGAAAGGTATCGGTTTGGGATCTTTATCGAAAATGTTCAAATGATACCCAACCTTACACACACACACACAAATTTCACACCACGTCAATGTCAGTACAGTGGACGGTCTCCCATCCCCCACCCATAGAATCCTCAAACAACTTCACTTTTTACACACCATCTTCATGTCATACTGGAGAAATATCAGGACATCCACACACACACAGAAATTTCACACCACGTCAATGTCAGTACAGTGGACGGTCTCCCATCCCCCACTCATAGAATCCTCAAACAACTTTACTTTTTACACACCATCTTCATGTCATACTGGAGAAATATCAGGACATCCACACACACACCTGGCATGTTTCACACCACGACAATGTCAGTACAGTGGCAGTCTCCCCTCCCCCACTCATAGAGTCCTCAAACAACTTCACTTTTTACACACCATCTTCATTTCATACTGGAGAAACATCAGGACATCCACAGACACGGATTTTACGGAGATTCACAATATCGAAGCTTCCAAATGTATTTTTTTGTGGGGGAATTTTCACCTCAAACACCTTTAAATAACAGTCATTTTTATTTGCCACCAACACCAAGCAGCATTCTTGTACATATAAATAAGAAAAAATATAGGCTATAACACACACAGGCAATAAAAGCTGTAGTCTATGAGTGGGCTGTGGAGATGTGTTTCAATGTTTTCTGATTTAACACTGTTTAACTCAAGACAACTATCATCTCAATATTCACCACACACGTCAATATGGATAAGTGATATTAGTCAAATCCGACTGTGGATGATGACGTAAAATGATAAGAATTTATGAAGTTCTGCGTGTAATATAGACGCTTTTTCTGTTGATAGACATGAAGGGGAAGATTTTGCGTATAAACTGCACGCAAAATAGGGATTTGCCGTAAAACTAACAATAACAATAGGTGTCATCTGCGCTACAACCAAAAGTGAACAAACCGGACTACAAATATGGTGCCTATTATTGTTCAAACTTGTTGGCGGCTATCTGGGAAATGTAGTTTTCTTTTTAAACTCGTTATTTTAAACATCTTTTTCAACAATTACAATTAAAATATACATACAAGACATAAATTATCAATACTCGACAACTCAACATTTAACTGTCTTTATATGTAACCTTCACTTAGCATTATTTAACATCATCATCTTTGAAAGTGGTTTCTACATTATGTGAAGAGTGTCAATATTGGTCTAAATACAAAATCCCAGGCAGGGAGTTGTATTTGGCCTGATGTTAAATCCTTAACAACAGTAGTAAGTAAAAACATGATCATTAAGGAATTTATCAACTATGTACACAAAAGCAACTTTAATGCATTTTACGTTTTCATGTCTCTTTGAAATGTATGCCCGACACAAGGTCTAGTCCAGCAGGGTAAAAATTAAAATGTTGTCATACGACTACACCAAATACATCATTGGAAAGGCCTTGATCAGGAGAGTAACACAATGCCAGTCTGGCGGCTCTATTTGGTTCCTAGTGTGAAATATGGACATCTGAACTTGGACTTTTAGCCCTAAATAAGGGATTGTAGGTGGCGCTGTTGAGCCCCTGTTGATACTAGGGTTATGATATTGAAGGATTGTGTTTAACTAACCCCAATTATTCACTGTAATAAGCCATGACTATGTACCATAAAGGGAACTCAAAACCCTAACCCTAATTTTGGACCAAAACTGCATGTGTGACAGCAACCCCATATTTGTATTGTACATTTGTGTAAAAGTTGTATTTGGCCCCATGTTAAATCCTTAACAACAATAGTAAGTAAAAACATGATCATTAAGTAATTTATCAACTATGTACACAAAAGCAACTTTAATGCATTTTACCTTTTCATGTCTCTTTGAAATGTATGCCCGACACAAGGTCTAAGTCCAGCAGGGTAAAAATTAAAATGTTGTCATACGACTACACCCAATACATCATTGGAAAGGTCTTGATCAGGAGAGTAACACAATGCCAGTCTGGCGGCTCTATTTGGTTCCTGGTGTGAAATATGGACATCTGAACTTGGACTTTTAGCCCAAAATGTGGGATTCTAGGTGGCGCTGTTGAGCCCCTGTTGATACTAGGGTTATGATATTGAAGGATTGTGTTTAACTAACCCCAATTATTCACTGTAATAAGCCATGACTATGTACCATAAAGGGAACTCAAAACCCTAACCCTAATTTTGGACCAAAACTGCATGTGTGACAGCAACCCCATATTTGTATTGTACATTTGTGTAAAAGTTGTATTTGGCCCCATGTTAAATCCTTAACAACAATAGTAAGTAAAAACATGATCATTAAGGAATTTATCAACTATGTACACAAAAGCAACTTTAATGCATTTTACCTTTTCATGTCTCTTTGAAATGTATGCCCGACACAAGGTCTAAGTCCAGCAGGGTAAAAATTAAAATGTTGTCATACGACTACACCCAATACATCATTGGAAAGGTCTTGATCAGGAGAGTAACACAATGCCAGTCTGGCGGCTCTATTTGGTTCCTGGTGTGAAATATGGACATCTGAACTTGGACTTTTAGCCCAAAATGTGGGATTCTAGGTGGCGCTGTTGAGCCCCTGTTGATACTAGGGTTATGATATTGAAGGATTGTGTTTAACTAACCCCAATTATTCACTGTAATAATCCATGACTATGTACCATAAAGGGAACTCAAAACCCTAACCCTAATTTTGGACCAAAACTGCATGTGTGACAGCAACCCCATATTTGTATTGTACATTTGTGTAAAAGTTGTATTTGGCCCCATGTTAAATCCTTAACAACAATAGTAAGTAAAAACATGATCATTAAGGAATTTATCAACTATGTACACAAAAGCAACTTTAATGCATTTTACGTTTTCATGTCTCTTTGAAATGTATGCCCGACACAAGGTCTAAGTCCAGCAGGGTAAAAATTAAAATGTTGTCATACGACTACACCCAATACATCATTGGAAAGGTCTTGATCAGGAGAGTAACACAATGCCAGTCTGGCGGCTCTATTTGGTTCCTGGTGTGAAATATGGACATCTGAACTTGGACTTTTAGCCCAAAATGTGGGATTGTAGGTGGCGCTGTTGAGCCCCTGTTGATACTAGGGTTATGATATTGAAGGATTGTGTTTAACTAACCCCAATTATTCACTGTAATAAGCCATGACTATGTACCATAAAGGCAACTCAAAACCCTAACCCTAATTTTGGACCAAAACTGCATGTGTGACAGCAACCCCATATTTGTATTGTACATTTGTGTAAAAGTTGTATTTGGCCCCATGTTAAATCCTTAACAACAATAGTAAGTAAAAACATGATCATTAAGGCATTTATCAACTATGTACACAAAAGCAACTTTAATGCATTTTACGTTTTCATGTCTCTTTGAAATGTATGCCCGACACAAGGTCTAAGTCCAGCAGGGTCAAAATTAAAATGTTGTCATACGACTACACCCAATACATAATTGGAAAGGTCTTGATCAGGAGAGTAACACAATGCCAGTCTGGCGGCTCTATTTGGTTCCTGGTGTGAAATATGGACATCTGAACTTGGACTTTTAGCCCAAAATGTGGGATTCTAGGTGGCGCTGTTGAGCCCCTGTTAATACTAGGGTTATGATATTGAAGGATTGTGTTTAACTAACCCCAATTATTCACTGTAATAAGCCATGACTATGTACCATAAAGGGAACTCAAAACCCTAACCCTAATTTTGGACCAAAACTGCATGTGTGACAGCAACCCCATATTTGTATTGTACATTTGTGTAAAAGTTGTATTTGGCCCCATGTTAAATCCTTAACAACAATAGTAAGTAAAAACATGATCATTAAGGAATTTATCAACTATGTACACAAAAGCAACTTTAATGCATTTTACGTTTTCATGTCTCTTTGAAATGTATGCCCGACACAAGGTCTAAGTCCAGCAGGGTCAAAATTAAAATGTTGTCATACGACTACACCCAATACATCATTGGAAAGGTCTTGATCAGGAGAGTAACACAATGCCAGTCTGGCGGCTCTATTTGGTTCCTGGTGTGAAATATGGACATCTGAACTTGGACTTTTAGCCCAAAATGTGGGATTCTAGGTGGCGCTGTTGAGCCCCTGTTGATACTAGGGTTATGATTTTGAAGGATTGTGTTTAACTAACCCCAATTATTCACTGTAATAAGCCATGACTATGTACCATAAAGGGAACTCAAAACCCTAACCCTAATTTTGGACCAAAACTGCATGTGTGACAGCAACCCCATATTTGTATTGTACATTTGTGTAAAAGTTGTGTTTGGCCCCATGTTAAATCCTTAACAACAATAGTAAGTAAAAACATGATCATTAAGGAATTTATCAACTATGTACACAAAAGCAACTTTAATGCATTTTACCTTTTCATGTCTCTTTGAAATGTATGCCCGACACAAGGTCTAAGTCCAGCAGGGTCAAAATTAAAATGTTGCCATACGACTACACCCAATACATAATTGGAAAGGTCTTGATCAGGAGAGTAACACAATGCCAGTCTGGCGGCTCTATTTGGTTCCTGGTGTGAAATATGGACATCTGAACTTGGACTTTTAGCCCAAAATGTGGGATTGTAGGTGGCGCTGTTGAGCCCCTGTTGATACTAGGGTTATGATATTGAAGGATTGTGTTTAACTAACCCCAATTATTCACTGTAATAAGCCATGACTATGTACCATAAAGGGAACTCAAAACCCTAACCCTAATTTTGGACCAAAACTGCATGTGTGACAGCAACCCCATATTTGTATTGTACATTTGTGTAAAAGTTGTATTTGGCCCCATGTTAAATCCTTAACAACAATAGTAAGTAAAAACATGATCATTAAGGAATTTATCAACTATGTACACAAAAGCAACTTTAATGCATTTTACGTTTTCATGTCTCTTTGAAATGTATGCCCGACACAAGGTCTAAGTCCAGCAGGGTAAAAATTAAAATGTTGTCATACGACTACACCCAATACATCATTGGAAAGGTCTTGATCAGGAGAGTAACACAATGCCAGTCTGGCGGCTCTATTTGGTTCCTGGTGTGAAATATGGACATCTGAACTTGGACTTTTAGCCCAAAATGTGGGATTCTAGGTGGCGCTGTTGAGCCCCTGTTGATACTAGGGTTATGATATTGAAGGATTGTGTTTAACTAACCCCAATTATTCACTGTAATAAGCCATGACTATGTACCATAAAGGGAACTAAAAACCCTAACCCTAATTTTGGACCAAAACTGCATGTGTGACAGCAACCCCATATTTGTATTGTACATTTGTGTAAAAGTTGTATTTGGCCCCATGTTAAATCCTTAACAACAATAGTAAGTAAAAACATGATCATTAAGGAATTTATCAACTATGTACACAAAAGCAACTTTAATGCATTTTACCTTTTCATGTCTCTTTGAAATGTATGCCCGACACAAGGTCTAAGTCCAGCAGGGTAAAAATTAAAATGTTGTCATACGACTACACCCAATACATCATTGGAAAGGTCTTGATCAGGAGAGTAACACAATGCCAGTCTGGCGGCTCTATTTGGTTCCTGGTGTGAAATATGGACATCTGAACTTGGACTTTTAGCCCAAAATGTGGGATTCTAGGTGGCGCTGTTGAGCCCCTGTTGATACTAGGGTTATGATATTGAAGGATTGTGTTTAACTAACCCCAATTATTCACTGTAATAAGCCATGACTATGTACCATAAAGGGAACTAAAAACCCTAACCCTAATTTTGGACCAAAACTGCATGTGTGACAGCAACCCCATATTTGTATTGTACATTTGTGTAAAAGTTGTATTTGGCCCCATGTTAAATCCTTAACAACAATAGTAAGTAAAAACATGATCATTAAGGAATTTATCAACTATGTACACAAAAGCAACTTTAATGCATTTTACGTTTTCATGTCTCTTTGAAATGTATGCCCGACACAAGGTGTCAGTGCATGTCAGTCTGCATGGAGCAGGGGCGTCGTTAGACCCTTTTTACTGGGGCACGTGCCCCAGTATAAATCTGCTGTGCCCCAGTAAAATAAAGTTAGAGTTTTAACAATTTACTTTATCAGTCAGTGCATTAATTTAGATTCATAATCCCGGAAAAAATAAATGCAGTATCCCAAACAACGCTTGTAAAATCAAAGCAGTTTAACCGAAAACACAAACCGATGCCTACAGAATTCCATGTCAGCGCGCCCTTCTGAGCTTGCCAAATAGCCACTGCAGCACGCACACAGAAGTCCAGGTGTCGGCTTCTGCACACAAGTTACGGATTTATAATGTAAATCTCCGCAAAATCCGAGTCTGGATGATGACGTATAATGGATAAAGAGTTGATTAAGTTCTGCGTGTGATATAGACGCATTTTCTGCCGATAGAAATGAATAGAAGGAATTTGCGTATAAACTGCACGCAAAACAGCTATTTGGCGTATATATGGCACGCAAAATAGATGTGTAAACCCGTGTCATAGATACGCAGAAGTATGAGACTGGGTTGTATTTGACGACTTTGGAATGAGAACGGGATGCAACACTGTGCCATGTAGGCTATATGTATGTAACAGGCCTAATTACATTTTGTTGTCATTTATTGAGCACGAGTGGAATGATTTAATATTTAGATATTTAATATTTTAATATATTGATCTTACTTAAAAGTAGACATTACTCATAACTCAATGTATTGGTCCTAGAGGTTAAATGGGGCCTACCTCGAGTTGTCTGTTGAAAACACACAGATCTGAATGCATCGTGGGATTTATTTAACAGGAATTAATATATCACAATAGAAATGGGTTGATTTATATATATGACCTACTATCATTGAACGGGCGGTTGTAATCTATTGCCCTTCTGCTTGTTTAAGGTCCAGGGTGGCTCATTATTAACACACACGGCATAGCATCCCTTACAAAAAAAGAAGTACACTAAGATTATTTTGTAAGTATACTTAGTATAAAAAGTATACTATTATCATGTTACTTAAAGTATACTAGCAGTGTACTTATTTATATACTATTTTTGTACTAAGTAAACTGAATTGGCCCACTTTTTAGGTCATTTAGTACACTTTAAAGTAAACTTATAGTATATTTCAAGGTTTACTTTTGAATACTGTAAAGTAACCTGTGTAGTGCGCTTTCAGTTCATGAAGTATACTTCCTAAAGAGCCTCAAAGTATACTTTGCAATACTTTCAAGTGCACTTTCAATTAATTTAAGTACTTCAAGAAGTAAACTTAATAAATGTAATTTCACTATGACTTACTAAAATATTAAAATGTTAAGGAGCCCCTTAAACGCCCCAGATCTTGCGTCACTTGGCGAGAACGGGGGCCCTCGCAAAGTTACACTGTCACAAGTCCCTACATGTGTTGTAGCTGTGCTGCTGTGCTAGCTAACTAGCTACGGTGACCTTATTTATCAAGCTCGTCCACCATTTAAGAGACAAATATATGTACATCATGCAAGCATATATATATGTATATATGCAATATAAAGAAAAATTATGTTGTGGCTCCATAATCGGTCCAGATGGTGTGGTTAGCTATGCCTTTAGCAAGTTAGCCAGCATGTATTTAGTTGGTTGTTAGTAAGAGAGCCTGCTACCGGCTTTAGCTAAAGTTCTAACAAGAGCCTGCTAACGTTCGCTAGTGCTAACAAGAGCCTGCTAACGTTCGCTAGTGCTAACAAGAGCCTGCTAACTTTCGCTAGTGTTAACAAGAGCCTGCTAACTTTCGCTAGTGTTAACAAGAGCCTGCTAACGTTCGCTAGTGTTAACAAGAGCCTGCTAACGTTCGCTAGTTCTAACAAGCGCCTGCTAACGTTCGCTAGTGTTAACAAGAGCCTGCTAACGTTCGCTAGTGTTAACAAGAGCCTGCTAACGTTCGCTAGTTCTAACAAGAGCCTGCTAACGTTCGCTAGTGTTAACAAGAGCCTGCTAACGTTCGCTAGTTCTAACAAGAGCCTGCTAACGTTCGCTAGTGTTAACAAGAGCCTGCTAACGTTCGCTAGTGTTAACAAGACTGAGCCTGCTAACGTTCGCTAACCAGTTGCATTCCTCCAAACATCACGTTGTAGATAATTGTAAATTATACTGTTCAAAAACAAATTTTAATACAACATTTATTAAACTGTGCACTGTAGCCTATTACTGCTAGCCAACACATTTTAATACAACCACTGGCTAAATTGATAGCTAGCCACTTCAATTTCTTAGCTGTGTGTGGATTTTTCACAAGTGAAATGTTAGAACATCTCTGATGTCACTTCCGGAATGTGTGTGCGTTTAGCGTAGTACCACACACGTCCCCTAGTTGGCGTGACAGGGAGTGAGCAAAAATGGGATACACACTTACACAGATTAATTCCGAAAATTGTGTAAATTTCGGACTAAGGAGATTTTTGCACCAGGTATATATTGGAGGCTGTAGAACACTGTGGCATGCTCAGAAAAATGAGGACATTGATTTTTGTCCTCACTTCTACACATGTCCTCACTTTGTTGGTGTGTATTCATACATTTGTCCCCACATGTCACAAATACAAACACACACACACACACACACACACACCTGGGGTTACAACACTGATGGTTGCTCTCTCAATAACATCCGTTAGATCACATTCACAGAGAGGCAGGCCAACCTTAACACCAGTGAGTGCTAGCTGGCTGCCACACTTCAAAATAAATCACACGCTTCCCAGGGGTCATTAGGCAGCTGCTTCCTCTCCATGGAAACCCCATGAAACACGCCTGGGCAAACATAGGAGGAGTGTGTTCTACTGGTCATATGTGTGTGTATGCATGCTGTTGGATTGAGGGAGGTGTGTGTGTGTGTATGTACATCTGTGTGTTAGTGTGAGAGGAATTTGTGTTCCTTACAGTGGCTCCTTCACAGAGAAGGTGTTGATCCTTAGCAAGGCCCCCAGAGGATCATTGGCTAGGTGGACGATGTACTGCTGCTTCTGGTCGTACAGCTGTTTCTGCGATATGTACTGGCCCAGGTAGAACATTACCTGCAGGGACATAAACGGTCAGTACCGGCCGGACCCTGTTACCCTAAACTACAGCACGAAGGCTGGAGTGAGGACCATAAGTAGGGGTGAGCTGCCACCTTCACAGACTGGCCCGACGCATGGGAGCTGGGAGTCAGATGGGCTACTCGCGATCTAGGAAATACCATCTCTCAGGCGACAATACGCCAGGCCATGTCTTCTCTACCAGGACACGTCTTTCCTTCTTCTCTTCTTCCCCCCTCTACGACCAACGCACTCTGGGCTCCTCCGGTCTCTGCAGCCAGACCCGTCAGACCCCAAATCACGCCCTCCATGATGCCGCGCGCGCTGTTCACGCCGCGCCGACCCCGTGTGGAACCTACGGCCACGGTCACACGGGCGAACAACGGTGGGGTGACTGAGGAGCCTCTGGCCCTCCCTGATCTTGATCAGGTCCGGGCTGTGGCCAGAACCCTCAGTCATACTACACTCTCTCCGGCTCCTGTTCCGATGGACACCTCCGAAGCAGACGGTATAGAGTGGAGTCAGCTAGATACGTCAGAATTGGCTACGTTCTCCCCTCGAATGGCATCTCCTGCCGCCCTGAACACACTACTCAGAGCACCTCTCGTCGAGGATAATGAACCCTCTCTCTCGGATCTGGCCTCTGCTCTGGACACGGGCGACCCCAATCTCTCTGGGCCCTCGCCACGCCCACCTCTTTCTACATCTCTCTCTCAACCTCTCTCTCCTCTCGCGCTTCCAATACCGTCACCGTCACCGGTCCACTCTTCTGAAGACGAGACTGATGATGTGAATCTACGTGAGGCACTGCTGGCGGGCCTCCCTCACTCCTCTGACCTCTTTGGTCCTCCTCTCTCTTCTGTATCTCCAAGCTTTCCGATTACCACAGCGGTTGCTGCCGTGACGCCCGCACCCGGCCCCTCCCCTCTGGAGGCCCGGAGACAAGTTCCGTCCAACTCTCTCTCATCTCACGGGGAAGCTGTTAGTACGACGCCCGCACCCGGGTCCTCCTTAGTCGGAGCCTGGAGAATAGCCCCACTCACCACGGGTTCCGCCACACGCGCTGCCGACATGACAACCACCGTGCCACTAATACCACTCTGTACTAGACACGAACACAGCGGTAACAAGAACAGCTGGAGCCTGGTTCCGAGCAGACAGACGATAATAATGGGGGACTCCAACCTCCACCGTCTTTCGGCCATCGAGATAGAGACAGTGCAGGTCGACTGTTATCCGGGCGCGAGATTATACCACGCAATCAACATCCTCGCGAAAATCTCCGCCCCCGCCGTGCACGTGAAACGGGTAGTTTTGGCTTTCGGCCTCAATAATCGGACCACTGGCATCGACACCTCTACCAGACAAGCGATGACCATGTTCACCAAAGCCACTGCTGCCTTTCCTCACGCCTCTATCTCGATCCCTCTGATTAACCTGTTTACGCTCCTGTTTCGCCCGCGAGACAAAAATGCTGCCTCCCCCTTCCTTAGTTACGACGCACTAAATTCTAAAAAATATATTTTTTAGACGCTACACATGTTATACATCGTTGGAAAGCTACGATTCTTGTGCTTCCATTGAAATAAACCAATTCAAGATCAAGTCGCAATAGCAAGCAAAGTCAACGTCTTTTTCCGGTGAACATTCCTTCAACAATGCCAAAGAAAAAAGTTGTACTCACCCTAAGTTGTTCAAATAGGTCCAGGTGTGCAAATCATGCCATCAAAACTTGATCTGCTAAGTCCCAAGGGTTCAAAGTATCTAACCATGTAAAGTAATTCGTCCAAATACAATGTTTTACGTTCATGAATAGCCATTATCCTTTGTTTCATTATGCAAGTTAGCCGACGGAAGAAACAACTTGTTCACATAAAAGTGTTATTTTCTCCGATTTATCAACGGAGTATTTACAAAATGAAGGTCTCAAAATGTCCGTTGAACCCTCCCCTTTTGATTGACACCTTGTTCGACCCAATAGGAGCTTCCATGCCCCGTTGACAGCCCTCTAAAGCCAACTAGGTCTGTGCGTCCTGCCCCCCCCCGCCCCCCCCCCCCACACTCGTTCTAAACAAATTTCTCGAACTGGCTTCGACTGGCTCTGAAATTAGCTCGTTAGCCTTGTAGCTGACAGCTAGCTGAAAATGCCAATACCTCATTTGTATGCGTCTGTGGAGCCTTCAAAATAACAGTCGATTGCGCAATATGGTTGACAGAATCAGTGTTCTTTGTGCGCCAATCCTTGGAATCAGATAAAGCACTCCAATGTGTTCATGCTTCAGTTTTTGTGTTTCAGTATTACTAATTAGGGATTTAGCTATTATATATGATATTTCTAAGTACCAGAGATGGGCCAGAGATAACAATTATGAAAAATAATACCTTTTTATTTGACCTTGACCTTGGTTACAAAGGGTCATTTTGGAGTCTCCAAAAGACCCTTTTAGAAAATTCCTGGATGTACTCTTATAAAAACATGTGTCAAATATGAATATATTGTGGTATTATGTTTGACTTTTGATTTGAATTGGGTAAGGCTTCAACCTGTGGTCCAATTTAGTCTTCCAGATAATACCTACCACCTCTAGGCCTCTTCAGGCCTCTGTTTTCAAAACAAAATCTAGGCGGAAATAGAAATTTTCACTTTCCTTGTGTTCAAGCTTCTATTACTCAACACTAGAAGGACTGACAGGGGTCCTGACAACAGGGGACATAACTTCAGAGTGTCAGCTTTCAAAAGAGATCATTTACATGCATGTACTCCAAATGGTTCAAGAACAGCTTCCAATTTACTTTGGGTATGCTGTTTAGGCGTTTTCAGGCAAATTTAACAGGAACATGAAAAGGTTAACACATCTCCTGGCCTGTCTACTCTCGAAAAGGAAACAATCGCAAGTCTCAACCGTTACCTAGCAGCACATGTGCCGATCATCCCTCTGCTACCTGCCGCGTCCTTTAGCACCGGCAGAGACCACATTCATTGGACGACTCCCACGGCTACGGCTATGCGCGCGCACTGGCTCAACCATTTAAACTAAATGGACCCTCTGACCAAGCCCAGGGGGAGAGGAAAGGCCTGATCAACCTTTCCTCCCACTTCAGACCCACGACAGCGCAGCGCAACCTTTTAGTCAAAGGCCTCTCTTTTGTTCCCACTCTCAACATCGCCGCGGGCGGCAGAAATCGTTTGTGCCTCGAGATAGCAAATTATCACCGCAGAGTTAAACTGGCCGCATATTTTGAAGACCGAGAACCTGTTAATATAACAGAGCGTCCACGTTTCTTTCCTAAGTCACGTTGGACTCCCAAGGACAGCCAGTTGCCTCCCGTGATACCTGCGTTGGTGAAGGCAGATCTACACTCGGTAGACTCTCTCCCCAACCTGGACGCGGAAGCCCTTAACCTCACTAGTGAGGAAGTGAAGGCTTTGAGACAGCTGCGGGCAGACCCGCACCTTGTCATTAAGCCGGCTGATAAGGGCTCCGCAGTGGTTATCATGGATCGAGTGCACTACGTACGAGAAGCAGAGAGACAACTCAATATGCCAGAATACTACCGCAGATTAGACGAACCTTTGTTCACCACCACGGCCCGGGAGATCGATCGGATCCTCGTTTGCCTGGTGAGACTGGGATATCTCGTACCCAGACAAAGGTTATACCTGATGGGAGAAGGGGAGCCCAAACCTAGAAAGTTCTACCTCCTACCTAAAATCCACAAGGATCCAGCTTCCTGGCCCCTCCCCTATCAGACCCCAGCTGGGAGACCCATTGTATCTGACTGTGGTAGCGAGACCTATGGCATTTCGGAATATATTGACTCGTTTCTCAACCCGTTGTCCAACCAACACCCTAGCTATGTCAAGGACACCTATGACTTTATAGCCAAGGTTAGGGCAGCGAGACTCAACGAGAGTGACCTGCTTTTCTCTATGGATGTAGACAGCCTTTACACTAACATAGAGGCACCTGAGGGGTTGAGAGCAGTTCAACAAATGCTTACACTGAACCCTGCGGAGGGCCGCCCGGACAGGTATATCATGCAGCTGCTTGAACTCGCACTCACTAGAAACGACTTTGAATTCAATGGTAAACACTACCTTCAACTCAAAGGCGTGGCTATGGGGAAGAAGTTTGCCCCCGCTTATGCGGACATATATATGGCTATGTGGGAGGCAACGATTCTTCCCAAGTGCCCTCTCCAACCCTCACACTACCTCAGATACTTGGATGACATCTGGGGAGTGTGGCCACACTCCAGAGAGGCCTTTACTATGTTCGTTAACATCCTCAATTCTCATCACAACTCTATTAAGGTCAAATATGTACTCAGCGATAACAGCATGGATTTTCTGGATACCACGACCTTTAAAGGAGTGGATTTCCCTACATCCCACTGTTTGGACGTTAAGGTGTTTTTCAAAGAGACCGATACACACGCTCTGCTGCACAGAGACAGCTACCACCCGAAACACACATTTCCTGGGGTAGTCAAATCACAGCTACTGCGGTTCCATAGAATTTGCACACGGCATAGTGACTTCCTGGCAGCCAAACAAACCCTCTACCAGGTCCTGGCCCAGAGGGGTTATCCACGCAGTCTCCTACGTCAAGTCTCTAGAACTTTTCTAGAAGTCTCGCAACGTGAAGACACACTCGCTATCCCTCTGGTTACCACGTTCGGACGCCGTAATCGGCTCCTGAACCGCAGATTAAAACAGAATCTGCTCACGCACCTGAGAGGCTCGGGCGTGTTGGAAGGGGCCACCCTCATCTCGGCCTATAAGAAAAACCGCAGTGTGGGCGAGTTCCTGGTCCAAAGTGGCCTCAGACCACTCAGCCGAATACCGCAGCCGACACACACACACTTTTCACCTCTCGCTGCCATTCAGTGTCGGGCACTCAAGGCCAGGCTTGCAGTAGCCTCCCTGCCACCATCGACTTGTAACGTAGTGTATGTGATCACGTGCAGTGCATGCGGCTTACGATATGTCGGCGAGACTAGTAATTCTCTTCAACAACGCCTCACCCAACATCTATATAATATCAATAACCACCGGAACCTAGACTCACACCTTGTCCCCCACTTCCTGAGACACGGAGCCGAATCTCTTAGCATGAGCGGCCTGGAACATAACCCAGAGTGGACGCGTAGACAAAGACAGGCCGGTGAGAGAAAATGGGTATGGAGGCTCTCCTCCCTACATCCTGAGGGCCTTAACGTCCGCACCTGAGTATATGACCTTAACCTCAAATTGGACAACGAGTGCCACAGGGAAAACTTCAACGCTTGGACCCTGTACTGATCACGGCACTCATACTCCTATCTGACAACATCCCCTTCGTTTACTATTACTACTAACCTTATTACAATCTAAAGACATTTACCTGGACCCCTTTGGGATCGGGACTCTAAGGATTCATACAATAATTGGAATATTAACTAAGCTTCAAACACTTAAGGACCTTCATATACTCTGAAGGCGTTTACTTTGTCCCCAGGTGGATAGAGACCCTTCAGACAATAAATTCTCCTAATGACACTATAAGAATAATGTTTACTCGGTCCCCTGGAGGACAGGAACCCTCAGGACTACAATTTTCACTGATAATACCAACATATTTTTCAAGACTTATGTTTTTGACTTTTGACCTCCACGATACTAAGAATCCTGATGAGAACCAGTCCACTAGTAATAATCCAAAAACCCGTAGCATACTCCCAATGGTGTTTACCTGAAAGCAAGGACCCTGAAATCAGCCAATACTATTATGGAGATTACTCACATCTATTAATACTCTGATGATGTTAACCACGACCCCCTCTGGGTCGGGACTCTGATGAGAATCCAGTTTACCAACAATAGCCAACACTCGGACTATAAAAGTGAGAAGAGGATTTTCATTTCATTATTTTTGCCATTTAATGACTCTGCACCTGTCATCTAAGACCCTCCCCGCCTAACCAAGAAACTTTAAGAGACCTTCAGTGTTTACACATTAGGACCCCCCACATCCTGGTTTTCTCATCACAACTATCGGCTGCGGTACTTTTGAATCCGCACCGAGGGGCTTTTTCTGACTCTGAGCACGCTTCCGCATTAACCCTGCTACCAGAACATGTCTAGTGGATTCGGAGACGGCTATCCATGTGCTCGACCTATACTCATAGATTATGCATTGTTTCTTGTTGTATATTTGTGTGTTATTATCCCTCTGAGTGTTCCTCACTCACCTTGTGTCGAGTGGCGAGCATTTCAGGGGCACCCGGCCTGGGTTCCCTTCGGGGTTCCTGGAGGGGCCTAGCCCCTGTTCGGATGTGGTGGATGACTCAGCATTGGCATAGCGAGTGCCTCAGTCCTGAGCCTAAGTGGGTCGAAGTACTGAACTACTGGGCTCGGGGGATTTTCAGACATAAAACCTAACCCTAACCCTAACGAGATGCTGCATCTCAAGGGGTTATCCTCCAAACAATAAATAAAAAAACTTGTGAAAAAAAAAAGATGAGCACCTATATATATGTGGGGATAAGCCTGTATCTCTCATCAATTTAACACAGATCCACTTATGCGATCCTGAAAGGTGACCCAACAATGAAGGTAAGTGAAACATGCTACAACGGTGAGACGGTCTAAATGGGATGAATTAAACTAACTTACAAATGATGTTAAAAGTCAATATAGATCTACAACTTTTATCATTTATCTGACCAAAACGTTCACTCCTCCATTCTCTGTACCCTTCATGTCAAAACATGACATGCCCACCATCATTGCTCTACTTGTTTCAAACATAGACTAAGGTAAAACACAGAATCTCAACTCAAAGTTGATAAAGAAAATTCCATGTATCATAGTTCAGTCCATGTTTTGGTGAGTTTATACCTTCAATACCAATCACTTATCTATGAGCAGAATCAATAATATTTATAGTATTTTGTGTATTTTAGTACAGTATCCCAACTCATAGGGGGGGGGGGGGGGGGGGGTCACCTGCTGTTCTAGTTCCTCTTTGTACGTTGGTGCCCTCCTCTCCACCCTTCCCAGTCTGGTGGTCCTGCTCTCTCTAAAGGGAGGTCCACCCTCCTCAGCCCAGGGACCCCTGCCCTCGGCCGGGTGGTGGCCCATGTACACCCCTCTCCAGCCCTCAGTCAAGGTGGAGGGATCTCTTCTGAGGGAGGCACCGTACTCCTAGGGAAGAGAGAAAAGGCTTCATGCTATGAGCAGTGATCCATTTAAAAATACATTTACTCGCGACACATGAGGTGCAATTCACAAATCAGTATTCCTCTCACACCATTTTTAAAATAAAAGCCAGTCAGCTGTCTATACTCTACTGAATAAAGAGAAACTCACCCTTGTTTCCATGTAAGGACCATCTTGTTTGAAGTTAGGTTTAAGCTTCATCTTCAGACACTTTGGCCCTCTGTTGCTTGAGGAAGTTCTCAAGTTCAGTTTTCTCAATTTTGCAGATGGAAAATTGTGAACACTTCTGTGAACACAAGACAGTGTTTACCTACTAATATTAGTGGTACGCTTTAAGACGTTATCTCTGTACTGAGTTTCTGTTTGTGTCAGTCTTAGCTAATATCGGCTGCCAAAAAGCGTCAGGCGTGACATCATAATGCTTTGGAATGCCACGATGTGTCCGTTGCTATGTCAACTTCTGATTATGATGTCACGCCAGATGCTTCTTTGCATGGCAGTTCCCTAGTGTATTAACATAGGGTGACCAGATTCAAGTTTGTGGGATGGGGGGGAGGAGGGGGACTCTACAGTCAGAGCTCGCGCAAGAAGGTGGAACGTAAGGGAGATACCCTTTCCAAAACTTATAAGGGCGTAATAGTTTGTGAAAGACCCAGAGAAACACAAATATCCGACGAGGCAAAATCTCTGACAATTTTGGAATCCCTGCCGGACGCATTTTTTAGGTCTCGAAAAGAGGACATGTCCGGGTAAAAGAGGACGTCTGGTCACATTAATTAACAGAATAATATCATCACAATGTCTAATATGTCGGCTAAGGGATAATATTATTAGGCTACAAAAAAAACAGACCGTGTGTGAATCGCGCATGGTCATTAACTTTCGTTCGTATGTTTAGTAAACATTTGTATCCCGCCTACACAATTCATAAATTATTTTTATAAGTGACATCGGAAAGTGATCAATACTAAGTAACATGATTAGATCAGTAACACTCCTGTAGCTGTAATTTATTTTGATGGTTATTATGTAGAATTTGATCTCAGTACATCTTACAATTCTTTGTCAAGAATGGTCTGAAATAAAAGCCTGTATATAACGTCAGTGTATTCCCTAAATGCTTTGAGCTGTGTGTGTCATCCAAAAATACTACAGTGGAACTATTTATGTTGTCATGCTGTATTAATATTACAAGGGGAAATCTGTCAATGGTTTAAGCAAAAGAATGACTTTGCTGGAAGGGAAATAATGGTAGAAATAAAAGTTGTGTCCAGTCAATCTTGAGTCTTATGTAATGAGTTTGTGTGACAAAGACAAGGTTCAGTAAGGCTACACCAACTAAATAAGTACCCACAGTGGACCTTTTTTTATTCAGTCCACTACATTTTCAACTGAAACATACAAACGCAATTCACGTAAAATGGACATTCAAAAGTAAATTTAAATAATAGATGTCAAATTATGCAGGGCTAATGATGATGCTATACAAGCTAGTTTTAATTCCCTCAACAAGCAATTCATTTCCAGATGTGATAAGAGTTGCCATTTATTCTCCACTTGGGAATTTTTTATAATGATCTAATGGATTCGTAGAGGGTAAAGAAGGTTGCAGTCTAGAGGACACTACTCTCAGAAAGCCAACGAGAAAGAAAGAGGGGGGTGGGGTATTCTTATTTAGATCTTATTTACAGAAAATGGATAACTTCCCTAAACGCCAAGATGTTTTCCTATGTCACATTCTGTCCACAAGTCTGAGTTCGGTTGCACACAAAAAACATTGTACAGTGATCGGAACACGGAGTGATCGGAGTATCGTTCTCGTAAACAGTCAGCAATAGTCCCAGCTTTGTCACCACGGCCTCAATGTTGCTTCAGAGCCGGAAGTCTCCTGGTCCAGTTGTGGCGTTCACGCTCCCAGGCCCGCTCTGCTGACTCTGATTGGAGGATGTGTCACGGCCACGGTCTTGCCCCAGCTCTTCCCTCGTGTGTTTTCCATGCTCCCTAGTGTTTCCAGTCTTCCTGGAGGTCAGATTTTCTGTGTCTGTGCCTTGTCAAGTGTGAGGTTTTCAGCTTTCTCGTTTGTTGTAGTCAGTTCTCTCGTTGTCGTAGTTTCCCCTGTCTAGTTTGGTCCTTCTGTGTGTGTATATAGTTGCTTTTTGTAAGGATAGGCGCGCTCTACTTCCAAAATAAAGGCGATTTAGGGTGCGAGTGAAAAAGACTATTAACTTAAAGTAAAAAAACGCACTCTCAGGCTTGTCTCATTGCTTTTTTGTGAGCAGTTTATTTAACAGACGCGTTTCGGCCTAAGCCATCGTCAGTGTGTGTGATATAGTTGCTCCCTTTGACAGTCCTTGTCACGTTCTTGTGTCTTCATGTTTGTGTGTCAGTATTTCCCCATGTTCTTTGGGTCCACCCTCTTCGACCACACCTTGACAGGATGTAGTCATCTGGAAGTCTGATAGGCTCCCCGGAAGCCTCCATCCTAAGACACATAGAGAGATTTAGCGTCTCATACTTAATGACCAAACTCTGTTCTACTCTCCCCTAAACTTTGCAGTAGTGCCCCAGTAGTGGAGGGTGTTACCTGTCAAGTGAGTCCAGCTCCTCTCACTCTGAGCGCATCATCTGGCCCTTCACCCGTTTCTGCTCTCTGAGCAGCTTTTTACGGATTGCAGTCAACTTACAGAGCACTTCCCTGTTGTACTCTGGTAGGCAGCCTGACACACATACACACACAATCATCACATACCAGTTACAAATAATCTACAATGTGTTGGTTCCAGCTATATGGAACATTTCGTGTTTTTGTGTGTGAGTTACCTGCAGCTCCCAGCTCCTTCTTAACAGCTGGGACAGAGGGTGTCTGGGACTGGGGCACTGAAAGAGAGCCCTTCTAAAAGGTGTTTGTGGGGGGGGAGAGAGACATCAGTTTATATCCGTTTTCAGATGATGCTCTCGATAGTACGTTTATGGTTTATACAAGCGGTAACTTACAGACAGGGGGGTGGTGGGGCGTTTGCTGTCCATGCTGGGGGGACTGGGGGTGGACTGGGGGGTCCTGTGTCTCTTCTGGAGGGTGGGGATGGGGGGCGAGATCTCCCTTCGCACCTGCAGATAGACAGTAAGATGGGGATCATACTGATATTTCTGTTTGTTCAAATCTTTCTAATAAAGTTTTGTTGTCCTCTCACCTCTTGAATGCGCGCCTGTCTCTCTTTCTCATAGCGCATCCTCCCAGCAGCAATCTCCTCCTCCAGCTCTGTCTTCTTCTTCTCTACAAGACGGACCAGCTCCTTGTTTTTGGCCGTTTGCTGTTGCAGAAGAAGACCAAACTGTATTCTGCTGATAACAGCTGAGTCACAAAGAACACTCCTGAAAGAGAACACTCCTAAAAGGTGTCTGTGGGGGACAGAGACTGATATTTCTGTTTGTTCAAATCTTTCTAATAAAGTTTTGTGGTCCTCTCACCGGAATGCGCGCATGTCTCTCTTTCTCATAGTGCATCCTCCCAGCAGCAATCTCCTCCTCCTCCAGCTCTTTCTTGTCCACCGCTTTCTTCTTCTGCTCCTCTGCAAGATGGACCAGCTCCTTGTTTTTGTCCGTTTTCTGTTGCAAGAAGACCAAACTTTACTTAGCTAATAACAGCTGAGTCATAAGAATATGTTACACTCGCTTAAAATCTACCCTTACGTCAAGTGTTTCCACACCATAAAAATCCCGTTTCTACTATCAAGATTGTTTAGCATTGTTATTCAAGAGTGTGTGGTCCAAATAAGATAAGTTGTATACTGTATATTGCAAACGCATAAACATTAATTTCTGCCAAATCCCTCTTAGCCAATCAGTGCCCAGCTGACCTTCATCTCCTTGAGTCTTCGGATCTCCTGATTCTCGTCAAACTCCCTCTTGATTTGAGCCCTCTGCTCTGCCAGCCTCCTCTCCTCCTTCACCTCCTCCAGGCGTAGCTTCTCCCTCTCCTCTGCCTGCTTAAGGTGCTTCTCCTCAATCTGGGCAGGGCCCGAGAGGTAAACAGTTTGTTATACAACATCATGTACCTGTGTGTGTGTTTGTGTACAGTACACAACAACCTTCAAATCAATGGCTTGTTGCTACAAGACCCTACAGCCACAAGAGGCCAGGGTCTTGAAATGTAAACATAACACATCACAAACCATATCACACTGTACCTGTTGTTTTAGACAAAGCTTATACTTATCCAGTTCAGTGAGTTGATGAAGCGTTGGCTGGTTAGGAAACACATTTCCTCTGGCATACATGGAGGTCCGGACAGGGGCAAAACCTGCAAAGATGAAATAGAACAGCCATATGCATTGTGTGTACGTGTGTATTACATTCACGTGAAATTATTGGTTGTCTGCAATGTGCCAGCTGGTGCAGTGACTGGCTACCTGAGACTGTGTTGATGGGAGGCAGTCTGTCCTCTCTCTGGGTGGGCCTGGTGACTGTGGCTTTATTCTGAGAGGTCTCGGGGTTAAGCCAAGCTTCCTCATTCTGCCTGTGCATATGCTTCAGGTCAGCTAGTGAGAAAAAACATAGGACGTTTTTTATTTATAAAGTAAAACTTTTAACCACAGTAAAACCAGACCAGCAACCTTTTTACCCCACATGGTACTAATGTTAAAAATGTGGCCTTCTGCAATGTGAAAATATCAAATCTTATTTGTATATCCCTCTTTACAAACAATGTCACAGAGGGCTTCACAGATCAGATGAGCATCTATATATAGTGGGCATAAGCCTGAAGCGTGAGCTACTTCATGGCAGTTAAAGCTACTCTAGTCCACCTTGTCCCAGAAACACTTCAGACAGAACTGTCTGATATCAATCTAACACAATCCACGTATAATATCCTGTAAGGTGAGCTAAAAGGGGATGCAAATGAAACGTACTAATAAGGTCCCCTCGGGTGTCTCTAAGGGGTGCGCCGCACCCTCCCCGGCCCCATGGGTTATAGGTTCTTATTTCGGCCTCCAGCTTGGCCTCAGCCCGGTCCCTCTCCACCTTCTCCAGCCTCCGGCACTCCTGCTTCTCCTGGATCTGCAGGGATTCAAGGTTATGAAGGAATATGGTGAGAAATACTGACTCCCCTGGAACCACATGTACCAGAGGTTTGAGGATAGACTCAGCGTACACATTGACATCATCATGAACATCAGACTGACTTTTAACTTGTGGCGCAAATTGAATAATTCATCTTTTGTGAATAAAGATTGTCAGAATTAATACATTCATTGCATTTGGTGTATTTTGGTGCTGTATCCCAACAGATAGAGGTCGTGGTGGTGGTGGTGGTGGGGGGGTCACCTGCTGTTCCAGTTCCTCCTGGTAAGTTGGTGCCCTCCTCTCCACAGGCTCCAGCCTGCTCTCTCTAAAGGGAGGTCCACCCTCCTCAGCCCAAGGACCCCTATCCTCGGCCAGGTGGTGCCCCCAGTGCGCCCCTGTCTGCTGGTTAGCAAACATACTCCTGGATTTCTCATTGGTCTGGACATGATCAAAACCTGCAAAGAATAAATATATTATAACCATGTGTATTCCATGCACGTTAATGTATGTGTTGTCTGCAATGTGCCAGCTGGTGCAGTGACTGTCTACCTGAGACTATGTTGACGGGAGGCAGTCTGTCTCCCTCTCTCAGGATGGGCCTGGTGACTGTGGCTTTTCTCTGAGAGGTCTCAGGGTTCAGCCAAGCTTCCTCATTCTGCTTGTGCATCTGCTTCAGGTCAGCTAGTCAGACAAAGTACAGTCAGACACTTCACACAGAAATATCTGCCATCAATTGAACTCCAATCAACTTATGCAATCCTGTAGGTGAGCCAACATGGAATGTAAGTGAAACATGCTACAACGTACTAATGAGGTCCCCTCGGGTGTCTCTAAGGGGTGCGCCGCACCCTCCCCGGCCCCATGGGTTATAGGTTCTTATTTCGGCCTCCAGCTTGGCCTCAGCCCGGTCCCTCTCCACCTTCTCCAGCCTCCGGCACTCCCGCTTCTCCTGGATCTGCAGGGATTCAAGGTTATGAAGGAATATGGTGAGGAATACTGACTCCCCTGGAACCACATGTACCAGAGGTCTGAGGATAGACTCAGCGTACACATTGACATCATCATGAACATGAGACTGACTTTCAACTTGTGGCGCAAATTGAATAATTCATCTTTTGTGAATAAAGATTTTCAGAATTAATACATTCATTGCATTTGGTGTATTTTGGTGCTGCATCCCAACAGATAGAGGTGCGGGGGGGGGGGGTCACCTGCTGTTCCAGTTCCTCCTGGTAAGTTGGTGCCCTCCTTTCCACAGGCTCCACCATTCCCAGTCTGGTGGTCCTGCTCTCTCTAAAGGGAGGTCCACCCTCCTCAGCCCAGGGACCCCTGCTCTCGGCCAGGTGGTGCCCCCAGTGCACCCCTGTCTGCTGGTTAGCAAACATACTCCTGGATTTCTCAGTGGTCTGGACATGATCAAAACCTGCAAAGATCAAATATATTACAACCATGTGTATTCCATGCACGTTAATGTATGTTGTCTGCAATGTGCCAGCTGGTGCAGTGACTGTCTACCTGAGACTGTGTTGATGGGCGGCAGTCTGTCCTCTCTCAGGATGGGCCTGGTGACTGTGGCTTTTTTCTGAGAGGTCTCAGGGTTCAGCCAAGCTTCCTCATTCTGCTTGTGCATCTGCTTCAGGTCAGCTAGACAGGCAAATCATAAGAAGTTTATGATTTCTTATGAACAGTTTAAAATGTGGTAGAACAGTTTAAAATGTGTCCCTCTACAAAGTGACTATATCAAATCATGTTATTTGTATAGCCCTTTTTTACAAACAATGTCACAGAGGGTTACACAGATCAGATGACCCCCGAGGACCCCCTCGAAAACGAGATGCTGCATCTCAAGGGGTTATCCTCCAAACAATAAATAAAAAAACTTGTGAAAAAAAAAAGATGAGCACCTATATATATGTGGGGATAAGCCTGTATCTCTCATCAATTTAACACAGATCCACTTATGCGATCCTGAAAGGTGACCCAACAATGAAGGTAAGTGAAACATGCTACAACGTACTAATGAGGTTCCCTCGGGTGTCTCTGAGGGGTGCGCCGCACCCTCCCCGGCCCCATGGGTTATAGTTTCTTATTTCGGCCTCCATCTTGGCCTCAGCCCGGTCCCTCTCCACCTTCTCCAGCCTCCGGAGCTCCTGCTTCTCCTGGATCTGCAGGGATTCAAGGTTATGAAGGAATATGGTGAGGAATACTGACTCCCCTGGAACCACATGTACCAGAGGTTTGAGGATAGACTCAGCGTACACATTGACATCATCATGAACATGAGACTGACTTTCACTGGGTGAGACGGTCTAAATGGGATGAATTAAACTAACTTACAAATGATGTTAAAAGTCAATATAGATCTACAACTTTTATCATTTATCTGACCAAAACGTTCACGCCTCCATTCTCTGTACCCTTCATGTCAAAACATGACATGCCCACCATCATTGCTCTACTTGTTTCAAACATAGACTAAGGTAAAACACAGAATCTCAACTCAAAGTTGATAAAGAAAATTCCATGTATCATAGTTCAGTCCATGTTTTGGTGAGTTTATACCTTCAATACCAATCACTTATCTATGAGCAGAATCAATAATATGTATAGTATTTTGTGTATTTTAGTACAGTATCCCAACTCATAGGGGGGGGGGGGGGTCACCTGCTGTTCTAGTTCCTCTTTGTACGTTGGTGCCCTCTTCTCCACCCTTCCCAGTCTGGTGGTCCTGCTCTCTCTAAAGGGAGGTCCACCCTCCTCAGCCCAGGGACCCCTGCCCTTGGCCGGGTGGTGGCCCATGTACACCCCTCTCCAGCCCTCAGTCAAGGTGGAGGGATCTCTTCTGAGGGAGGCACCGTACTCCTAGGGAAGAGAGAAAAGGCTTCATGCTATGAGCAGTGATCCATTTAAAAATACATTTACTCGCGACACATGAGGTGCAATTCACAAATCAGTATTCCTCTCACACCATTTTTTAAATAAAAGCCAGTCAGCTGTCTATACTCTACTGAATAAAGAGAAACTCACCCTTGTTTCCATGTAAGGACCATCTTGTTTGAAGTTAGGTTTAAGCTTCATCTTCAGACACTTTGGCCCTCTGTTGCTTGAGGAAGTTCTCAAGTTCAGTTTTCTCAATTTTGCAGATGGAAAATTGTGAACACTTCTGTGAACACAAGACAGTGTTTACCTACTAATATTAGTGGTACGCTTTAAGACGTTATCTCTGTACTGAGTTTCTGTTTGTGTCAGTCTTAGCTAATATCGGCTGCCAAAAAGCGTCAGGCGTGACATCATAATGCTTTGGAATGCCACGATGTGTCCGTTGCTATGTCAACTTCTGATTATGATGTCACGCCAGATACTTCTTTGCATGGCAGTTCCCTAGTGTTACCCTATAGGGTGACCCCCTAGTCACCCTATTAACATAGGGTGACCAGATTCAAGTTTGTGGGATGGGGGGGAGGGGGGGGACTCTACAGTCAGAGCTTGCGCAAGAAGGTGGAACGTAAGAGAGATACCCTTCCCAAAACTTATAAGGGCGTAATAGTTTGTGAAAGACCCAGAGAAACACAAATATCCGACGAGGCAAAATCTCTGACAATTTTGGAATCCCTGCCGGACGCATTTTTTAGGTCTCGAAAAGAGGACATGTCCGGGTAAAAGAGGACGCCTGGTCACATTAATTAACAGAATAATATCATCACAATGTCTAATATGTCGGCTAAGGGATAATATTATTAGGCTACAAAATAACAGACAGTGTGTGAATCGCGCATGGTCATTAACTTTCGTTCGTATGTTTAGTAAACATTTGCATCCCGCCTACACAATTCATAAATTATTTTTATAAGTGACATCGGAAAGTGATCAATACTAAGTAACATGATTAGATCAGTAACACTCCTGTAGCTGTAATTTATTTTGATGGTTATTATGAAGAATTTGATCTCAGTACATCTTACAATTCTTTGTCAAGAATGGTCTGAAATAAAAGCCTGTATATAACGTCAGTGTATTCCCTAAATGCTTTGAGCTGTGTGTGTCATCCAAAAATACTACAGTGGAACTATTTCTGTTGTCATGCTGTATTAATATTACAAGGGGAAATCTGTCAATGGTTTAAGCAAAAGAATGACTTTGCTGGAAGGGAAATAATGGTAGAAATAAAAGTTGTGTCCAGTCAATCTTGAGTCTTATGTAATGAGTTTGTGTGACAAAGACAAGGTTCAGTAAGGCTACACCAACTAAATAAGTACCCACAGTGGACCTTTTTTTATTCAGTCCACTACGTTTTCAACTGAAACATACAAACGCAATTCACGTAAAATGGACATTCAAATGTAAATTTAAATAATAGATGTCAAATTATGCAGGGCTAATGATGATGCTATACAAGCTAGTTTTAATTCCCTCAACAAGCAATTCATTTCCAGATGTGATAAGAGTTGCCATTTATTCTCCACTTGGGAATTTTTTATAATGATCTAATGGATTCGTAGAGGGTAAAGAAGGTTGCAGTCTAGAGGACACTACTCTCAGAAAGCCAACGAGAAAGAAAGAGGGGGGTGGGGTATTCTTATTTAGATCTTATTTACAGAAAATGGATAACTTCCCTAAACGCCAAGATGTTTTCCTATGTCACATTCTGTCCACAAGTCTGAGTTCGGTTGCACACAAAAAACATTGTACAGTGATCGGAACACGGAGTGATCGGAGTATCGTTCTCGTAAACAGTCAGCAATAGTCCCAGCTTTGTCACCACGGCCTCAATGTTGCTTCAGAGCCGGAAGTCTCCTGGTCCAGTTGTGGCGTTCACGCTCCCAGGCCCGCTCTGCTGACTCTGATTGGAGGATGTGTCACGGCCACGGTCTTGCCCCAGCTCTTCCCTCGTGTGTTTTCCATGCTCCCTAGTGTTTCCAGTCTTCCTGGAGGTCAGATTTTCTGTGTCTGTGCCTTGTCAAGTGTGAGGTTTTCAGCTTTCTCGTTTGTTGTAGTCAGTTCTCTCGTTGTCGTAGTTTCCCCTGTCTAGTTTGGTCCTTCTGTGTGTGTATATAGTTGCTTTTTGTAAGGATAGGCGCGCTCTACTTCCAAAATAAAGGCGATTTAGGGTGCGAGTGAAAAAGACTATTAACTTAAAGTAAAAAAACGCACTCTCAGGCTTGTCTCATTGCTTTTTTGTGAGCAGTTTATTTAACAGACGCGTTTCGGCCTAAGCCATCGTCAGTGTGTGTGATATAGTTGCTCCCTTTGACAGTCCTTGTCACGTTCTTGTGTCTTCATGTTTGTGTGTCAGTATTTCCCCATGTTCTTTGGGTCCACCCTCTTCGACCACACCTTGACAGGATGTAGTCATCTGGAAGTCTGATAGGCTCCCCGGAAGCCTCCATCCTAAGACACATAGAGAGATTTAGCGTCTCATACTTAATGACCAAACTCTGTTCTACTCTCCCCTAAACTTTGCAGTAGTGCCCCAGTAGTGGAGGGTGTTACCTGTCAAGTGAGTCCAGCTCCTCTCACTCTGAGCGCATCATCTGGCCCTTCACCCGTTTCTGCTCTCTGAGCAGCTTTTTACGGATTGCAGTCAACTTACAGAGCACTTCCCTGTTGTACTCTGGTAGGCAGCCTGACACACATACACACACAATCATCACATACCAGTTACAAATAATCTACAATGTGTTGGTTCCAGCTATATGGAACATTTCGTGTTTTTGTGTGTGAGTTACCTGCAGCTCCCAGCTCCTTCTTAACAGCTGGGACAGAGGGTGTCTGGGACTGGGGCACTGAAAGAGAGCCCTTCTAAAAGGTGTTTGTGGGGGGGGAGAGAGACATCAGTTTATACCCGTTTTCAGATGATGCTCTCGATAGTACGTTTATGGTTTATACAAGCGGTAACTTACAGACAGGGGGGTGGTGGGGCGTTTGCTGTCCATGCTGGGGGGACTGGGGGTGGACTGGGGGGTCCTGTGTCTCTTCTGGAGGGTGGGGATGGGGGGCGAGATCTCCCTTCGCACCTGCAGATAGACAGTAAGATGGGGATCATACTGATATTTCTGTTTGTTCAAATCTTTCTAATAAAGTTTTGTTGTCCTCTCACCTCTTGAATGCGCGCCTGTCTCTCTTTCTCATAGCGCATCCTCCCAGCAGCAATCTCCTCCTCCTCCAGCTCTGTCTTCTTCTTCTCTACAAGACGGACCAGCTCCTTGTTTTTGGCCGTTTGCTGTTGCAGAAGAAGACCACACTGTATTCTGCTGATAACAGCTGAGTCACAAAGAACACTCCTGAAAGAGAACACTCCTAAAAGGTGTCTGTGGGGGACAGAGACATCTGTTTCTACCTGTTTTCAGATGATGTTCTCCATAGTACGTTTATGGTTTATGCAAGCGGGTAACTTACAGACAGGGGGGTGGTGGGACGTTTACTGTCCATGCTGGGGGGACTGGGGGTGGACTGGGGGGCCCTGTGTCTCTTCTGGAGGGTGGGGATGGGGGGCGAGATCTCCCTTTGCACCTGCAGATAGACAGTAAGATGGGGATCATACTGATATTTCTGTTTGTTCAAATCTTTCTAATAAAGTTTTGTGGTCCTCTCACCTGAATGCGCGCCTGTCTCTCTTTCTCATAGTGCATCCTCCCAGCAGCAATCTCCTCCTCCTCCAGCTCTTTCTTCTCCACCGCTTTCTTCTTCTGCTCCTCTGCAAGATGGACCAGCTCCTTGTTTTTGTCCGTTTTCTGTTGCAAGAAGACCAAACTTTACTTAGCTAATAACAGCTGAGTCATAAGAATATGTTACACTCGCTTAAAATCTACCCTTACGTCAAGTGTTTCCACACCATAAAAATCCCGTTTCTACTATCAAGATTGTTTAGCATTGTTATTCAAGAGTGTGTGGTCCAAATAAGATAAGTTGTATACTGTATATTGCAAACGCATAAACATTAATTTCTGCCAAATCCCTCTTAGCCAATCAGTGCCCAGCTGACCTTCATCTCCTTGAGTCTTCGGATCTCCTGATTCTCGTCAAACTCCCTCTTGATTTGAGCCCTCTGCTCTGCCAGCCTCCTCTCCTCCTTCACCTCCTCCAGGCGTAGCTTCTCCCTCTCCTCTGCCTGCTTAAGGTGCTTCTCCTCAATCTGGGCAGGGCCCGAGAGGTAAACAGTTTGTTATACAACATCATGTACCTGTGTGTGTGTTTGTGTACAGTACACAACAACCTTCAAATCAATGGCTTGTTGCTACAAGACCCTACAGCCACAAGAGGCCAGGGTCTTGAAATGTAAACATAACACATCACAAACCATATCACACTGTACCTGTTGTTTTAGACAAAGCTTATACTTATCCAGTTCAGTGAGTTGATGAAGCGTTGGCTGGTTAGGAAACACATTTCCTCTGGCATACATGGAGGTCCGGACAGGGGCAAAACCTGCAAAGATGAAATAGAACAGCCATATGCATTGTGTGTACGTGTGTATTACATTCACGTGAAATTATTGGTTGTCTGCAATGTGCCAGCTGGTGCAGTGACTGGCTACCTGAGACTGTGTTGATGGGAGGCAGTCTGTCCTCTCTCTGGGTGGGCCTGGTGACTGTGGCTTTATTCTGAGAGGTCTCGGGGTTAAGCCAAGCTTCCTCATTCTGCCTGTGCATATGCTTCAGGTCAGCTAGTGAGAAAAAACATAGGACGTTTTTTATTTATAAAGTAAAACTTTTAACCACAGTAAAACCAGACCAGCAACCTTTTTACCCCACATGGTACTAATGTTAAAAATGTGGCCTTCTGCAATGTGAAAATATCAAATCTTATTTGTATATCCCTCTTTACAAACAATGTCACAGAGGGCTTCACAGATCAGATGAGCATCTATATATAGTGGGCATAAGCCTGAAGCGTGAGCTACTTCATGGCAGTTAAAGCTACTCTAGTCCACCTTGTCCCAGAAACACTTCAGACAGAACTGTCTGATATCAATCTAACACAATCCACGTATAATATCCTGTAAGGTGAGCTAAAAGGGGATGCAAATGAAACGTACTAATAAGGTCCCCTCGGGTGTCTCTAAGGGGTGCGCCGCACCCTCCCCGGCCCCATGGGTTATAGGTTCTTATTTCGGCCTCCAGCTTGGCCTCAGCCCGGTCCCTCTCCACCTTCTCCAGCCTCCGGCACTCCTGCTTCTCCTGGATCTGCAGGGATTCAAGGTTATGAAGGAATATGGTGAGAAATACTGACTCCCCTGGAACCACATGTACCAGAGGTTTGAGGATAGACTCAGCGTACACATTGACATCATCATGAACATCAGACTGACTTTTAACTTGTGGCGCAAATTGAATAATTCATCTTTTGTGAATAAAGATTGTCAGAATTAATACATTCATTGCATTTGGTGTATTTTGGTGCTGTATCCCAACAGATAGAGGTCGTGGTGGTGGTGGTGGTGGGGGGGTCACCTGCTGTTCCAGTTCCTCCTGGTAAGTTGGTGCCCTCCTCTCCACAGGCTCCAGCCTGCTCTCTCTAAAGGGAGGTCCACCCTCCTCAGCCCAAGGACCCCTATCCTCGGCCAGGTGGTGCCCCCAGTGCGCCCCTGTCTGCTGGTTAGCAAACATACTCCTGGATTTCTCATTGGTCTGGACATGATCAAAACCTGCAAAGAATAAATATATTATAACCATGTGTATTCCATGCACGTTAATGTATGTGTTGTCTGCAATGTGCCAGCTGGTGCAGTGACTGTCTACCTGAGACTATGTTGACGGGAGGCAGTCTGTCTCCCTCTCTCAGGATGGGCCTGGTGACTGTGGCTTTTCTCTGAGAGGTCTCAGGGTTCAGCCAAGCTTCCTCATTCTGCTTGTGCATCTGCTTCAGGTCAGCTAGTCAGACAAAGTACAGTCAGACACTTCACACAGAAATATCTGCCATCAATTGAACTCCAATCAACTTATGCAATCCTGTAGGTGAGCCAACATGGAATGTAAGTGAAACATGCTACAACGTACTAATGAGGTCCCCTCGGGTGTCTCTAAGGGGTGCGCCGCACCCTCCCCGGCCCCATGGGTTATAGGTTCTTATTTCGGCCTCCAGCTTGGCCTCAGCCCGGTCCCTCTCCACCTTCTCCAGCCTCCGGCACTCCCGCTTCTCCTGGATCTGCAGGGATTCAAGGTTATGAAGGAATATGGTGAGGAATACTGACTCCCCTGGAACCACATGTACCAGAGGTCTGAGGATAGACTCAGCGTACACATTGACATCATCATGAACATGAGACTGACTTTCAACTTGTGGCGCAAATTGAATAATTCATCTTTTGTGAATAAAGATTTTCAGAATTAATACATTCATTGCATTTGGTGTATTTTGGTGCTGCATCCCAACAGATAGAGGTGCGGGGGGGGGGGTCACCTGCTGTTCCAGTTCCTCCTGGTAAGTTGGTGCCCTCCTTTCCACAGGCTCCACCATTCCCAGTCTGGTGGTCCTGCTCTCTCTAAAGGGAGGTCCACCCTCCTCAGCCCAGGGACCCCTGCTCTCGGCCAGGTGGTGCCCCCAGTGCACCCCTGTCTGCTGGTTAGCAAACATACTCCTGGATTTCTCAGTGGTCTGGACATGATCAAAACCTGCAAAGATCAAATATATTACAACCATGTGTATTCCATGCACGTTAATGTATGTTGTCTGCAATGTGCCAGCTGGTGCAGTGACTGTCTACCTGAGACTGTGTTGATGGGCGGCAGTCTGTCCTCTCTCAGGATGGGCCTGGTGACTGTGGCTTTTTTCTGAGAGGTCTCAGGGTTCAGCCAAGCTTCCTCATTCTGCTTGTGCATCTGCTTCAGGTCAGCTAGACAGGCAAATCATAAGAAGTTTATGATTTCTTATGAACAGTTTAAAATGTGGTAGAACAGTTTAAAATGTGTCCCTCTACAAAGTGACTATATCAAATCATGTTATTTGTATAGCCCTTTTTTACAAACAATGTCACAGAGGGTTACACAGATCAGATGACCCCCGAGGACCCCCTCGAAAACGAGATGCTGCATCTCAAGGGGTTATCCTCCAAACAATAAATAAAAAAACTTGTGAAAAAAAAAAGATGAGCACCTATATATATGTGGGGATAAGCCTGTATCTCTCATCAATTTAACACAGATCCACTTATGCGATCCTGAAAGGTGACCCAACAATGAAGGTAAGTGAAACATGCTACAACGTACTAATGAGGTTCCCTCGGGTGTCTCTGAGGGGTGCGCCGCACCCTCCCCGGCCCCATGGGTTATAGTTTCTTATTTCGGCCTCCATCTTGGCCTCAGCCCGGTCCCTCTCCACCTTCTCCAGCCTCCGGAGCTCCTGCTTCTCCTGGATCTGCAGGGATTCAAGGTTATGAAGGAATATGGTGAGGAATACTGACTCCCCTGGAACCACATGTACCAGAGGTTTGAGGATAGACTCAGCGTACACATTGACATCATCATGAACATGAGACTGACTTTCACTGGGTGAGACGGTCTAAATGGGATGAATTAAACTAACTTACAAATGATGTTAAAAGTCAATATAGATCTACAACTTTTATCATTTATCTGACCAAAACGTTCACTCCTCCATTCTCTGTACCCTTCATGTCAAAACATGACATGCCCACCATCATTGCTCTACTTGTTTCAAACATAGACTAAGGTAAAACACAGAATCTCAACTCAAAATTGATAAAGAAAATTCCATGTATCATAGTTCAGTCCATGTTTTGGTGAGTTTATACCTTCAATACCAATCACTTATCTATGAGCAGAATCAATAATATTTATAGTATTTTGTGTATTTTAGTACAGTATCCCAACTCATAGGGGGGGGGGGGGGGGGGGGGGTCACCTGCTGTTCTAGTTCCTCTTTGTACGTTGGTGCCCTCCTCTCCACCCTTCCCAGTCTGGTGGTCCTGCTCTCTCTAAAGGGAGGTCCACCCTCCTCAGCCCAGGGACCCCTGCCCTCGGCCGGGTGGTGGCCCATGTACACCCCTCTCCAGCCCTCAGTCAAGGTGGAGGGATCTCTTCTGAGGGAGGCACCGTACTCCTAGGGAAGAGAGAAAAGGCTTCATGCTATGAGCAGTGATCCATTTAAAAATACATTTACTCGCGACACATGAGGTGCAATTCACAAATCAGTATTCCTCTCACACCATTTTTAAAATAAAAGCCAGTCAGCTGTCTATACTCTACTGAATAAAGAGAAACTCACCCTTGTTTCCATGTAAGGACCATCTTGTTTGAAGTTAGGTTTAAGCTTCATCTTCAGACACTTTGGCCCTCTGTTGCTTGAGGAAGTTCTCAAGTTCAGTTTTCTCAATTTTGCAGATGTAAAATTGTGAACACTTCTGTGAACACAAGACAGTGTTTACCTACTAATATTAGTGGTACGCTTTAAGACGTTATCTCTGTACTGAGTTTCTGTTTGTGTCAGTCTTAGCTAATATCGGCTGCCAAAAAGCGTCAGGCGTGACATCATAATGCTTTGGAATGCCACGATGTGTCCGTTGCTATGTCAACTTCTGATTATGATGTCACGCCAGATGCTTCTTTGCATGGCAGTTCCCTAGTGTATTAACATAGGGTGACCAGATTCAAGTTTGTGGGATGGGGGGGACTCTACAGTCAGAGCTCGCGCAAGAAGGTGGAACGTAAGGGAGATACCCTTTCCAAAACTTATAAGGGCGTAATAGTTTGTGAAAGACCCAGAGAAACACAAATATCCGACGAGGCAAAATCTCTGACAATTTTGGAATCCCTGCCGGACACATTTTTTAGGTCTCGAAAAGAGGACATGTCCGGGTAAAAGAGGACGTCTGGTCACTTTAATTAACAGAATAATATCATCACAATGTCTAATATGTCGGCTAAGGGATAATATTATTAGGCTACAAAATAACAGACAGTGTGTGAATCGCGCATGGTCATTAACTTTCGTTCGTATGTTTAGTAAACATTTGTATCCCGCCTACACAATTCATAAATTATTTTTATAAGTGACATCGGAAAGTGACCAATACTAAGTAACATGATTAGATCAGTAACACTCCTGTAGCTGTAATTTATTTTGATGGTTATTATGAAGAATTTGATCTCAGTACATCTTACAATTCTTTGTCAAGAATGGTCTGAAATAAAAGCCTGTATATAACGTCAGTGTATTCCCTAAATGCTTTGAGCTGTGTGTGTCATCCAAAAATACTACAGTGGAACTATTTCTGTTGTCATGCTGTATTAATATTACACGGGGAAATCTGTCAATGGTTTAAGCAAAAGAATGACTTTGCTGGAAGGGAAATAATGGTAGAAATAAAAGTTGTGTCCAGTCAATCTTGAGTCTTATGTAATGAGTTTGTGTGACAAAGACAAGGTTCAGTAAGGCTACACCAACTAAATAAGTACCCACAGTGGACCTTTTTTTATTCAGTCCACTACGTTTTCAACTGAAACATACAAACGCAATTCACGTAAAATGGACATTCAAATGTAAATAATAGATGTCAAATTATGCAGGGCTAATGATGATGCTATACAAGCTAGTTTTAATTCCCTCAACAAGCAATTCATTTCCAGATGTGATAAGAGTTGCCATTTATTCTCCACTTGGGAATTTTTTATAATGATCTAATGGATTCGTAGAGGGTAAAGAAGGTTGCAGTCTAGAGGACACTACTCTCAGAAAGCCAACGAGAAAGAAAGAGGGGGGTGGGGTATTCTTATTTAGATCTTATTTACAGAAAATGGATAACTTCCCTAAACGCCAAGATGTTTTCCTATGTCACATTCTGTCCACAAGTCTGAGTTCGGTTGCACACAAAAAACATTGTACAGTGATCGGAACACGGAGTGATCGGAGTATCGTTCTCGTAAACAGTCAGCAATAGTCCCAGCTTTGTCACCACGGCCTCAATGTTGCTTCAGAGCCGGAAGTCTCCTGGTCCAGTTGTGGCGTTCACGCTCCCAGGCCCGCTCTGCTGACTCTGATTGGAGGATGTGTCACGGCCACGGTCTTGCCCCAGCTCTTCCCTCGTGTGTTTTCCATGCTCCCTAGTGTTTCCAGTCTTCCTGGAGGTCAGATTTTCTGTGTCTGTGCCTTGTCAAGTGTGAGGTTTTCAGCTTTCTCGTTTGTTGTAGTCAGTTCTCTCGTTGTCGTAGTTTCCCCTGTCTAGTTTGGTCCTTCTGTGTGTGTATATAGTTGCTTTTTGTAAGGATAGGCGCGCTCTACTTCCAAAATAAAGGCGATTTAGGGTGCGAGTGAAAAAGACTATTAACTTAAAGTAAAAAAACGCACTCTCAGGCTTGTCTCATTGCTTTTTTGTGAGCAGTTTATTTAACAGACGAGTTTCGGCCTAAGCCATCGTCAGTGTGTGTGATATAGTTGCTCCCTTTGACAGTCCTTGTCACGTTCTTGTGTCTTCATGTTTGTGTGTCAGTATTTCCCCATGTTCTTTGGGTCCACCCTCTTCGACCACACCTTGACAGGATGTAGTCATCTGGAAGTCTGATAGGCTCCCCGGAAGCCTCCATCCTAAGACACATAGAGAGATTTAGCGTCTCATACTTAATGACCAAACTCTGTTCTACTCTCCCCTAAACTTTGCAGTAGTGCCCCAGTAGTGGAGGGTGTTACCTGTCAAGTGAGTCCAGCTCCTCTCACTCTGAGCGCATCATCTGGCCCTTCACCCGTTTCTGCTCTCTGAGCAGCTTTTTACGGATTGCAGTCAACTTACAGAGCACTTCCCTGTTGTACTCTGGTAGGCAGCCTGACACACATACACACACAATCATCACATACCAGTTACAAATAATCTACAATGTGTTGGTTCCAGCTATATGGAACATTTCGTGTTTTTGTGTGTGAGTTACCTGCAGCTCCCAGCTCCTTCTTAACAGCTGGGACAGAGGGTGTCTGGGACTGGGGCACTGAAAGAGAGCCCTTCTAAAAGGTGTTTGTGGGGGGGGAGAGAGACATCAGTTTATACCCGTTTTCAGATGATGCTCTCGATAGTACGTTTATGGTTTATACAAGCGGTAACTTACAGACAGGGGGGTGGTGGGGCGTTTGCTGTCCATGCTGGGGGGACTGGGGGTGGACTGGGGGGTCCTGTGTCTCTTCTGGAGGGTGGGGATGGGGGGCGAGATCTCCCTTCGCACCTGCAGATAGACAGTAAGATGGGGATCATACTGATATTTCTGTTTGTTCAAATCTTTCTAATAAAGTTTTGTTGTCCTCTCACCTCTTGAATGCGCGCCTGTCTCTCTTTCTCATAGCGCATCCTCCCAGCAGCAATCTCCTCCTCCAGCTCTGTCTTCTTCTTCTCTACAAGACGGACCAGCTCCTTGTTTTTGGCCGTTTGCTGTTGCAGAAGAAGACCAAACTGTATTCTGCTGATAACAGCTGAGTCACAAAGAACACTCCTGAAAGAGAACACTCCTAAAAGGTGTCTGTGGGGGACAGAGACTGATATTTCTGTTTGTTCAAATCTTTCTAATAAAGTTTTGTGGTCCTCTCACCTGAATGCGCGCCTGTCTCTCTTTCTCATAGTGCATCCTCCCAGCAGCAATATCCTCCTCCTCCAGCTCTTTCTTCTCCACCGCTTTCTTCTTCTGCTCCTCTGCAAGATGGACCAGCTCCTTGTTTTTGTCCGTTTTCTGTTGCAAGAAGACCAAACTTTACTTAGCTAATAACAGCTGAGTCATAAGAATATGTTACACTCGCTTAAAATCTACCCTTACGTCAAGTGTTTCCACACCATAAAAATCCTGTTTCTACTATCAAGATTGTTTAGCATTGTTATTCAAGAGTGTGTGGTCCAAATAAGATAAGTTGTATACTGTATATTGCAAACGCATAAACATTAATTTCTGCCAAATCCCTCTTAGCCAATCAGTGCCCAGCTGACCTTCATCTCCTTGAGTCTTCGGATCTCCTGATTCTCGTCAAACTCCCTCTTGATTTGAGCCCTCTGCTCTGCCAGCCTCCTCTCCTCCTTCACCTCCTCCAGGCGTAGCTTCTCCCTCTCCTCTGCCTGCTTAAGGTGCTTCTCCTCAATCTGGGCAGGGCCCGAGAGGTAAACAGTTTGTTATACAACATCATGTACCTGTGTGTGTGTTTGTGTACAGTACACAACAACCTTCAAATCAATGGCTTGTTGCTACAAGACCCTACAGCCACAAGAGGCCAGGGTCTTGAAATGTAAACATAACACATCACAAACCATATCACACTGTACCTGTTGTTTTAGACAAAGCTTATACTTATCCAGTTCAGTGAGTTGATGAAGCGTTGGCTGGTTAGGAAACACATTTCCTCTGGCATACATGGAGGTCCGGACAGGGGCAAAACCTGCAAAGATGAAATAGAACAGCCATATGCATTGTGTGTACGTGTGTATTACATTCACGTGAAATTATTGGTTGTCTGCAATGTGCCAGCTGGTGCAGTGACTGGCTACCTGAGACTGTGTTGATGGGAGGCAGTCTGTCCTCTCTCTGGGTGGGCCTGGTGACTGTGGCTTTATTCTGAGAGGTCTCGGGGTTAAGCCAAGCTTCCTCATTCTGCCTGTGCATATGCTTCAGGTCAGCTAGTGAGAAAAAACATAGGACGTTTTTTATTTATAAAGTAAAACTTTTAACCACAGTAAAACCAGACCAGCAACCTTTTTACCCCACATGGTACTAATGTTAAAAATGTGGCCTTCTGCAATGTGAAAATATCAAATCTTATTTGTATATCCCTCTTTACAAACAATGTCACAGAGGGCTTCACAGATCAGATGAGCACCTATATATAGTGGGCATACGCCTGAAGCGTGAGCTACTTCATGGCAGTTAAAGCTACTCTAGTCCACCTTGTCCCAGAAACACTTCAGACAGAACTGTCTGATATCAATCTAACACAATCCACGTATAATATCCTGTAAGGTGAGCTAAAAGGGGATGCAAATGAAACGTACTAATAAGGTCCCCTCGGGTGTCTCTAAGGGGTGCGCCGCACCCTCCCCGGCCCCATGGGTTATAGGTTCTTATTTCGGCCTCCAGCTTGGCCTCAGCCCGGTCCCTCTCCACCTTCTCCAGCCTCCGGCACTCCTGCTTCTCCTGGATCTGCAGGGATTCAAGGTTATGAAGGAATATGGTGAGAAATACTGACTCCCCTGGAACCACATGTACCAGAGGTTTGAGGATAGACTCAGCGTACACATTGACATCATCATGAACATCAGACTGACTTTTAACTTGTGGCGCAAATTGAATAATTCATCTTTTGTGAATAAAGATTGTCAGAATTAATACATTCATTGCATTTGGTGTATTTTGGTGCTGTATCCCAACAGATAGAGGTCGTGGTGGTGGTGGTGGTGGGGGGGTCACCTGCTGTTCCAGTTCCTCCTGGTAAGTTGGTGCCCTCCTCTCCACAGGCTCCAGCCTGCTCTCTCTAAAGGGAGGTCCACCCTCCTCAGCCCAAGGACCCCTATCCTCGGCCAGGTGGTGCCCCCAGTGCGCCCCTGTCTGCTGGTTAGCAAACATACTCCTGGATTTCTCATTGGTCTGGACATGATCAAAACCTGCAAAGAATAAATATATTATAACCATGTGTATTCCATGCACGTTAATGTATGTGTTGTCTGCAATGTGCCAGCTGGTGCAGTGACTGTCTACCTGAGACTATGTTGACGGGAGGCAGTCTGTCTCCCTCTCTCAGGATGGGCCTGGTGACTGTGGCTTTTCTCTGAGAGGTCTCAGGGTTCAGCCAAGCTTCCTCATTCTGCTTGTGCATCTGCTTCAGGTCAGCTAGTCAGACAAAGTACAGTCAGACACTTCACACAGAAATATCTGCCATCAATTGAACTCCAATCAACTTATGCAATCCTGTAGGTGAGCCAACATGGAATGTAAGTGAAACATGCTACAACGTACTAATGAGGTCCCCTCGGGTGTCTCTAAGGGGTGCGCCGCACCCTCCCCGGCCCCATGGGTTATAGGTTCTTATTTCGGCCTCCAGCTTGGCCTCAGCCCGGTCCCTCTCCACCTTCTCCAGCCTCCGGCACTCCCGCTTCTCCTGGATCTGCAGGGATTCAAGGTTATGAAGGAATATGGTGAGGAATACTGACTCCCCTGGAACCACATGTACCAGAGGTCTGAGGATAGACTCAGCGTACACATTGACATCATCATGAACATGAGACTGACTTTCAACTTGTGGCGCAAATTGAATAATTCATCTTTTGTGAATAAAGATTTTCAGAATTAATACATTCATTGCATTTGGTGTATTTTGGTGCTGCATCCCAACAGATAGAGGTGCGGGGGGGGGGTCACCTGCTGTTCCAGTTCCTCCTGGTAAGTTGGTGCCCTCCTTTCCACAGGCTCCACCATTCCCAGTCTGGTGGTCCTGCTCTCTCTAAAGGGAGGTCCACCCTCCTCAGCCCAGGGACCCCTGCTCTCGGCCAGGTGGTGCCCCCAGTGCACCCCTGTCTGCTGGTTAGCAAACATACTCCTGGATTTCTCAGTGGTCTGGACATGATCAAAACCTGCAAAGATCAAATATATTACAACCATGTGTATTCCATGCACGTTAATGTATGTTGTCTGCAATGTGCCAGCTGGTGCAGTGACTGTCTACCTGAGACTGTGTTGATGGGCGGCAGTCTGTCCTCTCTCAGGATGGGCCTGGTGACTGTGGCTTTTTTCTGAGAGGTCTCAGGGTTCAGCCAAGCTTCCTCATTCTGCTTGTGCATCTGCTTCAGGTCAGCTAGACAGGCAAATCATAAGAAGTTTATGATTTCTTATGAACAGTTTAAAATGTGGTAGAACAGTTTAAAATGTGTCCCTCTACAAAGTGACTATATCAAATCATGTTATTTGTATAGCCCTTTTTTACAAACAATGTCACAGAGGGTTACACAGATCAGATGACCCCCGAGGACCCCCTCGAAAACGAGATGCTGCATCTCAAGGGGTTATCCTCCAAACAATAAATAAAAAAACTTGTGAAAAAAAAAAGATGAGCACCTATATATATGTGGGGATAAGCCTGTATCTCTCATCAATTTAACACAGATCCACTTATGCGATCCTGAAAGGTGACCCAACAATGAAGGTAAGTGAAACATGCTACAACGTACTAATGAGGTTCCCTCGGGTGTCTCTGAGGGGTGCGCCGCACCCTCCCCGGCCCCATGGGTTATAGTTTCTTATTTCGGCCTCCATCTTGGCCTCAGCCCGGTCCCTCTCCACCTTCTCCAGCCTCCGGAGCTCCTGCTTCTCCTGGATCTGCAGGGATTCAAGGTTATGAAGGAATATGGTGAGGAATACTGACTCCCCTGGAACCACATGTACCAGAGGTTTGAGGATAGACTCAGCGTACACATTGACATCATCATGAACATGAGACTGACTTTCACTGGGTGAGACGGTCTAAATGGGATGAATTAAACTAACTTACAAATGATGTTAAAAGTCAATATAGATCTACAACTTTTATCATTTATCTGACCAAAACGTTCACGCCTCCATTCTCTGTACCCTTCATGTCAAAACATGACATGCCCACCATCATTGCTCTACTTGTTTCAAACATAGACTAAGGTAAAACACAGAATCTCAACTCAAAGTTGATAAAGAAAATTCCATGTATCATAGTTCAGTCCATGTTTTGGTGAGTTTATACCTTCAATACCAATCACTTATCTATGAGCAGAATCAATAATATTTATAGTATTTTGTGTATTTTAGTACAGTATCCCAACTCATAGGGGGGGGGGGGGTCACCTGCTGTTCTAGTTCCTCTTTGTACGTTGGTGCCCTCCTCTCCACCCTTCCCAGTCTGGTGGTCCTGCTCTCTCTAAAGGGAGGTCCACCCTCCTCAGCCCAGGGACCCCTGCCCTCGGCCGGGTGGTGGCCCATGTACACCCCTCTCCAGCCCTCAGTCAAGGTGGAGGGATCTCTTCTGAGGGAGGCACCGTACTCCTAGGGAAGAGAGAAAAGGCTTCATGCTATGAGCAGTGATCCATTTAAAAATACATTTACTCGCGACACATGAGGTGCAATTCACAAATCAGTATTCCTCTCACACCATTTTTTAAATAAAAGCCAGTCAGCTGTCTATACTCTACTGAATAAAGAGAAACTCACCCTTGTTTCCATGTAAGGACCATCTTGTTTGAAGTTAGGTTTAAGCTTCATCTTCAGACACTTTGGCCCTCTGTTGCTTGAGGAAGTTCTCAAGTTCAGTTTTCTCAATTTTGCAGATGGAAAATTGTGAACACTTCTGTGAACACAAGACAGTGTTTACCTACTAATATTAGTGGTACGCTTTAAGACGTTATCTCTGTACTGAGTTTCTGTTTGTGTCAGTCTTAGCTAATATCGGCTGCCAAAAAGCGTCAGGCGTGACATCATAATGCTTTGGAATGCCACGATGTGTCCGTTGCTATGTCAACTTCTGATTATGATGTCACGCCAGATACTTCTTTGCATGGCAGTTCCCTAGTGTTACCCTATAGGGTGACCCCCTAGTCACCCTATTAACATAGGGTGACCAGATTCAAGTTTGTGGGATGGGGGGGAGGGGGGGGACTCTACAGTCAGAGCTTGCGCAAGAAGGTGGAACGTAAGAGAGATACCCTTCCCAAAACTTGTAAGGGCGTAATAGTTTGTGAAAGACCCAGAGAAACACAAATATCCGACGAGGCAAAATCTCTGACAATTTTGGAATCCCTGCCGGACGCATTTTTTAGGTCTCGAAAAGAGGACATGTCCGGGTAAAAGAGGACGCCTGGTCACATTAATTAACAGAATAATATCATCACAATGTCTAATATGTCGGCTAAGGGATAATATTATTAGGCTACAAAATAACAGACAGTGTGTGAATCGCGCATGGTCATTAACTTTCGTTCGTATGTTTAGTAAACATTTGTATCCCGCCTACACAATTCATAAATTATTTTTATAAGTGACATCGGAAAGTGATCAATACTAAGTAACATGATTAGATCAGTAACACTCCTGTAGCTGTAATTTATTTTGATGGTTATTATGAAGAATTTGATCTCAGTACATCTTACAATTCTTTGTCAAGAATGGTCTGAAATAAAAGCCTGTATATAACGTCAGTGTATTCCCTAAATGCTTTGAGCTGTGTGTGTCATCCAAAAATACTACAGTGGAACTATTTCTGTTGTCATGCTGTATTAATATTACAAGGGGAAATCTGTCAATGGTTTAAGCAAAAGAATGACTTTGCTGGAAGGGAAATAATGGTAGAAATAAAAGTTGTGTCCAGTCAATCTTGAGTCTTATGTAATGAGTTTGTGTGACAAAGACAAGGTTCAGTAAGGCTACACCAACTAAATAAGTACCCACAGTGGACCTTTTTTTATTCAGTCCACTACGTTTTCAACTGAAACATACAAACGCAATTCACGTAAAATGGACATTCAAATGTAAATTTAAATAATAGATGTCAAATTATGCAGGGCTAATGATGATGCTATACAAGCTAGTTTTAATTCCCTCAACAAGCAATTCATTTCCAGATGTGATAAGAGTTGCCATTTATTCTCCACTTGGGAATTTTTTATAATGATCTAATGGATTCGTAGAGGGTAAAGAAGGTTGCAGTCTAGAGGACACTACTCTCAGAAAGCCAACGAGAAAGAAAGAGGGGGGTGGGGTATTCTTATTTAGATCTTATTTACAGAAAATGGATAACTTCCCTAAACGCCAAGATGTTTTCCTATGTCACATTCTGTCCACAAGTCTGAGTTCGGTTGCACACAAAAAACATTGTACAGTGATCGGAACACGGAGTGATCGGAGTATCGTTCTCGTAAACAGTCAGCAATAGTCCCAGCTTTGTCACCACGGCCTCAATGTTGCTTCAGAGCCGGAAGTCTCCTGGTCCAGTTGTGGCGTTCACGCTCCCAGGCCCGCTCTGCTGACTCTGATTGGAGGATGTGTCACGGCCACGGTCTTGCCCCAGCTCTTCCCTCGTGTGTTTTCCATGCTCCCTAGTGTTTCCAGTCTTCCTGGAGGTCAGATTTTCTGTGTCTGTGCCTTGTCAAGTGTGAGGTTTTCAGCTTTCTCGTTTGTTGTAGTCAGTTCTCTCGTTGTCGTAGTTTCCCCTGTCTAGTTTGGTCCTTCTGTGTGTGTATATAGTTGCTTTTTGTAAGGATAGGCGCGCTCTACTTCCAAAATAAAGGCGATTTAGGGTGCGAGTGAAAAAGACTATTAACTTAAAGTAAAAAAACGCACTCTCAGGCTTGTCTCATTGCTTTTTTGTGAGCAGTTTATTTAACAGACGCGTTTCGGCCTAAGCCATCGTCAGTGTGTGTGATATAGTTGCTCCCTTTGACAGTCCTTGTCACGTTCTTGTGTCTTCATGTTTGTGTGTCAGTATTTCCCCATGTTCTTTGGGTCCACCCTCTTCGACCACACCTTGACAGGATGTAGTCATCTGGAAGTCTGATAGGCTCCCCGGAAGCCTCCATCCTAAGACACATAGAGAGATTTAGCGTCTCATACTTAATGACCAAACTCTGTTCTACTCTCCCCTAAACTTTGCAGTAGTGCCCCAGTAGTGGAGGGTGTTACCTGTCAAGTGAGTCCAGCTCCTCTCACTCTGAGCGCATCATCTGGCCCTTCACCCGTTTCTGCTCTCTGAGCAGCTTTTTACGGATTGCAGTCAACTTACAGAGCACTTCCCTGTTGTACTCTGGTAGGCAGCCTGACACACATACACACACAATCATCACATACCAGTTACAAATAATCTACAATGTGTTGGTTCCAGCTATATGGAACATTTCGTGTTTTTGTGTGTGAGTTACCTGCAGCTCCCAGCTCCTTCTTAACAGCTGGGACAGAGGGTGTCTGGGACTGGGGCACTGAAAGAGAGCCCTTCTAAAAGGTGTTTGTGGGGGGGGAGAGAGACATCAGTTTATACCCGTTTTCAGATGATGCTCTCGATAGTACGTTTATGGTTTATACAAGCGGTAACTTACAGACAGGGGGGTGGTGGGGCGTTTGCTGTCCATGCTGGGGGGACTGGGGGTGGACTGGGGGGTCCTGTGTCTCTTCTGGAGGGTGGGGATGGGGGGCGAGATCTCCCTTCGCACCTGCAGATAGACAGTAAGATGGGGATCATACTGATATTTCTGTTTGTTCAAATCTTTCTAATAAAGTTTTGTTGTCCTCTCACCTCTTGAATGCGCGCCTGTCTCTCTTTCTCATAGCGCATCCTCCCAGCAGCAATCTCCTCCTCCTCCAGCTCTGTCTTCTTCTTCTCTACAAGACGGACCAGCTCCTTGTTTTTGGCCGTTTGCTGTTGCAGAAGAAGACCACACTGTATTCTGCTGATAACAGCTGAGTCACAAAGAACACTCCTGAAAGAGAACACTCCTAAAAGGTGTCTGTGGGGGACAGAGACATCTGTTTCTACCTGTTTTCAGATGATGTTCTCCATAGTACGTTTATGGTTTATGCAAGCGGGTAACTTACAGACAGGGGGGTGGTGGGACGTTTACTGTCCATGCTGGGGGGACTGGGGGTGGACTGGGGGGCCCTGTGTCTCTTCTGGAGGGTGGGGATGGGGGGCGAGATCTCCCTTTGCACCTGCAGATAGACAGTAAGATGGGGATCATACTGATATTTCTGTTTGTTCAAATCTTTCTAATAAAGTTTTGTGGTCCTCTCACCTGAATGCGCGCCTGTCTCTCTTTCTCATAGTGCATCCTCCCAGCAGCAATCTCCTCCTCCTCCAGCTCTTTCTTCTCCACCGCTTTCTTCTTCTGCTCCTCTGCAAGATGGACCAGCTCCTTGTTTTTGTCCGTTTTCTGTTGCAAGAAGACCAAACTTTACTTAGCTAATAACAGCTGAGTCATAAGAATATGTTACACTCGCTTAAAATCTACCCTTACGTCAAGTGTTTCCACACCATAAAAATCCTGTTTCTACTATCAAGATTGTTTAGCATTGTTATTCAAGAGTGTGTGGTCCAAATAAGATAAGTTGTATACTGTATATTGCAAACGCATAAACATTAATTTCTGCCAAATCCCTCTTAGCCAATCAGTGCCCAGCTGACCTTCATCTCCTTGAGTCTTCGGATCTCCTGATTCTCGTCAAACTCCCTCTTGATTTGAGCCCTCTGCTCTGCCAGCCTCCTCTCCTCCTTCACCTCCTCCAGGCGTAGCTTCTCCCTCTCCTCTGCCTGCTTAAGGTGCTTCTCCTCAATCTGGGCAGGGCCCGAGAGGTAAACAGTTTGTTATACAACATCATGTACCTGTGTGTGTGTTTGTGTACAGTACACAACAACCTTCAAATCAATGGCTTGTTGCTACAAGACCCTACAGCCACAAGAGGCCAGGGTCTTGAAATGTAAACATAACACATCACAAACCATATCACACTGTACCTGTTGTTTTAGACAAAGCTTATACTTATCCAGTTCAGTGAGTTGATGAAGCGTTGGCTGGTTAGGAAACACATTTCCTCTGGCATACATGGAGGTCCGGACAGGGGCAAAACCTGCAAAGATGAAATAGAACAGCCATATGCATTGTGTGTACGTGTGTATTACATTCACGTGAAATTATTGGTTGTCTGCAATGTGCCAGCTGGTGCAGTGACTGGCTACCTGAGACTGTGTTGATGGGAGGCAGTCTGTCCTCTCTCTGGGTGGGCCTGGTGACTGTGGCTTTATTCTGAGAGGTCTCGGGGTTAAGCCAAGCTTCCTCATTCTGCCTGTGCATATGCTTCAGGTCAGCTAGTGAGAAAAAACATAGGACGTTTTTTATTTATAAAGTAAAACTTTTAACCACAGTAAAACCAGACCAGCAACCTTTTTACCCCACATGGTACTAATGTTAAAAATGTGGCCTTCTGCAATGTGAAAATATCAAATCTTATTTGTATATCCCTCTTTACAAACAATGTCACAGAGGGCTTCACAGATCAGATGAGCACCTATATATAGTGGGCATACGCCTGAAGCGTGAGCTACTTCATGGCAGTTAAAGCTACTCTAGTCCACCTTGTCCCAGAAACACTTCAGACAGAACTGTCTGATATCAATCTAACACAATCCACGTATAATATCCTGTAAGGTGAGCTAAAAGGGGATGCAAATGAAACGTACTAATAAGGTCCCCTCGGGTGTCTCTAAGGGGTGCGCCGCACCCTCCCCGGCCCCATGGGTTATAGGTTCTTATTTCGGCCTCCAGCTTGGCCTCAGGCCGGTCCCTCTCCACCTTCTCCAGCCTCCGGCACTCCTGCTTCTCCTGGATCTGCAGGGATTCAAGGTTATGAAGGAATATGGTGAGAAATACTGACTCCCCTGGAACCACATGTACCAGAGGTTTGAGGATAGACTCAGCGTACACATTGACATCATCATGAACATCAGACTGACTTTTAACTTGTGGCGCAAATTGAATAATTCATCTTTTGTGAATAAAGATTGTCAGAATTAATACATTCATTGCATTTGGTGTATTTTGGTGCTGTATCCCAACAGATAGAGGTCGTGGTGGTGGTGGTGGTGGGGGGGTCACCTGCTGTTCCAGTTCCTCCTGGTAAGTTGGTGCCCTCCTCTCCACAGGCTCCAGCCTGCTCTCTCTAAAGGGAGGTCCACCCTCCTCAGCCCAAGGACCCCTATCCTCGGCCAGGTGGTGCCCCCAGTGCGCCCCTGTCTGCTGGTTAGCAAACATACTCCTGGATTTCTCATTGGTCTGGACATGATCAAAACCTGCAAAGAATAAATATATTATAACCATGTGTATTCCATGCACGTTAATGTATGTGTTGTCTGCAATGTGCCAGCTGGTGCAGTGACTGTCTACCTGAGACTATGTTGACGGGAGGCAGTCTGTCTCCCTCTCTCAGGATGGGCCTGGTGACTGTGGCTTTTCTCTGAGAGGTCTCAGGGTTCAGCCAAGCTTCCTCATTCTGCTTGTGCATCTGCTTCAGGTCAGCTAGTCAGACAAAGTACAGTCAGACACTTCACACAGAAATATCTGCCATCAATTGAACTCCAATCAACTTATGCAATCCTGTAGGTGAGCCAACATGGAATGTAAGTGAAACATGCTACAACGTACTAATGAGGTCCCCTCGGGTGTCTCTAAGGGGTGCGCCGCACCCTCCCCGGCCCCATGGGTTATAGGTTCTTATTTCGGCCTCCAGCTTGGCCTCAGCCCGGTCCCTCTCCACCTTCTCCAGCCTCCGGCACTCCCGCTTCTCCTGGATCTGCAGGGATTCAAGGTTATGAAGGAATATGGTGAGGAATACTGACTCCCCTGGAACCACATGTACCAGAGGTCTGAGGATAGACTCAGCGTACACATTGACATCATCATGAACATGAGACTGACTTTCAACTTGTGGCGCAAATTGAATAATTCATCTTTTGTGAATAAAGATTTTCAGAATTAATACATTCATTGCATTTGGTGTATTTTGGTGCTGCATCCCAACAGATAGAGGTGCGGGGGGGGGGGTCACCTGCTGTTCCAGTTCCTCCTGGTAAGTTGGTGCCCTCCTTTCCACAGGCTCCACCATTCCCAGTCTGGTGGTCCTGCTCTCTCTAAAGGGAGGTCCACCCTCCTCAGCCCAGGGACCCCTGCTCTCGGCCAGGTGGTGCCCCCAGTGCACCCCTGTCTGCTGGTTAGCAAACATACTCCTGGATTTCTCAGTGGTCTGGACATGATCAAAACCTGCAAAGATCAAATATATTACAACCATGTGTATTCCATGCACGTTAATGTATGTTGTCTGCAATGTGCCAGCTGGTGCAGTGACTGTCTACCTGAGACTGTGTTGATGGGCGGCAGTCTGTCCTCTCTCAGGATGGGCCTGGTGACTGTGGCTTTTTTCTGAGAGGTCTCAGGGTTCAGCCAAGCTTCCTCATTCTGCTTGTGCATCTGCTTCAGGTCAGCTAGACAGGCAAATCATAAGAAGTTTATGATTTCTTATGAACAGTTTAAAATGTGGTAGAACAGTTTAAAATGTGTCCCTCTACAAAGTGACTATATCAAATCATGTTATTTGTATAGCCCTTTTTTACAAACAATGTCACAGAGGGTTACACAGATCAGATGACCCCCGAGGACCCCCTCGAAAACGAGATGCTGCATCTCAAGGGGTTATCCTCCAAACAATAAATAAAAAAACTTGTGAAAAAAAAAAGATGAGCACCTATATATATGTGGGGATAAGCCTGTATCTCTCATCAATTTAACACAGATCCACTTATGCGATCCTGAAAGGTGACCCAACAATGAAGGTAAGTGAAACATGCTACAACGTACTAATGAGGTTCCCTCGGGTGTCTCTGAGGGGTGCGCCGCACCCTCCCCGGCCCCATGGGTTATAGTTTCTTATTTCGGCCTCCATCTTGGCCTCAGCCCGGTCCCTCTCCACCTTCTCCAGCCTCCGGAGCTCCTGCTTCTCCTGGATCTGCAGGGATTCAAGGTTATGAAGGAATATGGTGAGGAATACTGACTCCCCTGGAACCACATGTACCAGAGGTTTGAGGATAGACTCAGCGTACACATTGACATCATCATGAACATGAGACTGACTTTCACTGGGTGAGACGGTCTAAATGGGATGAATTAAACTAACTTACAAATGATGTTAAAAGTCAATATAGATCTACAACTTTTATCATTTATCTGACCAAAACGTTCACTCCTCCATTCTCTGTACCCTTCATGTCAAAACATGACATGCCCACCATCATTGCTCTACTTGTTTCAAACATAGACTAAGGTAAAACACAGAATCTCAACTCAAAGTTGATAAAGAAAATTCCATGTATCATAGTTCAGTCCATGTTTTGGTGAGTTTATACCTTCAATACCAATCACTTATCTATGAGCAGAATCAATAATATTTATAGTATTTTGTGTATTTTAGTACAGTATCCCAACTCATAGGGGGGGGGGGGGGGGTCACCTGCTGTTCTAGTTCCTCTTTGTACGTTGGTGCCCTCCTCTCCACCCTTCCCAGTCTGGTGGTCCTGCTCTCTCTAAAGGGAGGTCCACCCTCCTCAGCCCAGGGACCCCTGCCCTCGGCCGGGTGGTGGCCCATGTACACCCCTCTCCAGCCCTCAGTCAAGGTGGAGGGATCTCTTCTGAGGGAGGCACCGTACTCCTAGGGAAGAGATCAAAGGCTTCATGCTATGAGCAGTGATCAATTTAAAAATACATTTACTCGCGACACATGAGGTGCAATTCACAAATCAGTATTCCTCTCACACCATTTTTAAAATAAAAGCCAGTCAGCTGTCTATACTCTACTGAATAAAGAGAAACTCACCCTTGTTTCCATGTAAGGACCATCTTGTTTGAAGTTAGGTTTAAGCTTCATCTTCAGACACTTTGGCCCTCTGTTGCTTGAGGAAGTTCTCAAGTTCAGTTTTCTCAATTTTGCAGATGTAAAATTGTGAACACTTCTGTGAACACAAGACAGTGTTTACCTACTAATATTAGTGGTACGCTTTAAGACGTTATCTCTGTACTGAGTTTCTGTTTGTGTCAGTCTTAGCTAATATCGGCTGCCAAAAAGCGTCAGGCGTGACATCATAATGCTTTGGAATGCCACGATGTGTCCGTTGCTATGTCAACTTCTGATTATGATGTCACGCCAGATGCTTCTTTGCATGGCAGTTCCCTAGTGTATTAACATAGGGTGACCAGATTCAAGTTTGTGGGATGGGGGGGACTCTACAGTCAGAGCTCGCGCAAGAAGGTGGAACGTAAGGGAGATACCCTTTCCAAAACTTATAAGGGCGTAATAGTTTGTGAAAGACCCAGAGAAACACAAATATCCGACGAGGCAAAATCTCTGACAATTTTGGAATCCCTGCCGGACACATTTTTTAGGTCTCGAAAAGAGGACATGTCCGGGTAAAAGAGGACGTCTGGTCACTTTAATTAACAGAATAATATCATCACAATGTCTAATATGTCGGCTAAGGGATAATATTATTAGGCTACAAAATAACAGACAGTGTGTGAATCGCGCATGGTCATTAACTTTCGTTCGTATGTTTAGTAAACATTTGTATCCCGCCTACACAATTCATAAATTATTTTTATAAGTGACATCGGAAAGTGATCAATACTAAGTAACATGATTAGATCAGTAACACTCCTGTAGCTGTAATTTATTTTGATGGTTATTATGAAGAATTTGATCTCAGTACATCTTACAATTCTTTGTCAAGAATGGTCTGAAATAAAAGCCTGTATATAACGTCAGTGTATTCCCTAAATGCTTTGAGCTGTGTGTGTCATCCAAAAATACTACAGTGGAACTATTTCTGTTGTCATGCTGTATTAATATTACAAGGGGAAATCTGTCAATGGTTTAAGCAAAAGAATGACTTTGCTGGAAGGGAAATAATGGTAGAAATAAAAGTTGTGTCCAGTCAATCTTGAGTCTTATGTAATGAGTTTGTGTGACAAAGACAAGGTTCAGTAAGGCTACACCAACTAAATAAGTACCCACAGTGGACCTTTTTTTATTCAGTCCACTACGTTTTCAACTGAAACATACAAACGCAATTCACGTAAAATGGACATTCAAATGTAAATTTAAATAATAGATGTCAAATTATGCAGGGCTAATGATGATGCTATACAAGCTAGTTTTAATTCCCTCAACAAGCAATTCATTTCCAGATGTGATAAGAGTTGCCATTTATTCTCCACTTGGGAATTTTTTATAATGATCTAATGGATTCGTAGAGGGTAAAGAAGGTTGCAGTCTAGAGGACACTACTCTCAGAAAGCCAACGAGAAAGAAAGAGGGGGGTGGGGTATTCTTATTTAGATCTTATTTACAGAAAATGGATAACTTCCCTAAACGCCAAGATGTTTTCCTATGTCACATTCTGTCCACAAGTCTGAGTTCGGTTGCACACAAAAAACATTGTACAGTGATCGGAACACGGAGTGATCGGAGTATCGTTCTCGTAAACAGTCAGCAATAGTCCCAGCTTTGTCACCACGGCCTCAATGTTGCTTCAGAGCCGGAAGTCTCCTGGTCCAGTTGTGGCGTTCACGCTCCCAGGCCCGCTCTGCTGACTCTGATTGGAGGATGTGTCACGGCCACGGTCTTGCCCCAGCTCTTCCCTCGTGTGTTTTCCATGCTCCCTAGTGTTTCCAGTCTTCCTGGAGGTCAGATTTTCTGTGTCTGTGCCTTGTCAAGTGTGAGGTTTTCAGCTTTCTCGTTTGTTGTAGTCAGTTCTCTCGTTGTCGTAGTTTCCCCTGTCTAGTTTGGTCCTTCTGTGTGTGTATATAGTTGCTTTTTGTAAGGATAGGCGCGCTCTACTTCCAAAATAAAGGCGATTTAGGGTGCGAGTGAAAAAGACTATTAACTTAAAGTAAAAAAACGCACTCTCAGGCTTGTCTCATTGCTTTTTTGTGAGCAGTTTATTTAACAGACGCGTTTCGGCCTAAGCCATCGTCAGTGTGTGTGATATAGTTGCTCCCTTTGACAGTCCTTGTCACGTTCTTGTGTCTTCATGTTTGTGTGTCAGTATTTCCCCATGTTCTTTGGGTCCACCCTCTTCGACCACACCTTGACAGGATGTAGTCATCTGGAAGTCTGATGGGCTCCCCGGAAGCCTCCATCCTAAGACACATAGAGAGATTTAGCGTCTCATACTTAATGACCAAACTCTGTTCTACTCTCCCCTAAACTTTGCAGTAGTGCCCCAGTAGTGGAGGGTGTTACCTGTCAAGTGAGTCCAGCTCCTCTCACTCTGAGCGCATCATCTGGCCCTTCACCCGTTTCTGCTCTCTGAGCAGCTTTTTACGGATTGCAGTCAACTTACAGAGCACTTCCCTGTTGTACTCTGGTAGGCAGCCTGACACACATACACACACAATCATCACATACCAGTTACAAATAATCTACAATGTGTTGGTTCCAGCTATATGGAACATTTCGTGTTTTTGTGTGTGAGTTACCTGCAGCTCCCAGCTCCTTCTTAACAGCTGGGACAGAGGGTGTCTGGGACTGGGGCACTGAAAGAGAGCCCTTCTAAAAGGTGTTTGTGGGGGGGGAGAGAGACATCAGTTTATACCCGTTTTCAGATGATGCTCTCGATAGTACGTTTATGGTTTATACAAGCGGTAACTTACAGACAGGGGGGTGGTGGGGCGTTTGCTGTCCATGCTGGGGGGACTGGGGGTGGACTGGGGGGTCCTGTGTCTCTTCTGGAGGGTGGGGATGGGGGGCGAGATCTCCCTTCGCACCTGCAGATAGACAGTAAGATGGGGATCATACTGATATTTCTGTTTGTTCAAATCTTTCTAATAAAGTTTTGTTGTCCTCTCACCTCTTGAATGCGCGCCTGTCTCTCTTTCTCATAGCGCATCCTCCCAGCAGCAATCTCCTCCTCCTCCAGCTCTGTCTTCTTCTTCTCTACAAGACGGACCAGCTCCTTGTTTTTGGCCGTTTGCTGTTGCAGAAGAAGACCACACTGTATTCTGCTGATAACAGCTGAGTCACAAAGAACACTCCTGAAAGAGAACACTCCTAAAAGGTGTCTGTGGGGGACAGAGACATCTGTTTCTACCTGTTTTCAGATGATGTTCTCCATAGTACGTTTATGGTTTATGCAAGCAGGTAACTTACAGACAGGGGGGTGGTGGGACGTTTACTGTCCATGCTGGGGGGACTGGGGGTGGACTGGGGGGCCCTGTGTCTCTTCTGGAGGGTGGGGATGGGGGGAGAGATCTCCCTTTGCACCTGCAGATAGACAGTAAGATGGGGATCATACTGATATTTCTGTTTGTTCAAATCTTTCTAATAAAGTTTTGTGGTCCTCTCACCTGAATGCGCGCCTGTCTCTCTTTCTCATAGTGCATCCTCCCAGCAGCAATCTCCTCCTCCTCCAGCTCTTTCTTCTCCACCGCTTTCTTCTTCTGCTCCTCTGCAAGATGGACCAGCTCCTTGTTTTTGTCCGTTTTCTGTTGCAAGAAGACCAAACTTTACTTAGCTAATAACAGCTGAGTCATAAGAATATGTTACACTCGCTTAAAATCTACCCTTACGTCAAGTGTTTCCACACCATAAAAATCCCGTTTCTACTATCAAGATTGTTTAGCATTGTTATTCAAGAGTGTGTGGTCCAAATAAGATAAGTTGTATACTGTATATTGCAAACGCATAAACATTAATTTCTGCCAAATCCCTCTTAGCCAATCAGTGCCCAGCTGACCTTCATCTCCTTGAGTCTTCGGATCTCCTGATTCTCGTCAAACTCCCTCTTGATTTGAGCCCTCTGCTCTGCCAGCCTCCTCTCCTCCTTCACCTCCTCCAGGCGTAGCTTCTCCCTCTCCTCTGCCTGCTTAAGGTGCTTCTCCTCAATCTGGGCAGGGCCCGAGAGGTAAACAGTTTGTTATACAACATCATGTACCTGTGTGTGTGTTTGTGTACAGTACACAACAACCTTCAAATCAATGGCTTGTTGCTACAAGACCCTACAGCCACAAGAGGCCAGGGTCTTGAAATGTAAACATAACACATCACAAACCATATCACACTGTACCTGTTGTTTTAGACAAAGCTTATACTTATCCAGTTCAGTGAGTTGATGAAGCGTTGGCTGGTTAGGAAACACATTTCCTCTGGCATACATGGAGGTCCGGACAGGGGCAAAACCTGCAAAGATGAAATAGAACAGCCATATGCATTGTGTGTACGTGTGTATTACATTCACGTGAAATTATTGGTTGTCTGCAATGTGCCAGCTGGTGCAGTGACTGGCTACCTGAGACTGTGTTGATGGGAGGCAGTCTGTCCTCTCTCTGGGTGGGCCTGGTGACTGTGGCTTTATTCTGAGAGGTCTCGGGGTTAAGCCAAGCTTCCTCATTCTGCCTGTGCATATGCTTCAGGTCAGCTAGTGAGAAAAAACATAGGACGTTTTTTATTTATAAAGTAAAACTTTTAACCACAGTAAAACCAGACCAGCAACCTTTTTACCCCACATGGTACTAATGTTAAAAATGTGGCCTTCTGCAATGTGAAAATATCAAATCTTATTTGTATATCCCTCTTTACAAACAATGTCACAGAGGGCTTCACAGATCAGATGAGCACCTATATATAGTGGGCATAAGCCTGAAGCGTGAGCTACTTCATGGCAGTTAAAGCTACTCTAGTCCACCTTGTCCCAGAAACACTTCAGACAGAACTGTCTGATATCAATCTAACACAATCCACGTATAATATCCTGTAAGGTGAGCTAAAAGGGGATGCAAATGAAACGTACTAATAAGGTCCCCTCGGGTGTCTCTAAGGGGTGCGCCGCACCCTCCCCGGCCCCATGGGTTATAGGTTCTTATTTCGGCCTCCAGCTTGGCCTCAGCCCGGTCCCTCTCCACCTTCTCCAGCCTCCGGCACTCCTGCTTCTCCTGGATCTGCAGGGATTCAAGGTTATGAAGGAATATGGTGAGAAATACTGACTCCCCTGGAACCACATGTACCAGAGGTTTGAGGATAGACTCAGCGTACACATTGACATCATCATGAACATCAGACTGACTTTTAACTTGTGGCGCAAATTGAATAATTCATCTTTTGTGAATAAAGATTGTCAGAATTAATACATTCATTGCATTTGGTGTATTTTGGTGCTGTATCCCAACAGATAGAGGTCGTGGTGGTGGTGGTGGTGGGGGGGTCACCTGCTGTTCCAGTTCCTCCTGGTAAGTTGGTGCCCTCCTCTCCACAGGCTCCAGCCTGCTCTCTCTAAAGGGAGGTCCACCCTCCTCAGCCCAAGGACCCCTATCCTCGGCCAGGTGGTGCCCCCAGTGCGCCCCTGTCTGCTGGTTAGCAAACATACTCCTGGATTTCTCATTGGTCTGGACATGATCAAAACCTGCAAAGAATAAATATATTATAACCATGTGTATTCCATGCACGTTAATGTATGTGTTGTCTGCAATGTGCCAGCTGGTGCAGTGACTGTCTACCTGAGACTATGTTGACGGGAGGCAGTCTGTCTCCCTCTCTCAGGATGGGCCTGGTGACTGTGGCTTTTCTCTGAGAGGTCTCAGGGTTCAGCCAAGCTTCCTCATTCTGCTTGTGCATCTGCTTCAGGTCAGCTAGTCAGACAAAGTACAGTCAGACACTTCACACAGAAATATCTGCCATCAATTGAACTCCAATCAACTTATGCAATCCTGTAGGTGAGCCAACATGGAATGTAAGTGAAACATGCTACAACGTACTAATGAGGTCCCCTCGGGTGTCTCTAAGGGGTGCGCCGCACCCTCCCCGGCCCCATGGGTTATAGGTTCTTATTTCGGCCTCCAGCTTGGCCTCAGCCCGGTCCCTCTCCACCTTCTCCAGCCTCCGGCACTCCCGCTTCTCCTGGATCTGCAGGGATTCAAGGTTATGAAGGAATATGGTGAGGAATACTGACTCCCCTGGAACCACATGTACCAGAGGTCTGAGGATAGACTCAGCGTACACATTGACATCATCATGAACATGAGACTGACTTTCAACTTGTGGCGCAAATTGAATAATTCATCTTTTGTGAATAAAGATTTTCAGAATTAATACATTCATTGCATTTGGTGTATTTTGGTGCTGCATCCCAACAGATAGAGGTGCGGGGGGGGGGGTCACCTGCTGTTCCAGTTCCTCCTGGTAAGTTGGTGCCCTCCTTTCCACAGTCTCCACCATTCCCAGTCTGGTGGTCCTGCTCTCTCTAAAGGGAGGTCCACCCTCCTCAGCCCAGGGACCCCTGCTCTCGGCCAGGTGGTGCCCCCAGTGCACCCCTGTCTGCTGGTTAGCAAACATACTCCTGGATTTCTCAGTGGTCTGGACATGATCAAAACCTGCAAAGATCAAATATATTACAACCATGTGTATTCCATGCACGTTAATGTATGTTGTCTGCAATGTGCCAGCTGGTGCAGTGACTGTCTACCTGAGACTGTGTTGATGGGCGGCAGTCTGTCCTCTCTCAGGATGGGCCTGGTGACTGTGGCTTTTTTCTGAGAGGTCTCAGGGTTCAGCCAAGCTTCCTCATTCTGCTTGTGCATCTGCTTCAGGTCAGCTAGACAGGCAAATCATAAGAAGTTTATGATTTCTTATGAACAGTTTAAAATGTGGTAGAACAGTTTAAAATGTGTCCCTCTACAAAGTGACTATATCAAATCATGTTATTTGTATAGCCCTTTTTTACAAACAATGTCACAGAGGGTTACACAGATCAGATGACCCCCGAGGACCCCCTCGAAAACGAGATGCTGCATCTCAAGGGGTTATCCTCCAAACAATAAATAAAAAAACTTGTGAAAAAAAAAAGATGAGCACCTATATATATGTGGGGATAAGCCTGTATCTCTCATCAATTTAACACAGATCCACTTATGCGATCCTGAAAGGTGACCCAACAATGAAGGTAAGTGAAACATGCTACAACGTACTAATGAGGTTCCCTCGGGTGTCTCTGAGGGGTGCGCCGCACCCTCCCCGGCCCCATGGGTTATAGTTTCTTATTTCGGCCTCCATCTTGGCCTCAGCCCGGTCCCTCTCCACCTTCTCCAGCCTCCGGAGCTCCTGCTTCTCCTGGATCTGCAGGGATTCAAGGTTATGAAGGAATATGGTGAGGAATACTGACTCCCCTGGAACCACATGTACCAGAGGTTTGAGGATAGACTCAGCGTACACATTGACATCATCATGAACATGAGACTGACTTTCACTGGGTGAGACGGTCTAAATGGGATGAATTAAACTAACTTACAAATGATGTTAAAAGTCAATATAGATCTACAACTTTTATCATTTATCTGACCAAAACGTTCACTCCTCCATTCTCTGTACCCTTCATGTCAAAACATGACATGCCCACCATCATTGCTCTACTTGTTTCAAACATAGACTAAGGTAAAACACAGAATCTCAACTCAAAGTTGATAAAGAAAATTCCATGTATCATAGTTCAGTCCATGTTTTGGTGAGTTTATACCTTCAATACCAATCACTTATCTATGAGCAGAATCAATAATATTTATAGTATTTTGTGTATTTTAGTACAGTATCCCAACTCATAGGGGGGGGGGGGGTCACCTGCTGTTCTAGTTCCTCTTTGTACGTTGGTGCCCTCCTCTCCACCCTTCCCAGTCTGGTGGTCCTGCTCTCTCTAAAGGGAGGTCCACCCTCCTCAGCCCAGGGACCCCTGCCCTCGGCCGGGTGGTGGCCCATGTACACCCCTCTCCAGCCCTCAGTCAAGGTGGAGGGATCTCTTCTGAGGGAGGCACCGTACTCCTAGGGAAGAGATCAAAGGCTTCATGCTATGAGCAGTGATCAATTTAAAAATACATTTACTCGCGACACATGAGGTGCAATTCACAAATCAGTATTCCTCTCACACCATTTTTAAAATAAAAGCCAGTCAGCTGTCTATACTCTACTGAATAAAGAGAAACTCACCCTTGTTTCCATGTAAGGACCATCTTGTTTGAAGTTAGGTTTAAGCTTCATCTTCAGACACTTTGGCCCTCTGTTGCTTGAGGAAGTTCTCAAGTTCAGTTTTCTCAATTTTGCAGATGGAAAATTGTGAACACTTCTGTGAACACAAGACAGTGTTTACCTACTAATATTAGTGGTACGCTTTAAGACGTTATCTCTGTACTGAGTTTCTGTTTGTGTCAGTCTTAGCTAATATCGGCTGCCAAAAAGCGTCAGGCGTGACATCATAATGCTTTGGAATGCCACGATGTGTCCGTTGCTATGTCAACTTCTGATTATGATGTCACGCCAGATGCTTCTTTGCATGGCAGTTCCCTAGTGTTACCCTATAGTGACCCCCTAGTCACCCTATTAACATAGGGTGACCAGATTCAAGTTTGTGGGATGGGGGGGAGGGGGGGGACTCTACAGTCAGAGCTCGCGCAAGAAGGTGGAACGTAAGAGAGATACCCTTTCCAAAACTTATAAGGGCGTAATAGTTTGTGAAAGACCCAGAGAAACACAAATATCCGACGAGGCAAAATCTCTGACAATTTTGGAATCCCTGCCGGACGCATTTTTTAGGTCTCGAAAAGAGGACATGTCCGGGTAAAAGAGGACGTCTGGTCACATTAATTAACAGAATAATATCATCACAATGTCTAATATGTCGGCTAAGGGATAATATTATTAGGCTACAAAATAACAGACAGTGTGTGAATCGCGCATGGTCATTAACTTTCGTTCGTATGTTTAGTAAACATTTGTATCCCGCCTACACAATTCATAAATTATTTTTATAAGTGACATCGGAAAGTGACCAATACTAAGTAACATGATTAGATCAGTAACACTCCTGTAGCTGTAATTTATTTTGATGGTTATTATGAAGAATTTGATCTCAGTACATCTTACAATTCTTTGTCAAGAATGGTCTGAAATAAAAGCCTGTATATAACGTCAGTGTATTCCCTAAATGCTTTGAGCTGTGTGTGTCATCCAAAAATACTACAGTGGAACTATTTCTGTTGTCATGCTGTATTAATATTACACGGGGAAATCTGTCAATGGTTTAAGCAAAAGAATGACTTTGCTGGAAGGGAAATAATGGTAGAAATAAAAGTTGTGTCCAGTCAATCTTGAGTCTTATGTAATGAGTTTGTGTGACAAAGACAAGGTTCAGTTAGGCTACACCAACTAACTAGAGGGTACAATTTCTGGGGAAATTGTAGGGTGTGCTTGCTTGCGTCGGTTGCACAGGGGTCCGTTTTTGAATGACATTTTTACAACTGATATATCTGTATATTTTATATTAAAATGCATACTTATTATTTATAAAGATTACATAGATTTAAAAGCATTTTGTGCTGCTCATTTACAACTGAAAATACGAGTGAAGTGTAGAATTAAATATGATGTCTTCTCATTTCCCCTGCAAGAGGCAGCCTCATAGCTGAATCCAAACAAATAAATTTGGCAGACCGGTGTAAAAATGGACCTAATCTCTATGACTTAAACGTCCTTTTAAGTTTTCCCTTCTCGTATTATTTTCATTCATTTAGCCTACTCATATTGCATTCATTCATGAATAAAGAACCCCCTTTGAAGATTATTCTACGACGTTACCGGCAGTAGAAGATGGAATCGCGATTCAAACAGTACCATCTGCTAACTGAAAATATGAGACCAAAAACGTAAATAAGCTTGACATTTATTTAGTGGAAAATCGCTCATTCATGAAAAGCTCACTGGTAGCGATCATTGTCAGTAACAACGCAAAATGCGATATAGCCCTGTGTGGAGAAGCTGCCCCGGTAAATTCTACTACTACAGTACAGTACTAGACTACTGCTGTGTTCGTCTTGGTAGCGATTGCGTTGGTTGAATTCGATATAACGTTCCGTTGTACGGTTTAGGCTGAAATTAATTATTTTCATTAACAGATTGACAAAGTTTAGGCTGTGACAATGAAGTTCAGGTTAGTAGTCAAATAGTTTCACCTATTGAAAGACTTTTGATTTAAGTAAGGGGAGTGCCGAACATGTTCTGTCGCTGTTTGACTTCCTAAACAGCTGTGTACAGTAGATGTTTTTGTAGTGTGTCTCGCGTAGGCTACAGCGTTGCAGTGAGAAACACTGGTTTGAAACCACAGGGAATGATAATTTCACCAACAAATCGTTTACTTGTAATGTAATGTCATAATAAATCCTACAACGAAAATGTATTTGTGAGGAATGTTTATTTTAACTATTGAAAACAGATGCATCATAGACCACTGTAGTATGTGTTGCCCGGGCAACAGAGGCTAATGTCATGCTAATGCTTCAGTGAAATAGTAGACTATCGTTTCCGAAAGTAGATGTGGGCCTACTTCCTTAATAATATCAGCTATTGTACATTACATTTCACAATTGTGTTTCACATCACAAAGTAAAATGAGTAAATAGTCACCCTGGCCTCTTTGCTTGTGGTGTTTCTGCAGCTACCTTGCAGTAAAGCTATAGTTAGCCTAGCTATCCCCCAAGTTAACAGATGCGAAACGAATGTTCTGCTACAGGTAGTCACGCGTGTTTTCGTGACGTTAGTGACGTTAGTAACGTCAGTGACTGTGGCTAGCAAATTAGCCACCGTTAGCTTTACTTTTCGCCACAAAAGCTTAATTTGAGCTTAAACCATGCAACGGAACGTAAATCCCAATAGAAGCAACTCAATCGCTATCAAGACGAAACTTTTGACACCTAGGTTGTCTATGCAGGCCAAATATTGACTGAGTTTTAGGGGGGCAAAAAGAATAATAAAAATAATTAGAGAGGGTACAATTTCTGGGGAAATTGTAGGGTGTGCTTGCTTGCGTCGGTTGCACAGGGGTCCGTTTTTGAATGACATTTTTACAACTGATATTTCTGTATATGTTATATAAAAATGCATACTTATTATTTATAAAGATTACATAGATTTAAAAGCATTTTTTTTTGCTGCTCATTTACAACTGAAAATACGAGTGAAGTGTAGAATGAAATAGATGTCTTCTCATTTCCCCTGCAAGAGGCAGCCTCAACGTTGAATCAAAACGAATACATTTGGCAGACCGGTGTAAAAATTGACCTAATCTCTATGACTTAAACGTCATTTTAAGTTTTTCCCTTCTCATGATATTTTCAGGCATTTAGCCTACTCATTGCATTCATTCATTAATAAAGAACCCCCTTTGAAGATTATTCTACGACGTTACCCGGCAGTAGAAGATGTAATCGCGATTCAAACAGTACCATCTTATAACTGAAAATATGCCCCCCAAAACGTAAATAAGCTTGACATTCATTTAGTGGAAAATCGCTCATTTATAAAAAGCTCACTGGTAGCGATCATTGTCAGTAACAACGCAAAATGCGATATAGCCCTGTGTGGAGAAGCTGCCCGGTAAATTGTACTACTACGGTACAGTACTAGACTACTGCTGTGTTCGTCTTGGTAGCGATGGCGTTGGTTGAATTGGATTTAACGTTCCGTTGTACGGTTTAAACTGAAATTAATTATTTTCATGAACAGATTGACAACGTTTAGGCTGTGGCAATGAAGTTCAGGTTAGTAGTTAGATAGACTTTTGATTTAAGTAAGGGGAGTGCCGAACATGTTCTGTCGCCGTTTGACTTCCTAAACAGCTGTGTAAGTTAGATGTTTTTGTCGTGTGTCTCGCGTAAGCTACAGCGTTGTAGTGAGCTACACTGGTTTGAAACCACAGGTAATGGTAATTTCACCAACAAATCGTTTACTAATGTCAGAATAAATCCTACAACGAAAATGTATATGTGAGGAATGTTTATTTTAACGATTTAAAACAGATAACGCTACATTATAGACCACTGTAGTATGTGTTGCCCGGGCAACACAGGCTAATGTCATGATGCTAATACTTCAGTGAAATAGTAGACTATTGTTTCCGAAAGTAGATGTACTTCCTTAATAATATCAGCTTATACTGTACATTACACATCACAATTGTGTGTCATATCACAAAGTAAAATGAGTAAATAGTTATCACCCTGGCCTCTTTGCTTGTGGCGTTTCTGCAGCTGCCTTGCAGTAAAGCTATAGTTAGCCTAGCTATCCCCCAAGTTAACAGATGCGAAACGAATGTTCTGCCAAAGGTAGTCACGCGTGTTTTCGTGACGTAGTGACGTTAGTAACGTCAGTGACTGTGGCTAGCAAATTAGCCACCGTTAGCTTCACTTTTCGCCACAAAAACTTAACTTCAGCCTAAACCATGCAACTATGCAATGTAAATTCCAATAGAAGCAACTCAATCGCTACCAAGACGAAACTTTTGACACCTACGTTGTCTATGTAGGCCAAATATTGACTGAGTTTTAGGGGGGCAAAAAGAAATAAAAAAATATAAGCAGCGATGCTGGTTCCTCCGCAAAATGGCAAAATATTATAAACATGTACACTGTAGAAGATCGAGACTTGGACAACAAGAGAGCAAAACTACTTCATGTTTGGCCAACAATAATAGGCTGAACGGGGATTTGAACTCATGAGCATAAGTTTACTAGTCAGTCTCTCTAGCCTCTCTGCTACACACCAACTGCTGAGATTTTATGATTAGTAAGGGCTGATTATTAACTTTTTATAGGATACTGAAACTCTTCTTGAGTTGATCTCCTTCCAGACTCTTAGTCAATGCACAACAAACAATAGTCATGTGGGCAACTGGGCTAGGGCAGCACTCATATTCAGCTCCTTGCGAGAATAGCCTGTGACAGTACAGCAGCCGACTCTCTGGTCCCATTAAACTACACAACATGCACAATCAGGGTGACCAACAAGATTATATTGACTAACAAACAATAACATTACAAACATCTAACTGAACGAACACAACAACTGAAATCCCTTGCACGGCTGTTGTAACCAACTATTTTCCACAAGTCTTTGCGTTTTTTGATATGCCGCACTGCATGCTGGGTACCCAAGGGTGCTGACGCTGATTATCTAGCTGTGCTCCGACTGCGTGATATGAGTATTAGTTTTTGGTCAGCTTTGGGACAAAGGTTAAGAAACGGTTGACATTTCAAGGTGAAATTGCGCATGGTATTTCAGAATGATGTCTGCCTGTTTAACTAAACAAGTAATCAAAATTATGACAGGCCAAAAGACTGTGCCTCGAAACGAACCTGTGGCCTTATGCTTTGCAGTACAACGCTTCAACCCATTGAGCTACCCGCAAGGCTGAGAAATTCTGATCAGTTTCTGTCCCCCGAAAAAAAGATGTATATCCTGTAGCATGGCTTGTTCGATTCGGCCAAAGCTTAAACAGCTGTAATTCAACGATATTTTGACATATCAAGGTGAAATTGTGCATGGTACTTTAGAACGATGTCATCCTGTTTAACTAAACATGTATTCAAATTAAGATAGACTCAGTGTTGCTGGATTTGAACCTACGACCTTGTACTTTTCAGGTCACCGTTCCAGCTCGTTGAGCTATTCTCAGTGTTGAGTATTGGCATGTTCAGTTACTCTACAAAAAAAAGCTGTTTCTCCAATGGCGAGCATTGTCAGATTTGGTCCAAGTTCAAACAGCTGTAATTCAGTCATATTTTGACATATCAAGGTGAAATTGTTTATGGTACTTCATGGGCGTGTCACCTTAAAGCCTATTAGGTTTGAAAACCCATCATTCAAAATGAACTTTGATTTAGTGACACAAAGATATTGAGGTAATGTGGAAATTTACATAAATACACCCCTTTCAGCTATTTAGTATTTTATTCAATTGCTATAAGTAACGTTTTTAAATACGTCAATGATACATATCTGTACAAAATCTCAAGTTAATTAGACCTTTGGTTCAAGAGAAGAGGAATTTTGAAGTTTTTCCCAAATTATCACTCTACAGGAAAATCGATCAGGCGGACCTTATGGGTCCTTGAGGCTTTTTTGTTCGCCATGAGAAATAACGCATGCACACCAAGTTTCAGAAGAATTTGAGCAATGGGGTGGAAATGCTATCACTTTGAAAATCGGACATTTGGGCGTCGCCTGTGGCGCCCCCTATGATCTGATGTGGGCCAGTCTGTGTTTGGGCCGTAGTTGTGGCATGTTGTATCAATATGCCAAATTTCAAAACTTTTTACCAATGTGTTCATGAGATAAATTACTAGAATAACTAGAGAGGGTACAATTTCTGGGGAAATTGTAGGGTGTGCTTGCTTGCGTCGGTTGCACAGGGGTCCGTTTTTTAATGAAATTTTTACAACTGATATTTCTGTATTTTATATAAAAATGCATACTTATTATTTATAAAGATTACATAGATTTAAAAGCATTTTTTTTTGCTGCTCATTTACAACTGAAAATACGAGTGAAGTGTAGAATGAAATGGATGTCTTCTCATTTCCCCTGCAAGAGGCACCCAGCTAACAAGGGACGTCCTGGGGACGTTCGGTGACGTTCCTATTTGGTCCCCTATAGGTTATACCGTGACGTTATCCTTATTAAAGTTCCTAAAAGGTCACAATTTAGTCAGTTATAGACATTTATTTGTAAACTTTCAGGGGACGTTCCAGGAACGTCCGTGGTTGGTTATGATACGACGTTATGTTAAAAAAATTTGGGGGACATTCGTGACGTTCCAGGAACGTCCCTGGTTGGTTATGATACGACATTATGTTAAAACATTTCGGGGGACATTCGGGACGTCCCAGGAACGTCCCAGGAACGTCCCTGGTTGGTTATGATATGACATTATGTTTAAAACTTTCGGGGGGTTCCAGAACGTCATTCGTTGGTCATAACCTAACCATCTAAATTCCGAACGGATATTTTAGTTTATGTGTCATTCTGTGATGTGACTTGCTCGAGCTATAGCCTACTGTCACTGTGGAAACTGTACAGTATTAAATCAATTGTTTATGTATGGTACCAATAACTTGCATTTGAGCGAAGTAATACATTAGTAATAAATAATTTGGTGATGTACCATCACTGAAACAAAACATCTAAGCTGGATCCAGCCTATCCAAGCACCAGCTGCGTCTCTAGAAATGTTCCATATAGCCTATTACAGCACATCTCTCGCGGACGTCACCGCTCGTGACGTGAACCCTGTTGTTGAGTGAAGAAGTCGTTGAGAGACAGCAAAACTTTTTGATCCTGCATCCTTAATTTATAGCTATAATACCGTGTGATAATCAATTTGTGTAAATATATCTTCAACTTAAGTTTTAGTGTTGATAGTATAGTTCTTTGTTATTGTGTTTTTAATGGTGTTTTTTGTGTAGTTGGCTAGTTTAGAGTAATTTAGCGCACTCCTGTGAATGTGGGCCACCCGAAGGACAGAATTTGAGGTAAATATGTTTTAATACAAACTTTAGCTCTGCTATCTATGTATTTGTATGTTTATCCAATGTGAAATAGCCATATCGAACATAAATGTATATTAATTTCTAGCCAATTTGAGTTGGCACTGGTTTTCTAATTCGGCTAAATTGAGACGTCGTACAGTACTGTATCGTCTTAATTTGTACAGTACAGTACTGTAGCTAACAATCTTATCGATAGCACTAGCTAGCTCTAAATCGGATGCCTACACACTAGTGGTGTCGTCTCTTTAAGGATACAGAAAATACAAAACAGCTGAAGCTACTTTTGGACAGGTGAAGGCTACAGCTCTAGCTAGTCAAGTAGCTCTAGAGTAGCAAGCTACTTTTGGACAGTTAGACTAGAGCTACTGTACAATGAACCAAGACATTTTGCAAGAAAAGTAGCTATCATAATGACAGTTGGCTGTCATTGCCACTTAGCGTCATTGTTGTCCTGGTTACGGACTCAGACGCGCATGATCTCTACTTACTCTTGCTACGTCGGACAAGCTCTAAATCGAATGCCTACACACTAGTGGTGTCGTCTCTTTAAGGATACAGAAAATACAAAACAGCTGAAGCTACTTTTGGACAGGTGAAGGCCACAGCTCTAGCTAGTCAAGTAGCGTTAGCTCTACTGTAGAGTAGCAAGCTACTTTTGGACAGTTAGCTCTAGACTATAGCTACAATAAACCAAGACGTTTTGCAAGAAATGTATCATAATGACATGCTACGTTGCTACGTCGGACAAATGTTCACGATGAGTAGATGAAGGAAAGTTGATTAGCATTAGCTAGATGGTTGTAAATATGTGGATACTGAAGGTCAGGGAAGCTTTCCGTTTCACTTGTTACGGTCCTAAAAATAACTCCAGGAGCATATGGATACAATACACTTCCACTTAATGTTCTTTGCATTTGATCTGCTGTCTAACTGTAGCTAATTCATGTTGCAGGTGTTGATTCCGAACGTACTGGTGGAGGACGAGGAGGAAGAAGAGGGAGAGGATGAGGAGGGGTTGACACAATTAAATATAAGAAAATTAATTCAGGCTTTTAAAATGCATTTGAATAAAGTGTTTGTTTATACTGTAAATCGTGTTTTTTCTTATATAAGCATACACATAATAAGTTACAATACAGCCTGTTATACAAGTTGATTTTTTTAAATAAAGAATTACATTAAATTACATTGTTGAGTTTAAGTGAACACATTCAGTTTAGTTTTGCACTATAGGCTAATATGCATTGTATACTTTGTATACAATACATATCCATTATATGCATAAATGAGACTATAAATTAAGGTTCAGAAATTGATTCTGCATTTGGTATGCGAAAGTTATCAGGACGTCGCAAGGGAACGTCCCCATGACGTCGCAGACAAACGTCCCCTGAACGTCCCCTAAATGTTATGAGGACGTTACATGGACGTCCCGGGGACGTTTGTCTGCGACGTCCCCGGGACCTTCAGGGGACCCTACAAAAAGACGTCATGGGGACGTTCTCTTGCGACGTCCTGATAACATTCGGGGACGTTCAGGGGACGTCCTGGGGACGTCATTTTGTTAGCTGGGCAGCCTCATGTTGAATCAAAACTAATAAATTTGGCAGACCGGTGTAAAAATTGACCTAATCTCTATGATTTAAACGTCATTTTAAGTTTTTCCCTTCTCATGATATTTTCAGGCATTTAGCCTACTCATTGCATTCATTCATTAATAAAGAACCCCCTTTGAAGATTATTCTACGACGTTACCCGGCAGTAGAAGATGGAATCGCGATTCAAACAGTACCATCTGCTAACTGAAAATATGCCCCCCAAAACGTAAATAAGCTTGACATTTATTTAGTGGAAAATCGCTCATTTATAAAAAGCTCACTGGTAGCGATCATTGTCAGTAACAACGCAAAATGCGATATAGCCCTGTGTGGAGAAGCTGCCCCGATAAATTGTACTACTACGGTACAGTACTAGACTACTGCTGTGTTCGTCTTGGTAGCGATTGCGTTGGTTGAATTGGATTTAACGTTCCGTTGTACGGTTTAAGCTGAAATTAATTATTTTCATGAACAGATTGACAACGTTTAGGCTGTGGCAATGAAGTTCAGGTTAGTAGTTAGATAGACTTTTGATTTAAGTAAGGGGAGTGCCGAACATGTTCTGTCGCCGTTTGACTTCCTAAACAGCTGTGTAAGTTAGATGTTTTTGTCGTGTCTCGCGTAAGCTACAGCGTTGCAGTGAGCTACACTGGTTTGAAACTGGGACGCGCATGATCTCTACTTACTCTTGCTACGTCGGACAAGCTCTAAATCGGATGCCTACACACTAGTGGTGTCGTCTCTTTAAGGATACAGAAAATACAAAACAGCTGAAGCTACTTTTGGACAGGTGAAGGCCACAGCTCTAGCTATTCAAGTAGCGTTAGCTCTACTGTAGAGTAGCAAGCTACTTTTGGACAGTTAGCTCTAGACTATAGCTACAATAAACCAAGACGTTTTGCAAGAAATGTATCATAATGACATGCTACGTTGCTACGTCGGACAAATGTTCACGATGAGTAGATGAAGGAAAGTTGATTAGCATTAGCTAGATGGTTGTAAATATGTGGATACTGAAGGTCAGGGAAGCTTTCCGTTTCACTTGTTACGGTCCTAAAAATAACTCCAGGAGCATATGGATACAATACACTTCCACTTAATGTTCTTTGCATTTGATCTGCTGTCTAACTGTAGCTAATTCATGTTGCAGGTGTTGATTCCGAACGTACTGGTGGAGGACGAGGAGGAAGAAGAGGGAGAGGATGAGGAGGGGTTGACACAATTAAATATAAGAAAATTAATTCAGGCTTTTAAAATGCATTTGAATAAAGTGTTTGTTTATACTGTAAATCGTGTTTTTTCTTATATAAGCATAGCCCTGTGTGGAGAAGCTGCCCCGATAAATTGTACTACTACGGTACAGTACTAGACTACTGCTGTGTTCGTCTTGGTAGCGATTGCGTTGGTTGAATTGGATTTAACGTTCCGTTGTACGGTTTAAGCTGAAATTAATTATTTTCATGAACAGATTGACAACGTTTAGGCTGTGGCAATGAAGTTCAGGTTAGTAGTTAGATAGACTTTTGATTTAAGTAAGGGGAGTGCCGAACATGTTCTGTCGCCGTTTGACTTCCTAAACAGCTGTGTAAGTTAGATGTTTTTGTCGTGTCTCGCGTAAGCTACAGCGTTGCAGTGAGCTACACTGGTTTGAAACCACAGGTAATGGTAATTTCACCAACAAATCGTTTACTAATGTCAGAATAAATCCTACAACGAAAATGTATATGTGAGGAATGTTTATTTTAACGATTGAAAACAGATAACGCTACATCATAGACCACTGTAGTATGTGTTGCCCGGGCAACAGGCTAATGTCATGATGCTAATACTTCAGTGAAATAGTAGACTACTGTTTCCGAAAGTAGATGTACTTCCTTAATAATATCAGCTTATACTGTACATTACACATGACAATTGTGTGTCATATCACAAAGTAAAATGAGTAAATAGTTATCACCCTGGCGTTGTGGCGTTTCTGCAGCTGCCTTGCAGTAAAGCTATAGTTAGCCTAGCTATCCCCCAAGTTAACAGATGCGAAACGAATGTTCTGCCAAAGGTAGTCACGCGTGTTTTCGTGACGTAGTGACATTAGTAACGTCAGTGACTGTGGCTAGCAAACGTTAGCTTCACTTTTCGCCACAAAAACTTAACTTCAGCCTAAACCATGCAACGGAACGTAAATTCCAATAGAAGCAACTCAATCGCTACCAAGACGAAACTTTTGACACCTACTTTGTCTATGTAGGCCAAATATTGACTGAGTTTTAGGGGGGCGAAAATAAACAATAATAAATAATAATATATATGTGAGAGAACAAAGGTTGTGCTCTCGCCGAAGGCTTGAGCACACCCAATAATAATAATAAATATAGCTGCAAGCAGCGATGCGGGTTCCTCCGCAAAATGGCAAAATATTATAAACATGTACACTGCAGAAGATCGAGAGTTGGACAACAAGGGAGCAAAACGACTTCATGTTTGGCCAACAACAGGCTGAATGGGGATTTGAACTCATGAGCATAAGGTTACAAGTCAGTCTCTCTATCCTCTCTGCTACACACCAACTGTTGAGATTGTAAGAATAGAAAGGGCAGAGTATTAGCTTTGGTCAGCTTTTGGACAAAGGTTAAGAAACGGTTGACATTTCAAGGTGAAATTGCATGAAATTGTACATCGTATTTCAGAATGATGTCATCCTGTTGAACTAAACAGATAATCAAAATTATGACAGGCCAAAAGACTACGGCTGGATTCCAACCTACAACCTTATACTTTACAGGTCACCATCCCAGCCCTATTCTCAGTGTTGAATATTGTCATGTTCAGTTACTGTATAAAAAAGTAAGCTGTTTCTCCTGTGGTAAGTGTTGTTAGATTCAGCCTAAGTTGAAACTGCTTGTACATTTCCTATAAAAACGGGATGACTGGGTTGCTGCTGTAAAGAATAACTTTCTCATCGTTTTTTTTAACAGGTTGTTTGGAGTGCCATAACTTGTCATGGAAGGGAATTTTAAATCATGCCTAGCATCAGTGGGAATGTGTCCTGGCTTAGGTTACTGAAATGAATTTGTGCAACAGGCAAGGAATCCACCTGAACAATCAATTGACTTCATTAGAGAAAACCATTAGAGTTATCTCTACCATGCATAGACTACAAGTAGCTAGCTACTGTGGTGAACCTGGCTTGTTTTGCAGTGGTTTACACAGTCTCGCTAAACAGATGATCAGAGTGTTGTGATGGGCTCAAATAAACACGCATTGCTATGTTTTTACAACCGGAGGATTGATCGGAAGACTAGAAACCGTTTTGCCAGAATAAAAAATTAAAAACTATGCTTCTGACTGGTTTTGAACCTACAACCATTTGCTTACCAGCCAATTGAGCCATTCCCAGACATGGATTACACAAAACTGGATAATAAAAAAAGCTGTTTCTCCAATGGCGAGCATTGTCAGATTTGGTCGAAGTTCAAACATCTGTAATTCAGTCATATTTCGACATATCAAAGTGAAACTTTGCATGGTACTTCAGGGGCATCTCACCTTAAAGCCTATTAAGTTTGAACCATCCTTCAAAAATACATTTGATTTAGTGACACAAACATATTGAGGCAATGTGTACATTTACATAAATACACCCATTTCAGCCATTTTGTACTTGATTCAATTGCCTTAAGTAACGTTTTTAAATACGTCAATGATACATATCTGTACCAAATTTCAAGTCAATTTCACCTTTGGTTCAAGAGAAGAGGAATTTTGAAGGTTTTCCCAAATTATCACAGTACAGGAAAATCCATCATGGCGGACCTTATGGGTCTTTGAGGCTTTTTTGTTCCTCATGAAAAATGAGGCATGCACACCAAGTTTCAGAAGAATCGGAGCAATGGGGTGGAAATGCCATCACTTTGAAAATCGGACTTTTGGGCGTGGCCTGTGGCGCCCCCTATGGTCCGATGTGGCCCATATTTGGTGTGGGGGTACCCACTTGGATGTAGTATCAATGTGCCAAATTAGAAAATTTATGACCAGGGACTTTTTGAGATATTGGGGCGCAAGGAGAAGAAAAATAATAAGAAGAATACCAACAATAACAATAGGTTCCCTCCTACTGGAGGAACCTAATAATAAGAATACCAACAATAACAATAGGTTCCCTCCTACCGGAGGAACCTAATAATACCAACAAACACAATAGGGTCCTCCTGACGGAGGAACCCTAATAATAATAACTAGAGAGGGTACAATTTCTGGGGAAATTGTAGGGTGTGCTTGCTTGCGTCGGTTGCAAAGGGGTCCGTTTTTGAATGATTTTTTTTTGTTGTTGCTCATTTACAACTGAAAATACGAGTGAAGTGTAGAATGAAATAGATGTCTTCTCATTTCCCCTGCAAGAGGCAGCCTCATCATTGAATCAAAACAAATAAATTTGGCAGACCGGTGTATAAATTTACCTAATCTCTATGATTTAAACGTCATTTTAAGTTTTTCCCTTCTCATCATTATTATTAGTATTATTAGGTATTATTAGGTTCCTCCGGTAGGAGGAACCTAATTTTAAGTTTCATTTTAAGTTTTTCCCTTCTCATCACCTTCCCTTCACTGTAGTATGTGTTGCCCGGGCAACACAGGCTAATGTCATGATGCTAATACTTCAGTGAAATAGTAGACTACTGTTTCCGAAAGTAGATGTACTTCCTTAATAATATCATCTTATACTGTACATTACACATGACAATTGTGTGTCATATCACAAAGTAAAATGAGTAAATAGTTATCACCCTGGCCTCTTTGCTTGTGGCGTTTCTGCAGCTGCCTTGCAGTAAAGCTATAGTTAGCCTAGCTATCCCCCAAGTTAACAGATGCGAAACGAATGTTCTGCCAAAGGTAGTCACGCGTGTTTTCGTGACGTTAGTAACGTCAGTGACTGGCTAGCAAATTAGCCACCGTTAGCTTCACTTTTCGCCACAAAAACTTAACTTCAGCCTAAACCATGCAACGGAACATAAATTCCAATAGAAGCAACTCAATCGCTACCAAGACGAAACTTTTGACACCTACTTTGTCTATGTAGGCCAAATATTGACTGAGTTTTAGGGGGGCAAAAAGAATAATAATAATAATATATATGTGAGAGAACAAAGGTTGTGCTCTCGCCGAAGGCTTGAGCACACCCAATAATAATATATATGTGAGAGAACAAAGGTTGTGCCCTCGCCGAAGGCTTGAGCACACCCAATAATAATATATATGTGAGAGAACAAAGGTTGTGCCCTCGCCGAAGGCTTGAGCACACCCAATAAAATGATCAAATGCATTCAGTGAAACTCATTGTTCTTATTTTCACCGGAAAGAATTTGGCTAGTGGAAATTCTGATACCAGCCAATTTGGCTGGTAAAGTTACCAGCCAAATTGGCTGGTGATCAAAAAAGTTAATTTAGAACCCTGCACACCACCCACGTGATGCAGCCACTGGATGTGGGGGTGTTTGGTCCTCTGAAGAGGATTTTTGACCGGGATGCTGCCCGTCTTGGCCTGGTGAGGGGGGATGTTTTTTTGGGGAAAAACAACTTTTCCCCCCTCCTTAAGGAAGCTTGGCCTAAGGCTGCCAAGCCTGAGACCATCAGAGCAGCCTTCAGGAGGACAGGCCTCTTCCCCTGCAACAGGGGAGGCTATGACAAGACACAGCTGACCAAAGTCAGACCTGCACCCTCCACGGCGACCACCACCGGCCCAGCCCCCTCCACGGCGACCACCACCGGCCCAGCCCCCACCACGGCGACCACCACCGGCCCAGCCCCCGGCCCAGCCCCCTCCACGGCGACCACCACCGGCCCAGCCCCCTCCACCGGCCCTGCCCCCCCTGCAGCAACCCCTTGCTGCCAAACCTGCACCTGCCATGGACCTGCCCAATCCAATCCTTTGGTGCGAGCAGGTCTGGTCTCAGCCAAGTGGGGAGACATTTTAATGCCCCCAGTGATGGCCAACCATCAAGACCAGCGGCTACCAGTGGTGAGGAGGAGGCCACCACTTGGTGCTCGGGTCGTCACCAGTGACGAGTACAGAAGGAGAAGGAGGAAGCTCGGCTTGGGAGACAGGCAGAAGTGCTGAGGAAAAGGGAGATGGCGCAGAGGAAGAAGGAGGAGGCCCAGAGGAAGAGGGAGGAAAAGGAGAGGAAGAGGGCAGAGAAGGAGAGGCAGATGGCAGTAGTGGAGGAGCTTGGCAGACACTGCGCTGTCTGCCGTAGCCTATCCCCTCCCTCAGGTGAGGAGGATGCCATGTACGAGTGGATCCAGTGTGAACTTTGTGAGCTCTGGTTCCACCTCACTTGTTTGGGGATTGTAAGTGTGCCAGCAGGGGACTGGTACTGCCCCAAGTGCTTCCTCAGTGAGATCTAGCACTTTGTATATATGTTTGCTATCTTTGGCTATTTTACCCAGTTCTGTTTAATGTTTTTGTTAAATATGTTCTGCATTTCAACAGTTTAATCTTTAATCAGTTTAATCTTTTAAAATCAACTTTAATGTTAATAGTTTTTTTGGGGGGCATATGGATCAGCGTTCTCGTCGCGCCTCCTGTCAGTACCTGTTCATATGCAGTGAAGCTAATGATCCTAATATATGTGTAGAATATGTAGTTATGCTAGTTTGAGACCACAATAGCTATGGAAATAAAGAGTGAATGCAATTATGGATTGAAGTTGGCTTTGTCCACATACAATTTGTCCATTTCACAACACCTTGTATTTCGCTGAGAGGTAGCCTAGCCTAAGGAATAACTTGTCCCTGTGAGAACCCTGTGACGGACGCCAACTTTCCACCAGCTTTCATTTTGACACGCATATTCAAGGTAAGGGGTAACCTCTAGAATCACAGGAGCTTCCACTGTGTTCCCATAAAGTATCCCTGAAAACCTGTGTGCTAGCGAATAACTGCCTACAACCACACAAATACAAGCTCCTATTCCAACTTTCTTGCGATGAAAGAAAGTGTAATGTGTTGCCTTTCACAAGCAAAAGCAAATCTAAGTGACTTATTTGGTTATTAAAATAATGGGCAATTAGAATAGTCCGTAATATACATACTTAGGTTAATTTATATGGATAGTATATACTAACAATGTATATTAGGTTATTATACATATTATCACCCATATAATAGTATCCATATTATACATGTGCATATTCTGTATATTATATTATGAGTATAAACACATAAGTTTCTTATATGTGTCTAACAAGTGTCTTTAAATGTTTTATCGTTGTGGTTGTCAGTTAAACATGTTTCCATCTGTTGGACTGTTGTTTTTTTGCTGCTCATTTACAACTCAAAATACGAGTGAAGTGTAGTATTAAATAGATGTCTTCTCATTTCCCCTGCAAGAGGCAGCCTCATAGCTGAATCAAAACGAATACATTTGGTAGACCGGTGTAAAAAATGGACCTAATCTCTATGACTTAAACGTCCTTTTAAGTTTTTCCCTTCTCGTGATATTTTCAGGCATTTAGCCTACTCATATTGCATTCATTCATGAATAAAGAACCCCCTTTGAAGATTATTCTACGACGTTACCGGCAGTAGAAGATGGAATCGTGATTCAAACAGTACCATCTGCTAACTGAAAATATGCCCCCAAAAACGTAAATAAGCTTGACATTTATTTAGTGGAAAATCACTCATTCATAAAAAGCTCACTGGTAGCGATCATTATCAGTAACAACGAAAAATGCGGTATAGCCCTGTGTGGAGAAGCTGCCCCGTAAATTCTACTACTACAGTACAGTACTGACTTCTGTAATCAGATTCAGAGCTAATAGTGTCTTACTGAGTGTACTTCGTGACTGCCATCTGACTGTAAGTAACCAGAGTTTGTTTCATTCATTTGTGTTTTTGCTAAAACGTTGCCTCTAGGACAGAGGGTAAGGGTATAGCAGCTAAATTGGTCAATAGGTAGCTAGCTAGAGATCGAGTTTCAGGGTACTTGCCGCCGAGTGAGACCCTGGCTTTGTTTACATAATTAGGGCCATTGTAGAATTTGGTTAAATCAGCCCTGACTTCTGTAATCAGATTCAGAGCTAATAGTGTCTTACTGAGTGTACTTCGTGACTGCCATCTGACTGTAAGTAACCAGAGTTTGTTTCATTCATTTGTGTTTTTGCTAAAACTTTGTCTCAAGGACAGAGGGTAAGGGTATAGCAGCTAAATTGGTCAATAGGTAGCTAGCTAGAGATCGAGTTTCAGGGTACTTGCGCCGAGTGAGACCCTGGCTTTGTTTACATAATTAGGGCCATTGTAGAATTTGGTTAAATCAGCCCTGACTTCTGTAATCAGATTCAGAGCTAATAGTGTCTTACTGAGTGTACTTCGTGACTGCCATCTGACTGTAAGTAACCAGAGTTTGTTTCATTCATTTGTGTTTTTGCTAAAACTTTGCCTCAAGGACAGAGGGTAAGGGTATAGCAGCTAAATTGGTCAATAGGTAGCTAGCTAGAGATCGAGTTTCAGGGTACTTGCCGCCGAGTGAGACCCTGGCTTTGTTTACATAATTAGGGCCATTGTCAGCTGCGCCTTTAGCATATTTAGGCGATTAGCACTGCAGAGGCAGCCTCGTCTGGCAGCCTCGGTGCACGAAGAATCGGTCGAACAAAGACAGGGTAGATATATCACAAAGTATATACGGTCAACTTCTAACCTTCACTACCTATCCAGATCTTCTCCACCTGCCCTCTCTCTTTCTATAGGGCTCTGGAACTGCCAGTCTGCTGTGAACAAGGCAGACTTCATCCCAGCGTTTGCATCTCATGCTTCTCTTCATGCCCTTGCGCTGACAGAGACATGGATCCGCCCTGAGAACACTGCAACTCCAGCTGCTCTCTCCGTCAACCACTCCTTCACTCACTCACCCCGCTCAACCGGAAGGGGTGGTGGGACAGGGTTGCTTCTTTCCCCACATATTAAATACACATCCACACCACTCCGTTACTGCCAAATCATTTGAACACCATTGTGCGATGCTAACTGATCCTATCAAAGCATGCTTAATTGTTCTTTAAAGCCCACCAGGCCCGATAGCCGACTTTGTGGAGAAGCTGGACATGCTCCTCAGTGTTCTCCCGGATGATGGAACCCCCCTGATAGTCCTTGGGGACTTCAACATCCACCTCCAAGGAACTCAGGCCATCGACTTCTTGTCTCTCCTGACCTCCTTCGACCTGACGCTGCTGAGCACACCGGCGACCCACAAGGCATGCAAACAGCTAGACCTCATCCTGACACGTAACTGTATCACTGACTTAACCTCTGTAACCCCACTGCATATTTCTGATCACTACTTTATCCAATTCTCTATCTCTCTCCCTCCAACTCTTTCTACCTCCCCTCCCCTTGTAACTTTCCGGCGCAACCTCCGCTCCCTATCCCCCTCCCATTTCTCCTCTATTGTAACATCCTCCCTCCCCCCTATTGACGAGTTCTCGTCCCACCCCACTAACACTGCCACCGACACCTTGTTAACCACTTTAACTGCATCACTTGACTCTCTCTGTCCCCTGTCGACCAGGCCTGCACAATCTTCTCCCTCCAGCCCGTGGCTTACGGATGTTATTCGTGAAGAACGGTCCACCCTTCGGGCAGCTGAGAGGAGATGGCGCAAGTCCAAAGACGGTCTGGACCTTGATAAGTATCACTCCCTCCTCAAATCCTTCTCTTCTCACATAACTGGTGCTAAAACCCTCTACTTTCTGAACAAAATTAACTCTGCTTCAAACCCCCACAAACTTTTTTCTACCTTCTCCACCCTTCTTAACCCACCTCCCCCACCCCCTCCCTGCACCCTGACAGCAGACGACTTCTCCTCCTTCTTTGAGAAAAAAGTCGCCGACATTAGCAGTCGGTTCCCTAAACCCACCTTTCCTACCCTCTCACCCTCCATGACTGACCCAACTAAATGTCTAAACTCTTTTTCTCCCCTGTCTGAGGCAGAGATCTCTGACCTCATTCTCTCTCATCGCCCCACCTCCTGTCCCCTTGATCCTATACCCTCCCCTCTCTTTCAAACCATCTCCCCCTCCATCATAACTTTTCTTCTCCATGTCCTAAACTCCTCTCTTACCTCTGGCACCTTCCCCTCTGCCTTCAAACAGGCTAGAGTTACCCCTCTACTCAAAAAACCCTCCCTTAACCCTGTCGTTCTCCAGAACTACAGACCAGTATCACTGTTACCCTTCCTTTCAAAAACAATCGAACGTGCTGTATCTAACCAACTGTCTAACTTTCTCTCTCAGAACAACCTGCTTGACCCCAACCAATCGGGCTTCAAGACTGGCCACTCCACAGAGACTGCCCTCCTTTCAGTCACCACTGCCCTCCAGTCTGCCAGAGCGGCTTCCAGGTCATCCGTCATCATTCTGCTGGACCTTTCTGCAGCGTTTGATACGGTTAACCACCAGATCCTGCTCGCCAGACTTTCTGAGATGGGCATCACTGGCACTGCACTCCAGTGGATCTCATCCTACCTGTCGGGAAGATCCTACCAGGTTTCCTGGGGAGGCAAACTGTCAGGCCCTCGACTGCTCTCCACTGGTGTCCCACAGGGCTCCGTCCTTGGACCCCTCCTCTTCTCTCTGTACACCACCTCACTTGGACCAATCATCACCTCCCATGGCTTCTCCTACCACTGCTACGCTGACGACACGCAGCTGTACCTGTCGTTCCCCCCGACCGATCCGGGGATCTCAGCTAGGATTGAGGCCTGCCTCACAGACATCTCCGCCTGGATGACCGAGCACCACCTCCAGCTGAACCTCGCCAAAACAGAACTTCTCATCATCCCGGCTAAACCCTCCATCTCCCACGATCTCTCAATCACCCTGGGATCTGCGACAGTGACCCCTTCATCCTCTGCCCGGAACCTTGGGGTTACCATGGACGACGAGCTCTCCCTCACGGCCCACATTGCTGCGGTCTCCCGGCCGTGTAGATTCACCCTCTACAACATCCGGAAGATCAGGAAATACCTGTCTGAGCACTCCACCCAGCTGCTAGTCCAAGCACTTGTCCTCTCCAAGTTGGACTATTGCAACTCGCTGCTCGCTGGTCTCCCAGCATGTGCAACCCGCCCTCTTCAGAGGATTCAGAACGCAGCGGCCCGCCTGGTCTACAATCTACCCAGACGCTCCCATGTTACCCCGCTCCTCATCTCTCTCCACTGGCTACCTATCATGGCCCGTATCAGATTCAAGACCCTGGTATTGACCTTCAGAGCAGTGAACGGGACTGCACCCGTCTACATCAAGTCTCTCCTGCAGCCTTACACCCCCACCCGTCGCCTACGGTCTTCTTCAGACAACCGCCTGGTGGTCCCACCGCTCAAGACCGCCCGGTCCCAACACAAGCTCTTCTCCTGTCTGGCCCCCCAGTGGTGGAATCAACTCCCCACCTCCATCAGAGACACTGACTGTCTCTCCACCTTCAAGAAAAGGCTCAAGACGCACTTGTTCCGGGAGTACAACGGTACTTAGGAATGGTTCGCTTGACCCGATGTTAGTTTCCTCAAGGATCACAATGACTCTTGCTTAGAGACTTGTTGCTCTTGTGGTTAGTGGAACTGACTTAAATTTTTGTACTCGCTGTGATATATTGTTTTTATTATTGTTGCTTGCTTTTTCCACAGGTACACTTGCACTTATAGCAGTTCATGTTGTTTAATTGTAACTTGTTTAACTACATGCTCTTATGGTTATTCCCTTTGGCACTTATTTTGGTTGTTCACAATGTGTGCTTCATGTTTTGGCTACTCGCAATGTTTTGTGGCTATCTCGTTGTTATGATCAGTGACCTATGCACTTTGTAAAGCTCTCTCTTGGAAGTCGCTTTGGATAAAAGCGTCTGCTAAATAAATAAATGTAAATAATGAGATATGAATCGGGTTAAAACCTCAAGACTATACCCCTAGTTAAATAATGTGTTAGTTTATTGCTATATGTGTGTTGCAGAGGTCTTGTTGGACGGGAAACCCTTTTTGCAAATGCAATTTTTGACACACATATTTTATCTGTTCAATAAACCTCCTCATGTACAACTCGGGTGTCTAGTTTGTTTGAACACTTCCTCGTGCTTGTGCCAGGCTCACTTGCCCCGCCGTCTGTAATTTCAGAAAGAACAGATGTAAATCAATTTACAGTTAATCCTTCCTTTAAAAATTAGACATTTACATATTCCGTTTTATAGGACAATTAATAAACAGTTTATTCTATAAGTTTCTGAACATCGTTTAATTTTATTATTATTTGATTCCATTCCTTCAATTCCTGCAAGTACCTTCATAACGACTTCCTTGACCTTTCTTCAATCCTCCATACTTACAAACATTGTGATGCTGTTATATTTATTAAAACATTAACATAACTGGTTATGTATATATATTTTAATTTTCACCATGTTTGTACGACCTCCCTTCATTACGGCTACCTCCGTGATTTTTTATTGAAGCTCTTTTCTGTGTTTGCTCGGCGCGTCTTAAAGGATACAGGTTCATGACTTCCTGTATTTTTTAACTTTTTAGACTAAGAATTTAGAGTACTCCTAATTTCTCTGCTTTTACCTTGTTTGTTAAGTACACAACATTTCCAGAATGAACTAGTTTGATTATCTCCATACATGTTTTACTTTCCTATTTACAGTTCTGATAGACTTCGTACAGTTCATTTGTCTAGTGTCCGCAAAGAAATTGTAAATGCTTTTGTTAAGGTCTGTCCCTTACGCTATTAGCCAAATTCAAACAACAAGTCTAAAATTTAGCCGCATTTAGATTTGGCAAATTAGCCTAAATACGCACGCATTTTCATGAATAACATTCGAATCCTATGCGGTTTTACTGTCACCTTTGTTTCTCATATTATTGCAAAATTTGACTATTTCCACGGCCATACACACTAATCCAGCTGTGCATCTCAAAGCTTTATTACATGGAACAGAACCAGAGGATGTAGCTCCTCATGATTGCATGGATATTATTAATTCTACATCCAGTGTAAGGACGGACTTGCAACAAACAGCTTTGGAAAATAATGATTTTGTCCTATTTTGTGACGGTTCAGCAATGCGACCAGATGATAAAACTATTCTTTCCGGATATTCCATAGTGGATGATTTAGGAAATTGTATCGAAGCCCATAGATTACCTGTTTCTTCGGCTCAAGCGGCAGAAATCATAGCGTTAACTAGATATAGTAACTAGATAAATAACTAGATATTAACTTGTATATATGCCAAAGATAAATCGGTTACCATATATACAGACTCCAAATATGCATTTTCAGTGGCACATGACTTCAGTAAGATTTGGGAAAACAGAGGTTTTGTAACTACTGCAGGAAGACCCATACAACATGCAGATTTAGTAAGAGGACTATTAGATGCTAAGATGTTGCCAACTAACCTTGCCATAGTAAAATGTGCGGGTCATTCAAAGGCAGATTCTGAGATTGCCAAAGGTAATAACTTAGCCGACAAGCATGCGTTAAATGCTTCCTTCCCACCATGGATGAATCATTATTTCATGAATATTCAAATGTCAAATCCTCCGTTTACTATTGATGACTTAATATCGTTTCAGAATCAGGCAATGCCATCCAAAGTTCTACTTTGGGAGAAGAAAGGATGCACAAAGCACAACGATGGTTTATGGAAAACTGTAGATGATAGAATAGCATTACCAAAAATAGCGTATGAATCTTTAATATCCTATGTACATGGCGTTACCCATGTGGGGTATAAAAGCATTATGCACTATATTTCACAATTGTTCTTTACAATTGGACTAGAACAACAAGTTAGAGATTTTGTTAAGAGATGCTTAATCTGCGCTCGTTGTAATCCACACGTCAATCCGGCTAAAAGAGATCATTTGCCGAAACCTGAAGGTCCATTCCAACAATTACAGATAGATTTTACTCACATGCCCAAGTGTCGAGAATTTTCGTATCTTTTAGTGATAGTGGATCGATTTTCGAAATGGCCAGAAGCCTTTGCGACGAGAAAAGAAAACGCTCAAACAGTAGTTAAGTGTTTCATGGAACATGTTATTCCTCGTTTTGGAATACCAAATGGGATAGACTCTGACAATGGAACTCCTTTTACTTCTAGAGTAACCAAACAATTAGCAGCAGCATTAGGGATTAATTGGACATTTCACATTCCTTATAATCCTCAAAGCTCAGCACAAGTGGAAAGGACAAATAGGACCATTAAAGAAAAACTGGTGAAAATACATCAGACAAAACAGACAACTTGGATAGATGCTCTGCCACAGGTGCTTCTATCAATCAGAGCGATGGCAAATTCAGGCACAGGATTTGCTCCTCATGAAGTTTTGATGGCTAGACCTTTTCCTCTAGGAGTGCTGATGGACAAAACACCAGCAAATGATTTAACTTTGTTGCAGGAAACTCAACAACAGTATGTGAAACAGTTGTGGTCTTTTGTGCCTGACATTAATCAACAAGTAACAGATTCTCTTCCTACTCCAGGTGATCAGAGTATTCATAATTTTCAGCCGGGTGATTATGTTTTGGTACGCAGTTTAAAAACATTGGCTCAGCAGGACCAGCCAAGATTTGGACCTCCGACTCAGGTTCTTTTGGCAACCAGAACAGCTGTTAAGGTTACAGGTCAACCCCAATGGATTCATGCATCTCGACTTCGAAAAGCACCTCCTATAGCGAATGCAGTATAGGACGTATAGGATACAGTAGACAGAACATCGAAGGATGGGTAATGTTTCTCGCCTCCATATTAATATTTCATTATCATGAGTGTGGATATGGTGTTGTTCTTCTCTCTTTGTTTCATGACGTATAGAAGTGAAGGCAGTGACACTGAACCGTAAGAAAGATCATGAGACCAGCAAAAAGGATGGGGGATACTCCACAGAGAACTCGAACCAAATTCGTGGTTGTGCGGAGCATCATCTCTCTTCTGGCGTTGATTACGGTCAATTATGCGGTCATGCTCGAACACCCTACTAATTCGGATGATGATTCATGGGATGATACCAAGGCAGGGATAATGGTTCAAAAAGAATTAAGTGAACATTCTAACTCTTATGGTCAGCATGTTAGTACACATGTACGACGTGATGTTCCAACACCTGCAAGCATTCTTGGAGTTGAAGTACAGAATCATATTCCTATGAATGAATCAGACATGATTTGTATAATTTATCCATTGATGACAACAGGAAGAAAACCATTCTATGTTCAGAAAGTGGAATACCTTAACATGACGGAAACAACGCTAGCAATCAAGGCAGAGTACGAATCACTTGACGGTGAAGAAGTGTTAATACTAAGTCAAGCACTTATGTTTACCGAGCCCAGCACAGTTACTGTTGAGTACTGTAATGCATTCTGGAAGAAGCTCACTCCTAAGTTTCTAGTTCAGAGAGATTTGGATGCCTATGACAATATTCAACCAATAGTTATTAAAGCTACACGAATGAAGGCACCTGTAACTTGTCTAAGTTATACTCAAGGCGTTAAAACAGTGCATGAGATGGGTTTTACTCAAGGTTGTCCAGATAAGAGGATCTTCCTGGGAACACTTCATCCATGGCCTGCTACTGATCTCATGATTTGGCTTTGTGATAACAAACTTTACACTTATCTTTCACTTTATTGGAAAGGTAGATGTGCTCCCTATTGGATACCACCTAGTACTGTATTTGGGAGAGTTCCAATTCCCACATCATGGCCAGAAATTTCACCTAATGATATATCTGGACCCTTCAAAGAAAATGATGAAGTAAAATACACAGATGAGGGGATATGCCAGTCAATAAAGACCATCCTTTTGCATCTAATTTATGGTACAGCGCTCTCAAAAGTAGAGTTCGGAAACTGACTCCTAATTCTTGCTATGCGTGTTCCATGTTACCGCAATCAACTGAAGAATTGTTTCCTTATTGGACAGTTCCACTTCAAGGTTCTGAAGGATTACCATCCATGTGCCTTCTCGCGTATCAGTACGTATTACAAAGACATCCTTTGCTAGGTGAACAACCTAATTCAAAGATTCCATTGCGACCGATTATTTTGCTGAATAACATTTATGTGGCCAAAGCTAGCAACATGGTAGTCAAAGCCAAGGGATTATTAAACATGATGTCACAATATATTATCTATTCCAATATTTCCATAAATCAGGGAAGCAAACCAGATTTACAGAATTCTCATGCTACTATATTCTCAGTCCCTAAAGAGTTGCCATCATTAGTAGGATGTAAAATATTCTACAAAAAAACACATCGTTTCTTTGTCTAATGATTTATCTATTGTTCCTACTTAAGTTTCAGCTAACATTAATTCGTCCTCAATTTATGAAGTGTGCATTAGAGGAGTAGAAAAAGATTCTCGTGGAGCCAAAGACGTAGGTTTCTTGCGACTCACCCAGTGTTAGAGCATTTTCGAGTGTCCGGGATTTGGATATCACGTTACTGAAATGGGAACTCCGCCCATTCCAGGCTTTAATTGGTGTTGTGGTGAGAATGTATGGACGAGCCTACCGCCCTTATTCAGAGGTCTTTGTGGAGTGTGCACAATTAACGATTTATTGTATGTAGTTGAACCTATTGAATTCATGACCCATCATCGCACTGGTTCAAGAGCTAAGCGTTCCAATACGGAAACTATGGGTTATGTACATTTGCAAAACACGGATGCAACTGATTTGGCTGACAGGTATAGTGCTCTACCTCGTGATTTCAGGATATTTACACGCACTCAGCTAGTATTCAAGACCATCTTCTGGAATACTGAACTTCAATATTCTAATCATTACATGATAGCATTAACTCGTCATGATGTCACGAGAGTAGGTAATGCCACACTTATGGGATTTCAGGCGTTGGGAGCTGAAGTTGCTGCAATTAGAGAATTTACCATAAACAATAGAATTGCTCTGGACGCAATCACAGCCGCACAGGGAGGCGTTTGTGCTATTGTGGGAGATGATTCATGTTGTACGTATCTTCCATCCGAATCTGAAGGTCTTGGTAATTTGTCTAAAGCTATTGATAATATCAGAGACATACAAAATAATATTGTAAGAACCAATCGAGACATTGTAGCTAACATGTTCAAAGGAAATTCTCTAGTGGCATGGATTATAGGTACTTTAGCGCCAGTGTTTGTGGTAATCATTCTTGTTGTAGTGATCATGAGTTGCTGTTTTCCAATATTTCGGGCCCTAATTGTGAAATCTTTGCATTCTATTACAAACATGCCGGTTATCACCACGGGTAATATTGCGGTTAACATCAAATCTATTAGAGGTCGGTCTGATACTTCTTCTGAAAGCTCATTCTCATCCATAGATTCCATCGATAATGTTGATTAAGAGAGATAGTGTTGCATGGCATGAAATGTCTAATTCTGATTGAAACTGAGTCAAACAGATGGAGAAGGACAGGCGACGGAAAGGTCCTGCCTAAGAGAGACATTCGAGTTCGGCTGAACCACGAATAGAAGACATTCTCTTTCTTGGAATTTGTTTGCGTGTGATGTTAATTTTAATTAAAAAAGTTTACAGCCTTCCTAGTCGTAGGGATGTACTAAGGAATAATATTTAGGGGTGATGTAATAATTTTGTTGAGAGTTATGTATATTTAGCATGTGCGTGTTGTGAATTAGTTTTGTCACACTAGATGACATTTGGTGATTTTATCCTTAACCGGAAAGGAGTTTTGACCAAGTGATTGTCTAAGTGTGAAGTGTAGAGTAGATTATCCGCATGATCTTTTACTCACTCTTTGTCAAGTGTGGAGTGGGATTTTGGTTATGCGAGTATAGGTTACAGATGGCTGATAACTCATGCATCATTGATAATTGTGATGGGAATTCAACTTGATACCATAGTGATTTAAAGGGTGCAGGCTTATTAGACATTTGTAGAGAGGTTTCGCAGGATGCAAATCACTTAAAATTGATTTACAAAAATAGAAAGAGGAAGGAACTGTAAGGCAGAGTTTCTGGATACATGTACAGTGTGTGTCTCTGTAAGGTCAAGAGGTCATGCAGCGAGGCCCCCTCTGAGCAGAATATAGCATGCAGGCCAGACAGTGGGGAGACAGTGAGGAAAATCATGTACAAATAAGGCTTATGTGATTAACGACCACTTCACCTGCTGAACGTTTTAGGGTGTCAATACATTGACCACTGAAAACCCGTTAAGGAAGCAATTCTGTGTCATTCTATATATGTAATGTCCAACTCATGTATTTAAGCACAACTGAGAGACAGAGTTCTCACTCATGCCATCAGATCGTCTTGAACTGATTGTTTGATCCGGGCTGCTCGACTAATAAACCCAAGTCAACTCCTTTCCTTTGTCGTGACTCCTTCCGGCCTGCCTTCTCCAGAATTTACATCTTATCAATGAACGTTTTACTCTTTTAGAAGATCTGCAGTCCCACCTGCTAGGTAGGGCCCCCCTTATTTTAGCAGGGGATTTTAACAGTGTTTTAACCAGGGCTGACAGGAGAGGTGCAAGGGTTGATTTTAAGGTAGACAAGGCGTCAACTCTTTTAAGCAGTACGGTAAGAGACTTTAGATTGACTGACTGTTTTAAGACCTTGCATCCCAGAGAGGAGGGCCTCACCTGGTTCAGTGATGACGGCACCAAAGCCTCTCGCATAAGGGGTATACACAGCAGAGTTCTAGTTAACGGGAAACTCACAAACGCAGTTAATGTCCACTGCGGCGTCCGTCAGGGTTGTCCGTTATCTCCCCTTCTCTTTGTCTCCTGTATCGAACCCTTGGCGCAGGTTTTGAGAAGGGACCAATGGATCACTGGGCTGGGAGTCCCGGGGAGCGGGAGGCTCTCAGCCACATGTGTTTTATATATGGACGACGTCAATGTTTTATGCACCGACCGACCTTCCATCGACAGGACTCTGGACAGGACTGACTGGTTTGGACTGGCGTCAGGGGCCAAACTGAACAGAAACAAGACAGAGGCCCAGTTTCACGGCCCCTGGCGCACACAGGACTTGACAGGACTGCCACTCACCACACAAACAGACTTGAGGGTTCTAGGGGTTAAATTTGACCGGTTAGGGCTAGGCAGCGGGAACTGGGGTGGTCTACTTGGGAAGACTAGGCAACGACTGGCTTTCTGGGGACTACGTGACTTGACCATCGAAGGACGTATTTTAATCATAAAAACTGTGATTTTACCCGTTTTTATTGGTTTCAGCTGTTTTTATCCCCCCAAGAAGGGTGCTTTTAACCTTGGACCGCTTGGTCTTTTACTTTGTATGGAAGTCCAAGTGGGAAAGGCTGAAAAGGAGGTCATGAAGCACAGCCTTTTTAATGGGGGGAGGGGCCTCCCTAATTTTGCTTTATTTTTGACGAGCTCCTCTCACTCTGAGCGCATCATCTGGCCCTTCACCCGTTTCTGCTCTCTGAGCAGCTTTTTACGGATTGCAGTCAACTTACAGAGCACTTCCCTGTTGTACTCTGGTAGGCAGCCTGACACACATACACACACAATCATCACATACCAGTTACAAATAATCTACAATGTGTTGGTTCCAGCTATATGGAACATTTCGTGTTTTTGTGTGTGAGTTACCTGCAGCTCCCAGCTCCTTCTTAACAGCTGGGACAGAGGGTGTCTGGGACTGGGGCACTGAAAGAGAGCCCTTCTAAAAGGTGTTTGTGGGGGGGGAGAGAGACATCAGTTTCTATCCGTTTTCAGATGATGCTCTCGATAGTACGTTTATGGTTTATACAAGCGGTAACTTACAGACAGGGGGGTGGTGGGGCGTTTGCTGTCCATGCTGGGGGGACTGGGGGTGGACTGGGGGGTCCTGTGTCTCTTCTGGAGGGTGGGGATGGGGGGCGAGATCTCCCTTCGCACCTGCAGATAGACAGTAAGATGGGGATCATACTGATATTTCTGTTTGTTCAAATCTTTCTAATAAAGTTTTGTTGTCCTCTCACCTCTTGAATGCGCGCCTGTCTCTCTTTCTCATAGCGCATCCTCCCAGCAGCAATCTCCTCCTCCAGCTCTGTCTTCTTCTTCTCTACAAGACGGACCAGCTCCTTGTTTTTGGCCGTTTGCTGTTGCAGAAGAAGACCAAACTGTATTCTGCTGATAACAGCTGAGTCACAAAGAACACTCCTGAAAGAACACTCCTAAAAGGTGTCTGTGGGGGACAGAGACTGATATTTCTGTTTGTTCAAATCTTTCTAATAAAGTTTTGTGGTCCTCTCACCGGAATGCGCGCATGTCTCTCTTTCTCATAGTGCATCCTCCCAGCAGCAATCTCCTCCTCCTCCAGCTCTTTCTTCTCCACCGCTTTCTTCTTCTGCTCCTCTGCAAGATGGACCAGCTCCTTGTTTTTGTCCGTTTTCTGTTGCAAGAAGACCAAACTTTACTTAGCTAATAACAGCTGAGTCATAAGAATATGTTACACTCGCTTAAAATCTACCCTTACGTCAAGTGTTTCCACACCATAAAAATCCCGTTTCTACTATCAAGATTGTTTAGCATTGTTATTCAAGAGTGTGTGGTCCAAATAAGATAAGTTGTATACTGTATATTGCAAACGCATAAACATTAATTTCTGCCAAATCCCTCTTAGCCAATCAGTGCCCAGCTGACCTTCATCTCCTTGAGTCTTCGGATCTCCTGATTCTCGTCAAACTCCCTCTTGATTTGAGCCCTCTGCTCTGCCAGCCTCCTCTCCTCCTTCACCTCCTCCAGGCGTAGCTTCTCCCTCTCCTCTGCCTGCTTAAGGTGCTTCTCCTCAATCTGGGCAGGGCCCGAGAGGTAAACAGTTTGTTATACAACATCATGTACCTGTGTGTGTGTTTGTGTACAGTACACAACAACCTTCAAATCAATGGCTTGTTGCTACAAGACCCTACAGCCACAAGAGGCCAGGGTCTTGAAATGTAAACATAACACATCACAAACCATATCACACTGTACCTGTTGTTTTAGACAAAGCTTATACTTATCCAGTTCAGTGAGTTGATGAAGCGTTGGCTGGTTAGGAAACACATTTCCTCTGGCATACATGGAGGTCCGGACAGGGGCAAAACCTGCAAAGATGAAATAGAACAGCCATATGCATTGTGTGTACGTGTGTATTACATTCACGTGAAATTATTGGTTGTCTGCAATGTGCCAGCTGGTGCAGTGACTGGCTACCTGAGACTGTGTTGATGGGAGGCAGTCTGTCCTCTCTCTGGGTGGGCCTGGTGACTGTGGCTTTATTCTGAGAGGTCTCGGGGTTAAGCCAAGCTTCCTCATTCTGCCTGTGCATATGCTTCAGGTCAGCTAGTGAGAAAAAACATAGGACGTTTTTTATTTATAAAGTAAAACTTTTAACCACAGTAAAACCAGACCAGCAACCTTTTTACCCCACATGGTACTAATGTTAAAAATGTGGCCTTCTGCAATGTGAAAATATCAAATCTTATTTGTATATCCCTCTTTACAAACAATGTCACAGAGGGCTTCACAGATCAGATGAGCATCTATATATAGTGGGCATAAGCCTGAAGCGTGAGCTACTTCATGGCAGTTAAAGCTACTCTAGTCCACCTTGTCCCAGAAACACTTCAGACAGAACTGTCTGATATCAATCTAACACAATCCACGTATAATATCCTGTAAGGTGAGCTAAAAGGGGATGCAAATGAAACGTACTAATAAGGTCCCCTCGGGTGTCTCTAAGGGGTGCGCCGCACCCTCCCCGGCCCCATGGGTTATAGGTTCTTATTTCGGCCTCCAGCTTGGCCTCAGCCCGGTCCCTCTCCACCTTCTCCAGCCTCCGGCACTCCTGCTTCTCCTGGATCTGCAGGGATTCAAGGTTATGAAGGAATATGGTGAGAAATACTGACTCCCCTGGAACCACATGTACCAGAGGTTTGAGGATAGACTCAGCGTACACATTGACATCATCATGAACATCAGACTGACTTTTAACTTGTGGCGCAAATTGAATAATTCATCTTTTGTGAATAAAGATTGTCAGAATTAATACATTCATTGCATTTGGTGTATTTTGGTGCTGTATCCCAACAGATAGAGGTCGTGGTGGTGGTGGTGGTGGGGGGGTCACCTGCTGTTCCAGTTCCTCCTGGTAAGTTGGTGCCCTCCTCTCCACAGGCTCCAGCCTGCTCTCTCTAAAGGGAGGTCCACCCTCCTCAGCCCAAGGACCCCTATCCTCGGCCAGGTGGTGCCCCCAGTGCGCCCCTGTCTGCTGGTTAGCAAACATACTCCTGGATTTCTCATTGGTCTGGACATGATCAAAACCTGCAAAGAATAAATATATTATAACCATGTGTATTCCATGCACGTTAATGTATGTGTTGTCTGCAATGTGCCAGCTGGTGCAGTGACTGTCTACCTGAGACTATGTTGACGGGAGGCAGTCTGTCTCCCTCTCTCAGGATGGGCCTGGTGACTGTGGCTTTTCTCTGAGAGGTCTCAGGGTTCAGCCAAGCTTCCTCATTCTGCTTGTGCATCTGCTTCAGGTCAGCTAGTCAGACAAAGTACAGTCAGACACTTCACACAGAAATATCTGCCATCAATTGAACTCCAATCAACTTATGCAATCCTGTAGGTGAGCCAACATGGAATGTAAGTGAAACATGCTACAACGTACTAATGAGGTCCCCTCGGGTGTCTCTAAGGGGTGCGCCGCACCCTCCCCGGCCCCATGGGTTATAGGTTCTTATTTCGGCCTCCAGCTTGGCCTCAGCCCGGTCCCTCTCCACCTTCTCCAGCCTCCGGCACTCCCGCTTCTCCTGGATCTGCAGGGATTCAAGGTTATGAAGGAATATGGTGAGGAATACTGACTCCCCTGGAACCACATGTACCAGAGGTCTGAGGATAGACTCAGCGTACACATTGACATCATCATGAACATGAGACTGACTTTCAACTTGTGGCGCAAATTGAATAATTCATCTTTTGTGAATAAAGATTTTCAGAATTAATACATTCATTGCATTTGGTGTATTTTGGTGCTGCATCCCAACAGATAGAGGTGCGGGGGGGGGGGGTCACCTGCTGTTCCAGTTCCTCCTGGTAAGTTGGTGCCCTCCTTTCCACAGGCTCCACCATTCCCAGTCTGGTGGTCCTGCTCTCTCTAAAGGGAGGTCCACCCTCCTCAGCCCAGGGACCCCTGCTCTCGGCCAGGTGGTGCCCCCAGTGCACCCCTGTCTGCTGGTTAGCAAACATACTCCTGGATTTCTCAGTGGTCTGGACATGATCAAAACCTGCAAAGATCAAATATATTACAACCATGTGTATTCCATGCACGTTAATGTATGTTGTCTGCAATGTGCCAGCTGGTGCAGTGACTGTCTACCTGAGACTGTGTTGATGGGCGGCAGTCTGTCCTCTCTCAGGATGGGCCTGGTGACTGTGGCTTTTTTCTGAGAGGTCTCAGGGTTCAGCCAAGCTTCCTCATTCTGCTTGTGCATCTGCTTCAGGTCAGCTAGACAGGCAAATCATAAGAAGTTTATGATTTCTTATGAACAGTTTAAAATGTGGTAGAACAGTTTAAAATGTGTCCCTCTACAAAGTGACTATATCAAATCATGTTATTTGTATAGCCCTTTTTTACAAACAATGTCACAGAGGGTTACACAGATCAGATGACCCCCGAGGACCCCCTCGAAAACGAGATGCTGCATCTCAAGGGGTTATCCTCCAAACAATAAATAAAAAAACTTGTGAAAAAAAAAAGATGAGCACCTATATATATGTGGGGATAAGCCTGTATCTCTCATCAATTTAACACAGATCCACTTATGCGATCCTGAAAGGTGACCCAACAATGAAGGTAAGTGAAACATGCTACAACGTACTAATGAGGTTCCCTCGGGTGTCTCTGAGGGGTGCGCCGCACCCTCCCCGGCCCCATGGGTTATAGTTTCTTATTTCGGCCTCCATCTTGGCCTCAGCCCGGTCCCTCTCCACCTTCTCCAGCCTCCGGAGCTCCTGCTTCTCCTGGATCTGCAGGGATTCAAGGTTATGAAGGAATATGGTGAGGAATACTGACTCCCCTGGAACCACATGTACCAGAGGTTTGAGGATAGACTCAGCGTACACATTGACATCATCATGAACATGAGACTGACTTTCACTGGGTGAGACGGTCTAAATGGGATGAATTAAACTAACTTACAAATGATGTTAAAAGTCAATATAGATCTACAACTTTTATCATTTATCTGACCAAAACGTTCACTCCTCCATTCTCTGTACCCTTCATGTCAAAACATGACATGCCCACCATCATTGCTCTACTTGTTTCAAACATAGACTAAGGTAAAACACAGAATCTCAACTCAAAGTTGATAAAGAAAATTCCATGTATCATAGTTCAGTCCATGTTTTGGTGAGTTTATACCTTCAATACCAATCACTTATCTATGAGCAGAATCAATAATATTTATAGTATTTTGTGTATTTTAGTACAGTATCCCAACTCATAGGGGGGGGGGGGGGGGGGGGGGGTCACCTGCTGTTCTAGTTCCTCTTTGTACGTTGGTGCCCTCCTCTCCACCCTTCCCAGTCTGGTGGTCCTGCTCTCTCTAAAGGGAGGTCCACCCTCCTCAGCCCAGGGACCCCTGCCCTCGGCCGGGTGGTGGCCCATGTACACCCCTCTCCAGCCCTCAGTCAAGGTGGAGGGATCTCTTCTGAGGGAGGCACCGTACTCCTAGGGAAGAGAGAAAAGGCTTCATGCTATGAGCAGTGATCCATTTAAAAATACATTTACTCGCGACACATGAGGTGCAATTCACAAATCAGTATTCCTCTCACACCATTTTTAAAATAAAAGCCAGTCAGCTGTCTATACTCTACTGAATAAAGAGAAACTCACCCTTGTTTCCATGTAAGGACCATCTTGTTTGAAGTTAGGTTTAAGCTTCATCTTCAGACACTTTGGCCCTCTGTTGCTTGAGGAAGTTCTCAAGTTCAGTTTTCTCAATTTTGCAGATGGAAAATTGTGAACACTTCTGTGAACACAAGACAGTGTTTACCTACTAATATTAGTGGTACGCTTTAAGACGTTATCTCTGTACTGAGTTTCTGTTTGTGTCAGTCTTAGCTAATATCGGCTGCCAAAAAGCGTCAGGCGTGACATCATAATGCTTTGGAATGCCACGATGTGTCCGTTGCTATGTCAACTTCTGATTATGATGTCACGCCAGATGCTTCTTTGCATGGCAGTTCCCTAGTGTATTAACATAGGGTGTCCAGATTCAAGTTTGTGGGATGGGGGGGACTCTACAGTCAGAGCTCGCGCAAGAAGGTGGAACGTAAGGGAGATACCCTTTCCAAAACTTATAAGGGCGTAATAGTTTGTGAAAGACCCAGAGAAACACAAATATCCGACGAGGCAAAATCTCTGACAATTTTGCAATCCCTGCCGGACACATTTTTTAGGTCTCGAAAAGAGGACATGTCCGGGTAAAAGAGGACGTCTGGTCACTTTAATTAACAGAATAATATCATCACAATGTCTAATATGTCGGCTAAGGGATAATATTATTAGGCTACAAAATAACAGACAGTGTGTGAATCGCGCATGGTCATTAACTTTCGTTCGTATGTTTAGTAAACATTTGTATCCCGCCTACACAATTCATAAATTATTTTTATAAGTGACATCGGAAAGTGACCAATACTAAGTAACATGATTAGATCAGTAACACTCCTGTAGCTGTAATTTATTTTGATGGTTATTATGAAGAATTTGATCTCAGTACATCTTACAATTCTTTGTCAAGAATGGTCTGAAATAAAAGCCTGTATATAACGTCAGTGTATTCCCTAAATGCTTTGAGCTGTGTGTGTCATCCAAAAATACTACAGTGGAACTATTTCTGTTGTCATGCTGTATTAATATTACACGGGGAAATCTGTCAATGGTTTAAGCAAAAGAATGACTTTGCTGGAAGGGAAATAATGGTAGAAATAAAAGTTGTGTCCAGTCAATCTTGAGTCTTATGTAATGAGTTTGTGTGACAAAGACAAGGTTCAGTAAGGCTACACCAACTAAATAAGTACCCACAGTGGACCTTTTTTTATTCAGTCCACTACATTTTCAACTGAAACATACAAACGCAATTCACGTAAAATGGACATTCAAATGTAAATTTAAATAATAGATGTCAAATTATGCAGGGCTAATGATGATGCTATACAAGCTAGTTTTAATTCCCTCAACAAGCAATTCATTTCCAGATGTGATAAGAGTTGCCATTTATTCTCCACTTGGGAATTTTTTATAATGATCTAATGGATTCGTAGAGGGTAAAGAAGGTTGCAGTCTAGAGGACACTACTCTCAGAAAGCCAACGAGAAAGAAAGAGGGGGGTGGGGTATTCTTATTTAGATCTTATTTACAGAAAATGGATAACTTCCCCTAAACGCCAAGATGTTTTCCTATGTCACATTCTGTCCACAAGTCTGAGTTCGGTTGCACACAAAAAACATTGTACAGTGATCGGAACACGGAGTGATCGGAGTATCGTTCTCGTAAACAGTCAGCAATAGTCCCAGCTTTGTCACCACGGCCTCAATGTTGCTTCAGAGCCGGAAGTCTCCTGGTCCAGTTGTGGCGTTCACGCTCCCAGGCCCGCTCTGCTGACTCTGATTGGAGGATGTGTCACGGCCACGGTCTTGCCCCAGCTCTTCCCTCGTGTGTTTTCCATGCTCCCTAGTGTTTCCAGTCTTCCTGGAGGTCAGATTTTCTGTGTCTGTGCCTTGTCAAGTGTGAGGTTTTCAGCTTTCTCGTTTGTTGTAGTCAGTTCTCTCGTTGTCGTAGTTTCCCCTGTCTAGTTTGGTCCTTCTGTGTGTGTATATAGTTGCTTTTTGTAAGGATAGGCGCGCTCTACTTCCAAAATAAAGGCGATTTAGGGTGCGAGTGAAAAAGACTATTAACTTAAAGTAAAAAAACGCACTCTCAGGCTTGTCTCATTGCTTTTTTGTGAGCAGTTTATTTAACAGACGCGTTTCGGCCTAAGCCATCGTCAGTGTGTGTGATATAGTTGCTCCCTTTGACAGTCCTTGTCACGTTCTTGTGTCTTCATGTTTGTGTGTCAGTATTTCCCCATGTTCTTTGGGTCCACCCTCTTCGACCACACCTTGACAGGATGTAGTCATCTGGAAGTCTGATAGGCTCCCCGGAAGCCTCCATCCTAAGACACATAGAGAGATTTAGCGTCTCATACTTAATGACCAAACTCTGTTCTACTCTCCCCTAAACTTTGCAGTAGTGCCCCAGTAGTGGAGGGTGTTACCTGTCAAGTGAGTCCAGCTCCTCTCACTCTGAGCGCATCATCTGGCCCTTCACCCGTTTCTGCTCTCTGAGCAGCTTTTTACGGATTGCAGTCAACTTACAGAGCACTTCCCTGTTGTACTCTGGTAGGCAGCCTGACACACATACACACACAATCATCACATACCAGTTACAAATAATCTACAATGTGTTGGTTCCAGCTATATGGAACATTTCGTGTTTTTGTGTGTGAGTTACCTGCAGCTCCCAGCTCCTTCTTAACAGCTGGGACAGAGGGTGTCTGGGACTGGGGCACTGAAAGAGAGCCCTTCTAAAAGGTGTTTGTGGGGGGGGAGAGAGACATCAGTTTATACCCGTTTTCAGATGATGCTCTCGATAGTACGTTTATGGTTTATACAAGCGGTAACTTACAGACAGGGGGGTGGTGGGGCGTTTGCTGTCCATGCTGGGGGGACTGGGGGTGGACTGGGGGGTCCTGTGTCTCTTCTGGAGGGTGGGGATGGGGGGCGAGATCTCCCTTCGCACCTGCAGATAGACAGTAAGATGGGGATCATACTGATATTTCTGTTTGTTCAAATCTTTCTAATAAAGTTTTGTTGTCCTCTCACCTCTTGAATGCGCGCCTGTCTCTCTTTCTCATAGCGCATCCTCCCAGCAGCAATCTCCTCCTCCTCCAGCTCTGTCTTCTTCTTCTCTACAAGACGGACCAGCTCCTTGTTTTTGGCCGTTTGCTGTTGCAGAAGAAGACCACACTGTATTCTGCTGATAACAGCTGAGTCACAAAGAACACTCCTGAAAGAGAACACTCCTAAAAGGTGTCTGTGGGGGACAGAGACATCTGTTTCTACCTGTTTTCAGATGATGTTCTCCATAGTACGTTTATGGTTTATGCAAGCGGGTAACTTACAGACAGGGGGGTGGTGGGACGTTTACTGTCCATGCTGGGGGGACTGGGGGTGGACTGGGGGGCCCTGTGTCTCTTCTGGAGGGTGGGGATGGGGGGCGAGATCTCCCTTTGCACCTGCAGATAGACAGTAAGATGGGGATCATACTGATATTTCTGTTTGTTCAAATCTTTCTAATAAAGTTTTGTGGTCCTCTCACCTGAATGCGCGCCTGTCTCTCTTTCTCATAGTGCATCCTCCCAGCAGCAATCTCCTCCTCCTCCAGCTCTTTCTTCTCCACCGCTTTCTTCTTCTGCTCCTCTGCAAGATGGACCAGCTCCTTGTTTTTGTCCGTTTTCTGTTGCAAGAAGACCAAACTTTACTTAGCTAATAACAGCTGAGTCATAAGAATATGTTACACTCGCTTAAAATCTACCCTTACGTCAAGTGTTTCCACACCATAAAAATCCCGTTTCTACTATCAAGATTGTTTAGCATTGTTATTCAAGAGTGTGTGGTCCAAATAAGATAAGTTGTATACTGTATATTGCAAACGCATAAACATTAATTTCTGCCAAATCCCTCTTAGCCAATCAGTGCCCAGCTGACCTTCATCTCCTTGAGTCTTCGGATCTCCTGATTCTCGTCAAACTCCCTCTTGATTTGAGCCCTCTGCTCTGCCAGCCTCCTCTCCTCCTTCACCTCCTCCAGGCGTAGCTTCTCCCTCTCCTCTGCCTGCTTAAGGTGCTTCTCCTCAATCTGGGCAGGGCCCGAGAGGTAAACAGTTTGTTATACAACATCATGTACCTGTGTGTGTGTTTGTGTACAGTACACAACAACCTTCAAATCAATGGCTTGTTGCTACAAGACCCTACAGCCACAAGAGGCCAGGGTCTTGAAATGTAAACATAACACATCACAAACCATATCACACTGTACCTGTTGTTTTAGACAAAGCTTATACTTATCCAGTTCAGTGAGTTGATGAAGCGTTGGCTGGTTAGGAAACACATTTCCTCTGGCATACATGGAGGTCCGGACAGGGGCAAAACCTGCAAAGATGAAATAGAACAGCCATATGCATTGTGTGTACGTGTGTATTACATTCACGTGAAATTATTGGTTGTCTGCAATGTGCCAGCTGGTGCAGTGACTGGCTACCTGAGACTGTGTTGATGGGAGGCAGTCTGTCCTCTCTCTGGGTGGGCCTGGTGACTGTGGCTTTATTCTGAGAGGTCTCGGGGTTAAGCCAAGCTTCCTCATTCTGCCTGTGCATATGCTTCAGGTCAGCTAGTGAGAAAAAACATAGGACGTTTTTTATTTATAAAGTAAAACTTTTAACCACAGTAAAACCAGACCAGCAACCTTTTTACCCCACATGGTACTAATGTTAAAAATGTGGCCTTCTGCAATGTGAAAATATCAAATCTTATTTGTATATCCCTCTTTACAAACAATGTCACAGAGGGCTTCACAGATCAGATGAGCACCTATATATAGTGGGCATAAGCCTGAAGCGTGAGCTACTTCATGGCAGTTAAAGCTACTCTAGTCCACCTTGTCCCAGAAACACTTCAGACAGAACTGTCTGATATCAATCTAACACAATCCACGTATAATATCCTGTAAGGTGAGCTAAAAGGGGATGCAAATGAAACGTACTAATAAGGTCCCCTCGGGTGTCTCTAAGGGGTGCGCCGCACCCTCCCCGGCCCCATGGGTTATAGGTTCTTATTTCGGCCTCCAGCTTGGCCTCAGCCCGGTCCCTCTCCACCTTCTCCAGCCTCCGGCACTCCTGCTTCTCCTGGATCTGCAGGGATTCAAGGTTATGAAGGAATATGGTGAGAAATACTGACTCCCCTGGAACCACATGTACCAGAGGTTTGAGGATAGACTCAGCGTACACATTGACATCATCATGAACATCAGACTGACTTTTAACTTGTGGCGCAAATTGAATAATTCATCTTTTGTGAATAAAGATTGTCAGAATTAATACATTCATTGCATTTGGTGTATTTTGGTGCTGTATCCCAACAGATAGAGGTCGTGGTGGTGGTGGTGGTGGGGGGGTCACCTGCTGTTCCAGTTCCTCCTGGTAAGTTGGTGCCCTCCTCTCCACAGGCTCCAGCCTGCTCTCTCTAAAGGGAGGTCCACCCTCCTCAGCCCAAGGACCCCTATCCTCGGCCAGGTGGTGCCCCCAGTGCGCCCCTGTCTGCTGGTTAGCAAACATACTCCTGGATTTCTCATTGGTCTGGACATGATCAAAACCTGCAAAGAATAAATATATTATAACCATGTGTATTCCATGCACGTTAATGTATGTGTTGTCTGCAATGTGCCAGCTGGTGCAGTGACTGTCTACCTGAGACTATGTTGACGGGAGGCAGTCTGTCTCCCTCTCTCAGGATGGGCCTGGTGACTGTGGCTTTTCTCTGAGAGGTCTCAGGGTTCAGCCAAGCTTCCTCATTCTGCTTGTGCATCTGCTTCAGGTCAGCTAGTCAGACAAAGTACAGTCAGACACTTCACACAGAAATATCTGCCATCAATTGAACTCCAATCAACTTATGCAATCCTGTAGGTGAGCCAACATGGAATGTAAGTGAAACATGCTACAACGTACTAATGAGGTCCCCTCGGGTGTCTCTAAGGGGTGCGCCGCACCCTCCCCGGCCCCATGGGTTATAGGTTCTTATTTCGGCCTCCAGCTTGGCCTCAGCCCGGTCCCTCTCCACCTTCTCCAGCCTCCGGCACTCCCGCTTCTCCTGGATCTGCAGGGATTCAAGGTTATGAAGGAATATGGTGAGGAATACTGACTCCCCTGGAACCACATGTACCAGAGGTCTGAGGATAGACTCAGCGTACACATTGACATCATCATGAACATGAGACTGACTTTCAACTTGTGGCGCAAATTGAATAATTCATCTTTTGTGAATAAAGATTTTCAGAATTAATACATTCATTGCATTTGGTGTATTTTGGTGCTGCATCCCAACAGATAGAGGTGCGGGGGGGGGGGGGGTCACCTGCTGTTCCAGTTCCTCCTGGTAAGTTGGTGCCCTCCTTTCCACAGGCTCCACCATTCCCAGTCTGGTGGTCCTGCTCTCTCTAAAGGGAGGTCCACCCTCCTCAGCCCAGGGACCCCTGCTCTCGGCCAGGTGGTGCCCCCAGTGCACCCCTGTCTGCTGGTTAGCAAACATACTCCTGGATTTCTCAGTGGTCTGGACATGATCAAAACCTGCAAAGATCAAATATATTACAACCATGTGTATTCCATGCACGTTAATGTATGTTGTCTGCAATGTGCCAGCTGGTGCAGTGACTGTCTACCTGAGACTGTGTTGATGGGCGGCAGTCTGTCCTCTCTCAGGATGGGCCTGGTGACTGTGGCTTTTTTCTGAGAGGTCTCAGGGTTCAGCCAAGCTTCCTCATTCTGCTTGTGCATCTGCTTCAGGTCAGCTAGACAGGCAAATCATAAGAAGTTTATGATTTCTTATGAACAGTTTAAAATGTGGTAGAACAGTTTAAAATGTGTCCCTCTACAAAGTGACTATATAAAATCATGTTATTTGTATAGCCCTTTTTTACAAACAATGTCACAGAGGGTTACACAGATCAGATGACCCCCGAGGACCCCCTCGAAAACGAGATGCTGCATCTCAAGGGGTTATCCTCCAAACAATAAATAAAAAAACTTGTGAAAAAAAAAAGATGAGCACCTATATATATGTGGGGATAAGCCTGTATCTCTCATCAATTTAACACAGATCCACTTATGCGATCCTGAAAGGTGACCCAACAATGAAGGTAAGTGAAACATGCTACAACGTACTAATGAGGTTCCCTCGGGTGTCTCTGAGGGGTGCGCCGCACCCTCCCCGGCCCCATGGGTTATAGTTTCTTATTTCGGCCTCCATCTTGGCCTCAGCCCGGTCCCTCTCCACCTTCTCCAGCCTCCGGAGCTCCTGCTTCTCCTGGATCTGCAGGGATTCAAGGTTATGAAGGAATATGGTGAGGAATACTGACTCCCCTGGAACCACATGTACCAGAGGTTTGAGGATAGACTCAGCGTACACATTGACATCATCATGAACATGAGACTGACTTTCACTGGGTGAGACGGTCTAAATGGGATGAATTAAACTAACTTACAAATGATGTTAAAAGTCAATATAGATCTACAACTTTTATCATTTATCTGACCAAAACGTTCACGCCTCCATTCTCTGTACCCTTCATGTCAAAACATGACATGCCCACCATCATTGCTCTACTTGTTTCAAACATAGACTAAGGTAAAACACAGAATCTCAACTCAAAGTTGATAAAGAAAATTCCATGTATCATAGTTCAGTCCATGTTTTGGTGAGTTTATACCTTCAATACCAATCACTTATCTATGAGCAGAATCAATAATATGTATAGTATTTTGTGTATTTTAGTACAGTATCCCAACTCATAGGGGGGGGGGGGGGTCACCTGCTGTTCTAGTTCCTCTTTGTACGTTGGTGCCCTCTTCTCCACCCTTCCCAGTCTGGTGGTCCTGCTCTCTCTAAAGGGAGGTCCACCCTCCTCAGCCCAGGGACCCCTGCCCTTGGCCGGGTGGTGGCCCATGTACACCCCTCTCCAGCCCTCAGTCAAGGTGGAGGGATCTCTTCTGAGGGAGGCACCGTACTCCTAGGGAAGAGAGAAAAGGCTTCATGCTATGAGCAGTGATCCATTTAAAAATACATTTACTCGCGACACATGAGGTGCAATTCACAAATCAGTATTCCTCTCACACCATTTTTTAAATAAAAGCCAGTCAGCTGTCTATACTCTACTGAATAAAGAGAAACTCACCCTTGTTTCCATGTAAGGACCATCTTGTTTGAAGTTAGGTTTAAGCTTCATCTTCAGACACTTTGGCCCTCTGTTGCTTGAGGAAGTTCTCAAGTTCAGTTTTCTCAATTTTGCAGATGGAAAATTGTGAACACTTCTGTGAACACAAGACAGTGTTTACCTACTAATATTAGTGGTACGCTTTAAGACGTTATCTCTGTACTGAGTTTCTGTTTGTGTCAGTCTTAGCTAATATCGGCTGCCAAAAAGCGTCAGGCGTGACATCATAATGCTTTGGAATGCCACGATGTGTCCGTTGCTATGTCAACTTCTGATTATGATGTCACGCCAGATACTTCTTTGCATGGCAGTTCCCTAGTGTTACCCTATAGGGTGACCCCCTAGTCACCCTATTAACATAGGGTGACCAGATTCAAGTTTGTGGGATGGGGGGGAGGGGGGGGACTCTACAGTCAGAGCTTGCGCAAGAAGGTGGAACGTAAGAGAGATACCCTTCCCAAAACTTATAAGGGCGTAATAGTTTGTGAAAGACCCAGAGAAACACAAATATCCGACGAGGCAAAATCTCTGACAATTTTGGAATCCCTGCCGGACGCATTTTTTAGGTCTCGAAAAGAGGACATGTCCGGGTAAAAGAGGACGCCTGGTCACATTAATTAACAGAATAATATCATCACAATGTCTAATATGTCGGCTAAGGGATAATATTATTAGGCTACAAAATAACAGACAGTGTGTGAATCGCGCATGGTCATTAACTTTCGTTCGTATGTTTAGTAAACATTTGCATCCCGCCTACACAATTCATAAATTATTTTTATAAGTGACATCGGAAAGTGATCAATACTAAGTAACATGATTAGATCAGTAACACTCCTGTAGCTGTAATTTATTTTGATGGTTATTATGAAGAATTTGATCTCAGTACATCTTACAATTCTTTGTCAAGAATGGTCTGAAATAAAAGCCTGTATATAACGTCAGTGTATTCCCTAAATGCTTTGAGCTGTGTGTGTCATCCAAAAATACTACAGTGGAACTATTTCTGTTGTCATGCTGTATTAATATTACAAGGGGAAATCTGTCAATGGTTTAAGCAAAAGAATGACTTTGCTGGAAGGGAAATAATGGTAGAAATAAAAGTTGTGTCCAGTCAATCTTGAGTCTTATGTAATGAGTTTGTGTGACAAAGACAAGGTTCAGTAAGGCTACACCAACTAAATAAGTACCCACAGTGGACCTTTTTTTATTCAGTCCACTACGTTTTCAACTGAAACATACAAACGCAATTCACGTAAAATGGACATTCAAATGTAAATTTAAATAATAGATGTCAAATTATGCAGGGCTAATGATGATGCTATACAAGCTAGTTTTAATTCCCTCAACAAGCAATTCATTTCCAGATGTGATAAGAGTTGCCATTTATTCTCCACTTGGGAATTTTTTATAATGATCTAATGGATTCGTAGAGGGTAAAGAAGGTTGCAGTCTAGAGGACACTACTCTCAGAAAGCCAACGAGAAAGAAAGAGGGGGGTGGGGTATTCTTATTTAGATCTTATTTACAGAAAATGGATAACTTCCCTAAACGCCAAGATGTTTTCCTATGTCACATTCTGTCCACAAGTCTGAGTTCGGTTGCACACAAAAAACATTGTACAGTGATCGGAACACGGAGTGATCGGAGTATCGTTCTCGTAAACAGTCAGCAATAGTCCCAGCTTTGTCACCACGGCCTCAATGTTGCTTCAGAGCCGGAAGTCTCCTGGTCCAGTTGTGGCGTTCACGCTCCCAGGCCCGCTCTGCTGACTCTGATTGGAGGATGTGTCACGGCCACGGTCTTGCCCCAGCTCTTCCCTCGTGTGTTTTCCATGCTCCCTAGTGTTTCCAGTCTTCCTGGAGGTCAGATTTTCTGTGTCTGTGCCTTGTCAAGTGTGAGGTTTTCAGCTTTCTCGTTTGTTGTAGTCAGTTCTCTCGTTGTCGTAGTTTCCCCTGTCTAGTTTGGTCCTTCTGTGTGTGTATATAGTTGCTTTTTGTAAGGATAGGCGCGCTCTACTTCCAAAATAAAGGCGATTTAGGGTGCGAGTGAAAAAGACTATTAACTTAAAGTAAAAAAACGCACTCTCAGGCTTGTCTCATTGCTTTTTTGTGAGCAGTTTATTTAACAGACGCGTTTCGGCCTAAGCCATCGTCAGTGTGTGTGATATAGTTGCTCCCTTTGACAGTCCTTGTCACGTTCTTGTGTCTTCATGTTTGTGTGTCAGTATTTCCCCATGTTCTTTGGGTCCACCCTCTTCGACCACACCTTGACAGGATGTAGTCATCTGGAAGTCTGATAGGCTCCCCGGAAGCCTCCATCCTAAGACACATAGAGAGATTTAGCGTCTCATACTTAATGACCAAACTCTGTTCTACTCTCCCCTAAACTTTGCAGTAGTGCCCCAGTAGTGGAGGGTGTTACCTGTCAAGTGAGTCCAGCTCCTCTCACTCTGAGCGCATCATCTGGCCCTTCACCCGTTTCTGCTCTCTGAGCAGCTTTTTACGGATTGCAGTCAACTTACAGAGCACTTCCCTGTTGTACTCTGGTAGGCAGCCTGACACACATACACACACAATCATCACATACCAGTTACAAATAATCTACAATGTGTTGGTTCCAGCTATATGGAACATTTCGTGTTTTTGTGTGTGAGTTACCTGCAGCTCCCAGCTCCTTCTTAACAGCTGGGACAGAGGGTGTCTGGGACTGGGGCACTGAAAGAGAGCCCTTCTAAAAGGTGTTTGTGGGGGGGGAGAGAGACATCAGTTTATACCCGTTTTCAGATGATGCTCTCGATAGTACGTTTATGGTTTATACAAGCGGTAACTTACAGACAGGGGGGTGGTGGGGCGTTTGCTGTCCATGCTGGGGGGACTGGGGGTGGACTGGGGGGTCCTGTGTCTCTTCTGGAGGGTGGGGATGGGGGGCGAGATCTCCCTTCGCACCTGCAGATAGACAGTAAGATGGGGATCATACTGATATTTCTGTTTGTTCAAATCTTTCTAATAAAGTTTTGTTGTCCTCTCACCTCTTGAATGCGCGCCTGTCTCTCTTTCTCATAGCGCATCCTCCCAGCAGCAATCTCCTCCTCCTCCAGCTCTGTCTTCTTCTTCTCTACAAGACGGACCAGCTCCTTGTTTTTGGCCGTTTGCTGTTGCAGAAGAAGACCACACTGTATTCTGCTGATAACAGCTGAGTCACAAAGAACACTCCTGAAAGAGAACACTCCTAAAAGGTGTCTGTGGGGGACAGAGACATCTGTTTCTACCTGTTTTCAGATGATGTTCTCCATAGTACGTTTATGGTTTATGCAAGCGGGTAACTTACAGACAGGGGGGTGGTGGGACGTTTACTGTCCATGCTGGGGGGACTGGGGGTGGACTGGGGGGCCCTGTGTCTCTTCTGGAGGGTGGGGATGGGGGGCGAGATCTCCCTTTGCACCTGCAGATAGACAGTAAGATGGGGATCATACTGATATTTCTGTTTGTTCAAATCTTTCTAATAAAGTTTTGTGGTCCTCTCACCTGAATGCGCGCCTGTCTCTCTTTCTCATAGTGCATCCTCCCAGCAGCAATCTCCTCCTCCTCCAGCTCTTTCTTCTCCACCGCTTTCTTCTTCTGCTCCTCTGCAAGATGGACCAGCTCCTTGTTTTTGTCCGTTTTCTGTTGCAAGAAGACCAAACTTTACTTAGCTAATAACAGCTGAGTCATAAGAATATGTTACACTCGCTTAAAATCTACCCTTACGTCAAGTGTTTCCACACCATAAAAATCCCGTTTCTACTATCAAGATTGTTTAGCATTGTTATTCAAGAGTGTGTGGTCCAAATAAGATAAGTTGTATACTGTATATTGCAAACGCATAAACATTAATTTCTGCCAAATCCCTCTTAGCCAATCAGTGCCCAGCTGACCTTCATCTCCTTGAGTCTTCGGATCTCCTGATTCTCGTCAAACTCCCTCTTGATTTGAGCCCTCTGCTCTGCCAGCCTCCTCTCCTCCTTCACCTCCTCCAGGCGTAGCTTCTCCCTCTCCTCTGCCTGCTTAAGGTGCTTCTCCTCAATCTGGGCAGGGCCCGAGAGGTAAACAGTTTGTTATACAACATCATGTACCTGTGTGTGTGTTTGTGTACAGTACACAACAACCTTCAAATCAATGGCTTGTTGCTACAAGACCCTACAGCCACAAGAGGCCAGGGTCTTGAAATGTAAACATAACACATCACAAACCATATCACACTGTACCTGTTGTTTTAGACAAAGCTTATACTTATCCAGTTCAGTGAGTTGATGAAGCGTTGGCTGGTTAGGAAACACATTTCCTCTGGCATACATGGAGGTCCGGACAGGGGCAAAACCTGCAAAGATGAAATAGAACAGCCATATGCATTGTGTGTACGTGTGTATTACATTCACGTGAAATTATTGGTTGTCTGCAATGTGCCAGCTGGTGCAGTGACTGGCTACCTGAGACTGTGTTGATGGGAGGCAGTCTGTCCTCTCTCTGGGTGGGCCTGGTGACTGTGGCTTTATTCTGAGAGGTCTCGGGGTTAAGCCAAGCTTCCTCATTCTGCCTGTGCATATGCTTCAGGTCAGCTAGTGAGAAAAAACATAGGACGTTTTTTATTTATAAAGTAAAACTTTTAACCACAGTAAAACCAGACCAGCAACCTTTTTACCCCACATGGTACTAATGTTAAAAATGTGGCCTTCTGCAATGTGAAAATATCAAATCTTATTTGTATATCCCTCTTTACAAACAATGTCACAGAGGGCTTCACAGATCAGATGAGCATCTATATATAGTGGGCATAAGCCTGAAGCGTGAGCTACTTCATGGCAGTTAAAGCTACTCTAGTCCACCTTGTCCCAGAAACACTTCAGACAGAACTGTCTGATATCAATCTAACACAATCCACGTATAATATCCTGTAAGGTGAGCTAAAAGGGGATGCAAATGAAACGTACTAATAAGGTCCCCTCGGGTGTCTCTAAGGGGTGCGCCGCACCCTCCCCGGCCCCATGGGTTATAGGTTCTTATTTCGGCCTCCAGCTTGGCCTCAGCCCGGTCCCTCTCCACCTTCTCCAGCCTCCGGCACTCCTGCTTCTCCTGGATCTGCAGGGATTCAAGGTTATGAAGGAATATGGTGAGAAATACTGACTCCCCTGGAACCACATGTACCAGAGGTTTGAGGATAGACTCAGCGTACACATTGACATCATCATGAACATCAGACTGACTTTTAACTTGTGGCGCAAATTGAATAATTCATCTTTTGTGAATAAAGATTGTCAGAATTAATACATTCATTGCATTTGGTGTATTTTGGTGCTGTATCCCAACAGATAGAGGTCGTGGTGGTGGTGGTGGTGGGGGGGTCACCTGCTGTTCCAGTTCCTCCTGGTAAGTTGGTGCCCTCCTCTCCACAGGCTCCAGCCTGCTCTCTCTAAAGGGAGGTCCACCCTCCTCAGCCCAAGGACCCCTATCCTCGGCCAGGTGGTGCCCCCAGTGCGCCCCTGTCTGCTGGTTAGCAAACATACTCCTGGATTTCTCATTGGTCTGGACATGATCAAAACCTGCAAAGAATAAATATATTATAACCATGTGTATTCCATGCACGTTAATGTATGTGTTGTCTGCAATGTGCCAGCTGGTGCAGTGACTGTCTACCTGAGACTATGTTGACGGGAGGCAGTCTGTCTCCCTCTCTCAGGATGGGCCTGGTGACTGTGGCTTTTCTCTGAGAGGTCTCAGGGTTCAGCCAAGCTTCCTCATTCTGCTTGTGCATCTGCTTCAGGTCAGCTAGTCAGACAAAGTACAGTCAGACACTTCACACAGAAATATCTGCCATCAATTGAACTCCAATCAACTTATGCAATCCTGTAGGTGAGCCAACATGGAATGTAAGTGAAACATGCTACAACGTACTAATGAGGTCCCCTCGGGTGTCTCTAAGGGGTGCGCCGCACCCTCCCCGGCCCCATGGGTTATAGGTTCTTATTTCGGCCTCCAGCTTGGCCTCAGCCCGGTCCCTCTCCACCTTCTCCAGCCTCCGGCACTCCCGCTTCTCCTGGATCTGCAGGGATTCAAGGTTATGAAGGAATATGGTGAGGAATACTGACTCCCCTGGAACCACATGTACCAGAGGTCTGAGGATAGACTCAGCGTACACATTGACATCATCATGAACATGAGACTGACTTTCAACTTGTGGCGCAAATTGAATAATTCATCTTTTGTGAATAAAGATTTTCAGAATTAATACATTCATTGCATTTGGTGTATTTTGGTGCTGCATCCCAACAGATAGAGGTGCGGGGGGGGGGGTCACCTGCTGTTCCAGTTCCTCCTGGTAAGTTGGTGCCCTCCTTTCCACAGGCTCCACCATTCCCAGTCTGGTGGTCCTGCTCTCTCTAAAGGGAGGTCCACCCTCCTCAGCCCAGGGACCCCTGCTCTCGGCCAGGTGGTGCCCCCAGTGCACCCCTGTCTGCTGGTTAGCAAACATACTCCTGGATTTCTCAGTGGTCTGGACATGATCAAAACCTGCAAAGATCAAATATATTACAACCATGTGTATTCCATGCACGTTAATGTATGTTGTCTGCAATGTGCCAGCTGGTGCAGTGACTGTCTACCTGAGACTGTGTTGATGGGCGGCAGTCTGTCCTCTCTCAGGATGGGCCTGGTGACTGTGGCTTTTTTCTGAGAGGTCTCAGGGTTCAGCCAAGCTTCCTCATTCTGCTTGTGCATCTGCTTCAGGTCAGCTAGACAGGCAAATCATAAGAAGTTTATGATTTCTTATGAACAGTTTAAAATGTGGTAGAACAGTTTAAAATGTGTCCCTCTACAAAGTGACTATATCAAATCATGTTATTTGTATAGCCCTTTTTTACAAACAATGTCACAGAGGGTTACACAGATCAGATGACCCCCGAGGACCCCCTCGAAAACGAGATGCTGCATCTCAAGGGGTTATCCTCCAAACAATAAATAAAAAAACTTGTGAAAAAAAAAAGATGAGCACCTATATATATGTGGGGATAAGCCTGTATCTCTCATCAATTTAACACAGATCCACTTATGCGATCCTGAAAGGTGACCCAACAATGAAGGTAAGTGAAACATGCTACAACGTACTAATGAGGTTCCCTCGGGTGTCTCTGAGGGGTGCGCCGCACCCTCCCCGGCCCCATGGGTTATAGTTTCTTATTTCGGCCTCCATCTTGGCCTCAGCCCGGTCCCTCTCCACCTTCTCCAGCCTCCGGAGCTCCTGCTTCTCCTGGATCTGCAGGGATTCAAGGTTATGAAGGAATATGGTGAGGAATACTGACTCCCCTGGAACCACATGTACCAGAGGTTTGAGGATAGACTCAGCGTACACATTGACATCATCATGAACATGAGACTGACTTTCACTGGGTGAGACGGTCTAAATGGGATGAATTAAACTAACTTACAAATGATGTTAAAAGTCAATATAGATCTACAACTTTTATCATTTATCTGACCAAAACGTTCACTCCTCCATTCTCTGTACCCTTCATGTCAAAACATGACATGCCCACCATCATTGCTCTACTTGTTTCAAACATAGACTAAGGTAAAACACAGAATCTCAACTCAAAGTTGATAAAGAAAATTCCATGTATCATAGTTCAGTCCATGTTTTGGTGAGTTTATACCTTCAATACCAATCACTTATCTATGAGCAGAATCAATAATATTTATAGTATTTTGTGTATTTTAGTACAGTATCCCAACTCATAGGGGGGGGGGGGGGGGGGGGGGGGTCACCTGCTGTTCTAGTTCCTCTTTGTACGTTGGTGCCCTCCTCTCCACCCTTCCCAGTCTGGTGGTCCTGCTCTCTCTAAAGGGAGGTCCACCCTCCTCAGCCCAGGGACCCCTGCCCTCGGCCGGGTGGTGGCCCATGTACACCCCTCTCCAGCCCTCAGTCAAGGTGGAGGGATCTCTTCTGAGGGAGGCACCGTACTCCTAGGGAAGAGAGAAAAGGCTTCATGCTATGAGCAGTGATCCATTTAAAAATACATTTACTCGCGACACATGAGGTGCAATTCACAAATCAGTATTCCTCTCACACCATTTTTAAAATAAAAGCCAGTCAGCTGTCTATACTCTACTGAATAAAGAGAAACTCACCCTTGTTTCCATGTAAGGACCATCTTGTTTGAAGTTAGGTTTAAGCTTCATCTTCAGACACTTTGGCCCTCTGTTGCTTGAGGAAGTTCTCAAGTTCAGTTTTCTCAATTTTGCAGATGGAAAATTGTGAACACTTCTGTGAACACAAGACAGTGTTTACCTACTAATATTAGTGGTACGCTTTAAGACGTTATCTCTGTACTGAGTTTCTGTTTGTGTCAGTCTTAGCTAATATCGGCTGCCAAAAAGCGTCAGGCGTGACATCATAATGCTTTGGAATGCCACGATGTGTCCGTTGCTATGTCAACTTCTGATTATGATGTCACGCCAGATGCTTCTTTGCATGGCAGTTCCCTAGTGTATTAACATAGGGTGACCAGATTCAAGTTTGTGGGATGGGGGGGACTCTACAGTCAGAGCTCGCGCAAGAAGGTGGAACGTAAGGGAGATACCCTTTCCAAAACTTATAAGGGCGTAATAGTTTGTGAAAGACCCAGAGAAACACAAATATCCGACGAGGCAAAATCTCTGACAATTTTGGAATCCCTGCCGGACACATTTTTTAGGTCTCGAAAAGAGGACATGTCCGGGTAAAAGAGGACGTCTGGTCACTTTAATTAACAGAATAATATCATCACAATGTCTAATATGTCGGCTAAGGGATAATATTATTAGGCTACAAAATAACAGACAGTGTGTGAATCGCGCATGGTCATTAACTTTCGTTCGTATGTTTAGTAAACATTTGTATCCCGCCTACACAATTCATAAATTATTTTTATAAGTGACATCGGAAAGTGACCAATACTAAGTAACATGATTAGATCAGTAACACTCCTGTAGCTGTAATTTATTTTGATGGTTATTATGAAGAATTTGATCTCAGTACATCTTACAATTCTTTGTCAAGAATGGTCTGAAATAAAAGCCTGTATATAACGTCAGTGTATTCCCTAAATGCTTTGAGCTGTGTGTGTCATCCAAAAATACTACAGTGGAACTATTTCTGTTGTCATGCTGTATTAATATTACACGGGGAAATCTGTCAATGGTTTAAGCAAAAGAATGACTTTGCTGGAAGGGAAATAATGGTAGAAATAAAAGTTGTGTCCAGTCAATCTTGAGTCTTATGTAATGAGTTTGTGTGACAAAGACAAGGTTCAGTAAGGCTACACCAACTAAATAAGTACCCACAGTGGACCTTTTTTTATTCAGTCCACTACGTTTTCAACTGAAACATACAAACGCAATTCACGTAAAATGGACATTCAAATGTAAATAATAGATGTCAAATTATGCAGGGCTAATGATGATGCTATACAAGCTAGTTTTAATTCCCTCAACAAGCAATTCATTTCCAGATGTGATAAGAGTTGCCATTTATTCTCCACTTGGGAATTTTTTATAATGATCTAATGGATTCGTAGAGGGTAAAGAAGGTTGCAGTCTAGAGGACACTACTCTCAGAAAGCCAACGAGAAAGAAAGAGGGGGGTGGGGTATTCTTATTTAGATCTTATTTACAGAAAATGGATAACTTCCCTAAACGCCAAGATGTTTTCCTATGTCACATTCTGTCCACAAGTCTGAGTTCGGTTGCACACAAAAAACATTGTACAGTGATCGGAACACGGAGTGATCGGAGTATCGTTCTCGTAAACAGTCAGCAATAGTCCCAGCTTTGTCACCACGGCCTCAATGTTGCTTCAGAGCCGGAAGTCTCCTGGTCCAGTTGTGGCGTTCACGCTCCCAGGCCCGCTCTGCTGACTCTGATTGGAGGATGTGTCACGGCCACGGTCTTGCCCCAGCTCTTCCCTCGTGTGTTTTCCATGCTCCCTAGTGTTTCCAGTCTTCCTGGAGGTCAGATTTTCTGTGTCTGTGCCTTGTCAAGTGTGAGGTTTTCAGCTTTCTCGTTTGTTGTAGTCAGTTCTCTCGTTGTCGTAGTTTCCCCTGTCTAGTTTGGTCCTTCTGTGTGTGTATATAGTTGCTTTTTGTAAGGATAGGCGCGCTCTACTTCCAAAATAAAGGCGATTTAGGGTGCGAGTGAAAAAGACTATTAACTTAAAGTAAAAAAACGCACTCTCAGGCTTGTCTCATTGCTTTTTTGTGAGCAGTTTATTTAACAGACGAGTTTCGGCCTAAGCCATCGTCAGTGTGTGTGATATAGTTGCTCCCTTTGACAGTCCTTGTCACGTTCTTGTGTCTTCATGTTTGTGTGTCAGTATTTCCCCATGTTCTTTGGGTCCACCCTCTTCGACCACACCTTGACAGGATGTAGTCATCTGGAAGTCTGATAGGCTCCCCGGAAGCCTCCATCCTAAGACACATAGAGAGATTTAGCGTCTCATACTTAATGACCAAACTCTGTTCTACTCTCCCCTAAACTTTGCAGTAGTGCCCCAGTAGTGGAGGGTGTTACCTGTCAAGTGAGTCCAGCTCCTCTCACTCTGAGCGCATCATCTGGCCCTTCACCCGTTTCTGCTCTCTGAGCAGCTTTTTACGGATTGCAGTCAACTTACAGAGCACTTCCCTGTTGTACTCTGGTAGGCAGCCTGACACACATACACACACAATCATCACATACCAGTTACAAATAATCTACAATGTGTTGGTTCCAGCTATATGGAACATTTCGTGTTTTTGTGTGTGAGTTACCTGCAGCTCCCAGCTCCTTCTTAACAGCTGGGACAGAGGGTGTCTGGGACTGGGGCACTGAAAGAGAGCCCTTCTAAAAGGTGTTTGTGGGGGGGGAGAGAGACATCAGTTTATACCCGTTTTCAGATGATGCTCTCGATAGTACGTTTATGGTTTATACAAGCGGTAACTTACAGACAGGGGGGTGGTGGGGCGTTTGCTGTCCATGCTGGGGGGACTGGGGGTGGACTGGGGGGTCCTGTGTCTCTTCTGGAGGGTGGGGATGGGGGGCGAGATCTCCCTTCGCACCTGCAGATAGACAGTAAGATGGGGATCATACTGATATTTCTGTTTGTTCAAATCTTTCTAATAAAGTTTTGTTGTCCTCTCACCTCTTGAATGCGCGCCTGTCTCTCTTTCTCATAGCGCATCCTCCCAGCAGCAATCTCCTCCTCCAGCTCTGTCTTCTTCTTCTCTACAAGACGGACCAGCTCCTTGTTTTTGGCCGTTTGCTGTTGCAGAAGAAGACCAAACTGTATTCTGCTGATAACAGCTGAGTCACAAAGAACACTCCTGAAAGAGAACACTCCTAAAAGGTGTCTGTGGGGGACAGAGACTGATATTTCTGTTTGTTCAAATCTTTCTAATAAAGTTTTGTGGTCCTCTCACCTGAATGCGCGCCTGTCTCTCTTTCTCATAGTGCATCCTCCCAGCAGCAATCTCCTCCTCCTCCAGCTCTTTCTTCTCCACCGCTTTCTTCTTCTGCTCCTCTGCAAGATGGACCAGCTCCTTGTTTTTGTCCGTTTTCTGTTGCAAGAAGACCAAACTTTACTTAGCTAATAACAGCTGAGTCATAAGAATATGTTACACTCGCTTAAAATCTACCCTTACGTCAAGTGTTTCCACACCATAAAAATCCTGTTTCTACTATCAAGATTGTTTAGCATTGTTATTCAAGAGTGTGTGGTCCAAATAAGATAAGTTGTATACTGTATATTGCAAACGCATAAACATTAATTTCTGCCAAATCCCTCTTAGCCAATCAGTGCCCAGCTGACCTTCATCTCCTTGAGTCTTCGGATCTCCTGATTCTCGTCAAACTCCCTCTTGATTTGAGCCCTCTGCTCTGCCAGCCTCCTCTCCTCCTTCACCTCCTCCAGGCGTAGCTTCTCCCTCTCCTCTGCCTGCTTAAGGTGCTTCTCCTCAATCTGGGCAGGGCCCGAGAGGTAAACAGTTTGTTATACAACATCATGTACCTGTGTGTGTGTTTGTGTACAGTACACAACAACCTTCAAATCAATGGCTTGTTGCTACAAGACCCTACAGCCACAAGAGGCCAGGGTCTTGAAATGTAAACATAACACATCACAAACCATATCACACTGTACCTGTTGTTTTAGACAAAGCTTATACTTATCCAGTTCAGTGAGTTGATGAAGCGTTGGCTGGTTAGGAAACACATTTCCTCTGGCATACATGGAGGTCCGGACAGGGGCAAAACCTGCAAAGATGAAATAGAACAGCCATATGCATTGTGTGTACGTGTGTATTACATTCACGTGAAATTATTGGTTGTCTGCAATGTGCCAGCTGGTGCAGTGACTGGCTACCTGAGACTGTGTTGATGGGAGGCAGTCTGTCCTCTCTCTGGGTGGGCCTGGTGACTGTGGCTTTATTCTGAGAGGTCTCGGGGTTAAGCCAAGCTTCCTCATTCTGCCTGTGCATATGCTTCAGGTCAGCTAGTGAGAAAAAACATAGGACGTTTTTTATTTATAAAGTAAAACTTTTAACCACAGTAAAACCAGACCAGCAACCTTTTTACCCCACATGGTACTAATGTTAAAAATGTGGCCTTCTGCAATGTGAAAATATCAAATCTTATTTGTATATCCCTCTTTACAAACAATGTCACAGAGGGCTTCACAGATCAGATGAGCACCTATATATAGTGGGCATACGCCTGAAGCGTGAGCTACTTCATGGCAGTTAAAGCTACTCTAGTCCACCTTGTCCCAGAAACACTTCAGACAGAACTGTCTGATATCAATCTAACACAATCCACGTATAATATCCTGTAAGGTGAGCTAAAAGGGGATGCAAATGAAACGTACTAATAAGGTCCCCTCGGGTGTCTCTAAGGGGTGCGCCGCACCCTCCCCGGCCCCATGGGTTATAGGTTCTTATTTCGGCCTCCAGCTTGGCCTCAGCCCGGTCCCTCTCCACCTTCTCCAGCCTCCGGCACTCCTGCTTCTCCTGGATCTGCAGGGATTCAAGGTTATGAAGGAATATGGTGAGAAATACTGACTCCCCTGGAACCACATGTACCAGAGGTTTGAGGATAGACTCAGCGTACACATTGACATCATCATGAACATCAGACTGACTTTTAACTTGTGGCGCAAATTGAATAATTCATCTTTTGTGAATAAAGATTGTCAGAATTAATACATTCATTGCATTTGGTGTATTTTGGTGCTGTATCCCAACAGATAGAGGTCGTGGTGGTGGTGGTGGTGGGGGGGTCACCTGCTGTTCCAGTTCCTCCTGGTAAGTTGGTGCCCTCCTCTCCACAGGCTCCAGCCTGCTCTCTCTAAAGGGAGGTCCACCCTCCTCAGCCCAAGGACCCCTATCCTCGGCCAGGTGGTGCCCCCAGTGCGCCCCTGTCTGCTGGTTAGCAAACATACTCCTGGATTTCTCATTGGTCTGGACATGATCAAAACCTGCAAAGAATAAATATATTATAACCATGTGTATTCCATGCACGTTAATGTATGTGTTGTCTGCAATGTGCCAGCTGGTGCAGTGACTGTCTACCTGAGACTATGTTGACGGGAGGCAGTCTGTCTCCCTCTCTCAGGATGGGCCTGGTGACTGTGGCTTTTCTCTGAGAGGTCTCAGGGTTCAGCCAAGCTTCCTCATTCTGCTTGTGCATCTGCTTCAGGTCAGCTAGTCAGACAAAGTACAGTCAGACACTTCACACAGAAATATCTGCCATCAATTGAACTCCAATCAACTTATGCAATCCTGTAGGTGAGCCAACATGGAATGTAAGTGAAACATGCTACAACGTACTAATGAGGTCCCCTCGGGTGTCTCTAAGGGGTGCGCCGCACCCTCCCCGGCCCCATGGGTTATAGGTTCTTATTTCGGCCTCCAGCTTGGCCTCAGCCCGGTCCCTCTCCACCTTCTCCAGCCTCCGGCACTCCCGCTTCTCCTGGATCTGCAGGGATTCAAGGTTATGAAGGAATATGGTGAGGAATACTGACTCCCCTGGAACCACATGTACCAGAGGTCTGAGGATAGACTCAGCGTACACATTGACATCATCATGAACATGAGACTGACTTTCAACTTGTGGCGCAAATTGAATAATTCATCTTTTGTGAATAAAGATTTTCAGAATTAATACATTCATTGCATTTGGTGTATTTTGGTGCTGCATCCCAACAGATAGAGGTGCGGGGGGGGGGTCACCTGCTGTTCCAGTTCCTCCTGGTAAGTTGGTGCCCTCCTTTCCACAGGCTCCACCATTCCCAGTCTGGTGGTCCTGCTCTCTCTAAAGGGAGGTCCACCCTCCTCAGCCCAGGGACCTCTGCTCTCGGCCAGGTGGTGCCCCCAGTGCACCCCTGTCTGCTGGTTAGCAAACATACTCCTGGATTTCTCAGTGGTCTGGACATGATCAAAACCTGCAAAGATCAAATATATTACAACCATGTGTATTCCATGCACGTTAATGTATGTTGTCTGCAATGTGCCAGCTGGTGCAGTGACTGTCTACCTGAGACTGTGTTGATGGGCGGCAGTCTGTCCTCTCTCAGGATGGGCCTGGTGACTGTGGCTTTTTTCTGAGAGGTCTCAGGGTTCAGCCAAGCTTCCTCATTCTGCTTGTGCATCTGCTTCAGGTCAGCTAGACAGGCAAATCATAAGAAGTTTATGATTTCTTATGAACAGTTTAAAATGTGGTAGAACAGTTTAAAATGTGTCCCTCTACAAAGTGACTATATCAAATCATGTTATTTGTATAGCCCTTTTTTACAAACAATGTCACAGAGGGTTACACAGATCAGATGACCCCCGAGGACCCCCTCGAAAACGAGATGCTGCATCTCAAGGGGTTATCCTCCAAACAATAAATAAAAAAACTTGTGAAAAAAAAAAGATGAGCACCTATATATATGTGGGGATAAGCCTGTATCTCTCATCAATTTAACACAGATCCACTTATGCGATCCTGAAAGGTGACCCAACAATGAAGGTAAGTGAAACATGCTACAACGTACTAATGAGGTTCCCTCGGGTGTCTCTGAGGGGTGCGCCGCACCCTCCCCGGCCCCATGGGTTATAGTTTCTTATTTCGGCCTCCATCTTGGCCTCAGCCCGGTCCCTCTCCACCTTCTCCAGCCTCCGGAGCTCCTGCTTCTCCTGGATCTGCAGGGATTCAAGGTTATGAAGGAATATGGTGAGGAATACTGACTCCCCTGGAACCACATGTACCAGAGGTTTGAGGATAGACTCAGCGTACACATTGACATCATCATGAACATGAGACTGACTTTCACTGGGTGAGACGGTCTAAATGGGATGAATTAAACTAACTTACAAATGATGTTAAAAGTCAATATAGATCTACAACTTTTATCATTTATCTGACCAAAACGTTCACGCCTCCATTCTCTGTACCCTTCATGTCAAAACATGACATGCCCACCATCATTGCTCTACTTGTTTCAAACATAGACTAAGGTAAAACACAGAATCTCAACTCAAAGTTGATAAAGAAAATTCCATGTATCATAGTTCAGTCCATGTTTTGGTGAGTTTATACCTTCAATACCAATCACTTATCTATGAGCAGAATCAATAATATTTATAGTATTTTGTGTATTTTAGTACAGTATCCCAACTCATAGGGGGGGGGGGGGGTCACCTGCTGTTCTAGTTCCTCTTTGTACGTTGGTGCCCTCCTCTCCACCCTTCCCAGTCTGGTGGTCCTGCTCTCTCTAAAGGGAGGTCCACCCTCCTCAGCCCAGGGACCCCTGCCCTCGGCCGGGTGGTGGCCCATGTACACCCCTCTCCAGCCCTCAGTCAAGGTGGAGGGATCTCTTCTGAGGGAGGCACCGTACTCCTAGGGAAGAGAGAAAAGGCTTCATGCTATGAGCAGTGATCCATTTAAAAATACATTTACTCGCGACACATGAGGTGCAATTCACAAATCAGTATTCCTCTCACACCATTTTTTAAATAAAAGCCAGTCAGCTGTCTATACTCTACTGAATAAAGAGAAACTCACCCTTGTTTCCATGTAAGGACCATCTTGTTTGAAGTTAGGTTTAAGCTTCATCTTCAGACACTTTGGCCCTCTGTTGCTTGAGGAAGTTCTCAAGTTCAGTTTTCTCAATTTTGCAGATGGAAAATTGTGAACACTTCTGTGAACACAAGACAGTGTTTACCTACTAATATTAGTGGTACGCTTTAAGACGTTATCTCTGTACTGAGTTTCTGTTTGTGTCAGTCTTAGCTAATATCGGCTGCCAAAAAGCGTCAGGCGTGACATCATAATGCTTTGGAATGCCACGATGTGTCCGTTGCTATGTCAACTTCTGATTATGATGTCACGCCAGATACTTCTTTGCATGGCAGTTCCCTAGTGTTACCCTATAGGGTGACCCCCTAGTCACCCTATTAACATAGGGTGACCAGATTCAAGTTTGTGGGATGGGGGGGAGGGGGGGGACTCTACAGTCAGAGCTTGCGCAAGAAGGTGGAACGTAAGAGAGATACCCTTCCCAAAACTTGTAAGGGCGTAATAGTTTGTGAAAGACCCAGAGAAACACAAATATCCGACGAGGCAAAATCTCTGACAATTTTGGAATCCCTGCCGGACGCATTTTTTAGGTCTCGAAAAGAGGACATGTCCGGGTAAAAGAGGACGCCTGGTCACATTAATTAACAGAATAATATCATCACAATGTCTAATATGTCGGCTAAGGGATAATATTATTAGGCTACAAAATAACAGACAGTGTGTGAATCGCGCATGGTCATTAACTTTCGTTCGTATGTTTAGTAAACATTTGTATCCCGCCTACACAATTCATAAATTATTTTTATAAGTGACATCGGAAAGTGATCAATACTAAGTAACATGATTAGATCAGTAACACTCCTGTAGCTGTAATTTATTTTGATGGTTATTATGAAGAATTTGATCTCAGTACATCTTACAATTCTTTGTCAAGAATGGTCTGAAATAAAAGCCTGTATATAACGTCAGTGTATTCCCTAAATGCTTTGAGCTGTGTGTGTCATCCAAAAATACTACAGTGGAACTATTTCTGTTGTCATGCTGTATTAATATTACAAGGGGAAATCTGTCAATGGTTTAAGCAAAAGAATGACTTTGCTGGAAGGGAAATAATGGTAGAAATAAAAGTTGTGTCCAGTCAATCTTGAGTCTTATGTAATGAGTTTGTGTGACAAAGACAAGGTTCAGTAAGGCTACACCAACTAAATAAGTACCCACAGTGGACCTTTTTTTATTCAGTCCACTACGTTTTCAACTGAAACATACAAACGCAATTCACGTAAAATGGACATTCAAATGTAAATTTAAATAATAGATGTCAAATTATGCAGGGCTAATGATGATGCTATACAAGCTAGTTTTAATTCCCTCAACAAGCAATTCATTTCCAGATGTGATAAGAGTTGCCATTTATTCTCCACTTGGGAATTTTTTATAATGATCTAATGGATTCGTAGAGGGTAAAGAAGGTTGCAGTCTAGAGGACACTACTCTCAGAAAGCCAACGAGAAAGAAAGAGGGGGGTGGGGTATTCTTATTTAGATCTTATTTACAGAAAATGGATAACTTCCCTAAACGCCAAGATGTTTTCCTATGTCACATTCTGTCCACAAGTCTGAGTTCGGTTGCACACAAAAAACATTGTACAGTGATCGGAACACGGAGTGATCGGAGTATCGTTCTCGTAAACAGTCAGCAATAGTCCCAGCTTTGTCACCACGGCCTCAATGTTGCTTCAGAGCCGGAAGTCTCCTGGTCCAGTTGTGGCGTTCACGCTCCCAGGCCCGCTCTGCTGACTCTGATTGGAGGATGTGTCACGGCCACGGTCTTGCCCCAGCTCTTCCCTCGTGTGTTTTCCATGCTCCCTAGTGTTTCCAGTCTTCCTGGAGGTCAGATTTTCTGTGTCTGTGCCTTGTCAAGTGTGAGGTTTTCAGCTTTCTCGTTTGTTGTAGTCAGTTCTCTCGTTGTCGTAGTTTCCCCTGTCTAGTTTGGTCCTTCTGTGTGTGTATATAGTTGCTTTTTGTAAGGATAGGCGCGCTCTACTTCCAAAATAAAGGCGATTTAGGGTGCGAGTGAAAAAGACTATTAACTTAAAGTAAAAAAACGCACTCTCAGGCTTGTCTCATTGCTTTTTTGTGAGCAGTTTATTTAACAGACGCGTTTCGGCCTAAGCCATCGTCAGTGTGTGTGATATAGTTGCTCCCTTTGACAGTCCTTGTCACGTTCTTGTGTCTTCATGTTTGTGTGTCAGTATTTCCCCATGTTCTTTGGGTCCACCCTCTTCGACCACACCTTGACAGGATGTAGTCATCTGGAAGTCTGATAGGCTCCCCGGAAGCCTCCATCCTAAGACACATAGAGAGATTTAGCGTCTCATACTTAATGACCAAACTCTGTTCTACTCTCCCCTAAACTTTGCAGTAGTGCCCCAGTAGTGGAGGGTGTTACCTGTCAAGTGAGTCCAGCTCCTCTCACTCTGAGCGCATCATCTGGCCCTTCACCCGTTTCTGCTCTCTGAGCAGCTTTTTACGGATTGCAGTCAACTTACAGAGCACTTCCCTGTTGTACTCTGGTAGGCAGCCTGACACACATACACACACAATCATCACATACCAGTTACAAATAATCTACAATGTGTTGGTTCCAGCTATATGGAACATTTCGTGTTTTTGTGTGTGAGTTACCTGCAGCTCCCAGCTCCTTCTTAACAGCTGGGACAGAGGGTGTCTGGGACTGGGGCACTGAAAGAGAGCCCTTCTAAAAGGTGTTTGTGGGGGGGGGGGGAGACATCAGTTTATACCCGTTTTCAGATGATGCTCTCGATAGTACGTTTATGGTTTATACAAGCGGTAACTTACAGACAGGGGGGTGGTGGGGCGTTTGCTGTCCATGCTGGGGGGACTGGGGGTGGACTGGGGGGTCCTGTGTCTCTTCTGGAGGGTGGGGATGGGGGGCGAGATCTCCCTTCGCACCTGCAGATAGACAGTAAGATGGGGATCATACTGATATTTCTGTTTGTTCAAATCTTTCTAATAAAGTTTTGTTGTCCTCTCACCTCTTGAATGCGCGCCTGTCTCTCTTTCTCATAGCGCATCCTCCCAGCAGCAATCTCCTCCTCCTCCAGCTCTGTCTTCTTCTTCTCTACAAGACGGACCAGCTCCTTGTTTTTGGCCGTTTGCTGTTGCAGAAGAAGACCACACTGTATTCTGCTGATAACAGCTGAGTCACAAAGAACACTCCTGAAAGAGAACACTCCTAAAAGGTGTCTGTGGGGGACAGAGACATCTGTTTCTACCTGTTTTCAGATGATGTTCTCCATAGTACGTTTATGGTTTATGCAAGCGGGTAACTTACAGACAGGGGGGTGGTGGGACGTTTACTGTCCATGCTGGGGGGACTGGGGGTGGACTGGGGGGCCCTGTGTCTCTTCTGGAGGGTGGGGATGGGGGGCGAGATCTCCCTTTGCACCTGCAGATAGACAGTAAGATGGGGATCATACTGATATTTCTGTTTGTTCAAATCTTTCTAATAAAGTTTTGTGGTCCTCTCACCTGAATGCGCGCCTGTCTCTCTTTCTCATAGTGCATCCTCCCAGCAGCAATCTCCTCCTCCTCCAGCTCTTTCTTCTCCACCGCTTTCTTCTTCTGCTCCTCTGCAAGATGGACCAGCTCCTTGTTTTTGTCCGTTTTCTGTTGCAAGAAGACCAAACTTTACTTAGCTAATAACAGCTGAGTCATAAGAATATGTTACACTCGCTTAAAATCTACCCTTACGTCAAGTGTTTCCACACCATAAAAATCCCGTTTCTACTATCAAGATTGTTTAGCATTGTTATTCAAGAGTGTGTGGTCCAAATAAGATAAGTTGTATACTGTATATTGCAAACGCATAAACATTAATTTCTGCCAAATCCCTCTTAGCCAATCAGTGCCCAGCTGACCTTCATCTCCTTGAGTCTTCGGATCTCCTGATTCTCGTCAAACTCCCTCTTGATTTGAGCCCTCTGCTCTGCCAGCCTCCTCTCCTCCTTCACCTCCTCCAGGCGTAGCTTCTCCCTCTCCTCTGCCTGCTTAAGGTGCTTCTCCTCAATCTGGGCAGGGCCCGAGAGGTAAACAGTTTGTTATACAACATCATGTACCTGTGTGTGTGTTTGTGTACAGTACACAACAACCTTCAAATCAATGGCTTGTTGCTACAAGACCCTACAGCCACAAGAGGCCAGGGTCTTGAAATGTAAACATAACACATCACAAACCATATCACACTGTACCTGTTGTTTTAGACAAAGCTTATACTTATCCAGTTCAGTGAGTTGATGAAGCGTTGGCTGGTTAGGAAACACATTTCCTCTGGCATACATGGAGGTCCGGACAGGGGCAAAACCTGCAAAGATGAAATAGAACAGCCATATGCATTGTGTGTACGTGTGTATTACATTCACGTGAAATTATTGGTTGTCTGCAATGTGCCAGCTGGTGCAGTGACTGGCTACCTGAGACTGTGTTGATGGGAGGCAGTCTGTCCTCTCTCTGGGTGGGCCTGGTGACTGTGGCTTTATTCTGAGAGGTCTCGGGGTTAAGCCAAGCTTCCTCATTCTGCCTGTGCATATGCTTCAGGTCAGCTAGTGAGAAAAAACATAGGACGTTTTTTATTTATAAAGTAAAACTTTTAACCACAGTAAAACCAGACCAGCAACCTTTTTACCCCACATGGTACTAATGTTAAAAATGTGGCCTTCTGCAATGTGAAAATATCAAATCTTATTTGTATATCCCTCTTTACAAACAATGTCACAGAGGGCTTCACAGATCAGATGAGCATCTATATATAGTGGGCATAAGCCTGAAGCGTGAGCTACTTCATGGCAGTTAAAGCTACTCTAGTCCACCTTGTCCCAGAAACACTTCAGACAGAACTGTCTGATATCAATCTAACACAATCCACGTATAATATCCTGTAAGGTGAGCTAAAAGGGGATGCAAATGAAACGTACTAATAAGGTCCCCTCGGGTGTCTCTAAGGGGTGCGCCGCACCCTCCCCGGCCCCATGGGTTATAGGTTCTTATTTCGGCCTCCAGCTTGGCCTCAGCCCGGTCCCTCTCCACCTTCTCCAGCCTCCGGCACTCCTGCTTCTCCTGGATCTGCAGGGATTCAAGGTTATGAAGGAATATGGTGAGAAATACTGACTCCCCTGGAACCACATGTACCAGAGGTTTGAGGATAGACTCAGCGTACACATTGACATCATCATGAACATCAGACTGACTTTTAACTTGTGGCGCAAATTGAATAATTCATCTTTTGTGAATAAAGATTGTCAGAATTAATACATTCATTGCATTTGGTGTATTTTGGTGCTGTATCCCAACAGATAGAGGTCGTGGTGGTGGTGGTGGTGGGGGGGTCACCTGCTGTTCCAGTTCCTCCTGGTAAGTTGGTGCCCTCCTATCCACAGGCTCCAGCCTGCTCTCTCTAAAGGGAGGTCCACCCTCCTCAGCCCAAGGACCCCTATCCTCGGCCAGGTGGTGCCCCCAGTGCGCCCCTGTCTGCTGGTTAGCAAACATACTCCTGGATTTCTCATTGGTCTGGACATGATCAAAACCTGCAAAGAATAAATATATTATAACCATGTGTATTCCATGCACGTTAATGTATGTGTTGTCTGCAATGTGCCAGCTGGTGCAGTGACTGTCTACCTGAGACTATGTTGACGGGAGGCAGTCTGTCTCCCTCTCTCAGGATGGGCCTGGTGACTGTGGCTTTTCTCTGAGAGGTCTCAGGGTTCAGCCAAGCTTCCTCATTCTGCTTGTGCATCTGCTTCAGGTCAGCTAGTCAGACAAAGTACAGTCAGACACTTCACACAGAAATATCTGCCATCAATTGAACTCCAATCAACTTATGCAATCCTGTAGGTGAGCCAACATGGAATGTAAGTGAAACATGCTACAACGTACTAATGAGGTCCCCTCGGGTGTCTCTAAGGGGTGCGCCGCACCCTCCCCGGCCCCATGGGTTATAGGTTCTTATTTCGGCCTCCAGCTTGGCCTCAGCCCGGTCCCTCTCCACCTTCTCCAGCCTCCGGCACTCCCGCTTCTCCTGGATCTGCAGGGATTCAAGGTTATGAAGGAATATGGTGAGGAATACTGACTCCCCTGGAACCACATGTACCAGAGGTCTGAGGATAGACTCAGCGTACACATTGACATCATCATGAACATGAGACTGACTTTCAACTTGTGGCGCAAATTGAATAATTCATCTTTTGTGAATAAAGATTTTCAGAATTAATACATTCATTGCATTTGGTGTATTTTGGTGCTGCATCCCAACAGATAGAGGTGCGGGGGGGGGGGGGGGGGTCACCTGCTGTTCCAGTTCCTCCTGGTAAGTTGGTGCCCTCCTTTCCACAGGCTCCACCATTCCCAGTCTGGTGGTCCTGCTCTCTCTAAAGGGAAGTCCACCCTCCTCAGCCCAGGGACCCCTGCTCTCGGCCAGGTGGTGCCCCCAGTGCACCCCTGTCTGCTGGTTAGCAAACATACTCCTGGATTTCTCAGTGGTCTGGACATGATCAAAACCTGCAAAGATCAAATATATTACAACCATGTGTATTCCATGCACGTTAATGTATGTTGTCTGCAATGTGCCAGCTGGTGCAGTGACTGTCTACCTGAGACTGTGTTGATGGGCGGCAGTCTGTCCTCTCTCAGGATGGGCCTGGTGACTGTGGCTTTTTTCTGAGAGGTCTCAGGGTTCAGCCAAGCTTCCTCATTCTGCTTGTGCATCTGCTTCAGGTCAGCTAGACAGGCAAATCATAAGAAGTTTATGATTTCTTATGAACAGTTTAAAATGTGGTAGAACAGTTTAAAATGTGTCCCTCTACAAAGTGACTATATCAAATCATGTTATTTGTATAGCCCTTTTTTACAAACAATGTCACAGAGGGTTACACAGATCAGATGACCCCCGAGGACCCCCTCGAAAACGAGATGCTGCATCTCAAGGGGTTATCCTCCAAACAATAAATAAAAAAACTTGTGAAAAAAAAAAGATGAGCACCTATATATATGTGGGGATAAGCCTGTATCTCTCATCAATTTAACACAGATCCACTTATGCGATCCTGAAAGGTGACCCAACAATGAAGGTAAGTGAAACATGCTACAACGTACTAATGAGGTTCCCTCGGGTGTCTCTGAGGGGTGCGCCGCACCCTCCCCGGCCCCATGGGTTATAGTTTCTTATTTCGGCCTCCATCTTGGCCTCAGCCCGGTCCCTCTCCACCTTCTCCAGCCTCCGGAGCTCCTGCTTCTCCTGGATCTGCAGGGATTCAAGGTTATGAAGGAATATGGTGAGGAATACTGACTCCCCTGGAACCACATGTACCAGAGGTTTGAGGATAGACTCAGCGTACACATTGACATCATCATGAACATGAGACTGACTTTCACTGGGTGAGACGGTCTAAATGGGATGAATTAAACTAACTTACAAATGATGTTAAAAGTCAATATAGATCTACAACTTTTATCATTTATCTGACCAAAACGTTCACTCCTCCATTCTCTGTACCCTTCATGTCAAAACATGACATGCCCACCATCATTGCTCTACTTGTTTCAAACATAGACTAAGGTAAAACACAGAATCTCAACTCAAAGTTGATAAAGAAAATTCCATGTATCATAGTTCAGTCCATGTTTTGGTGAGTTTATACCTTCAATACCAATCACTTATCTATGAGCAGAATCAATAATATTTATAGTATTTTGTGTATTTTAGTACAGTATCCCAACTCATAGGGGGGGGGGGGGGGTCACCTGCTGTTCTAGTTCCTCTTTGTACGTTGGTGCCCTCCTCTCCACCCTTCCCAGTCTGGTGGTCCTGCTCTCTCTAAAGGGAGGTCCACCCTCCTCAGCCCAGGGACCCCTGCCCTCGGCCGGGTGGTGGCCCATGTACACCCCTCTCCAGCCCTCAGTCAAGGTGGAGGGATCTCTTCTGAGGGAGGCACCGTACTCCTAGGGAAGAGATCAAAGGCTTCATGCTATGAGCAGTGATCAATTTAAAAATACATTTACTCGCGACACATGAGGTGCAATTCACAAATCAGTATTCCTCTCACACCATTTTTAAAATAAAAGCCAGTCAGCTGTCTATACTCTACTGAATAAAGAGAAACTCACCCTTGTTTCCATGTAAGGACCATCTTGTTTGAAGTTAGGTTTAAGCTTCATCTTCAGACACTTTGGCCCTCTGTTGCTTGAGGAAGTTCTCAAGTTCAGTTTTCTCAATTTTGCAGATGTAAAATTGTGAACACTTCTGTGAACACAAGACAGTGTTTACCTACTAATATTAGTGGTACGCTTTAAGACGTTATCTCTGTACTGAGTTTCTGTTTGTGTCAGTCTTAGCTAATATCGGCTGCCAAAAAGCGTCAGGCGTGACATCATAATGCTTTGGAATGCCACGATGTGTCCGTTGCTATGTCAACTTCTGATTATGATGTCACGCCAGATGCTTCTTTGCATGGCAGTTCCCTAGTGTTACCCTATAGTGACCCCCTAGTCACCCTATTAACATAGGGTGACCAGATTCAAGTTTGTGGGATGGGGGGGAGGGGGGGGACTCTACAGTCAGAGCTCGCGCAAGAAGGTGGAACGTAAGAGAGATACCCTTTCCAAAACTTATAAGGGCGTAATAGTTTGTGAAAGACCCAGAGAAACACAAATATCCGACGAGGCAAAATCTCTGACAATTTTGGAATCCCTGCCGGACGCATTTTTTAGGTCTCGAAAAGAGGACATGTCCGGGTAAAAGAGGACGTCTGGTCACATTAATTAACAGAATAATATCATCACAATGTCTAATATGTCGGCTAAGGGATAATATTATTAGGCTACAAAATAACAGACAGTGTGTGAATCGCGCATGGTCATTAACTTTCGTTCGTATGTTTAGTAAACATTTGTATCCCGCCTACACAATTCATAAATTATTTTTATAAGTGACATCGGAAAGTGACCAATACTAAGTAACATGATTAGATCAGTAACACTCCTGTAGCTGTAATTTATTTTGATGGTTATTATGAAGAATTTGATCTCAGTACATCTTACAATTCTTTGTCAAGAATGGTCTGAAATAAAAGCCTGTATATAACGTCAGTGTATTCCCTAAATGCTTTGAGCTGTGTGTGTCATCCAAAAATACTACAGTGGAACTATTTCTGTTGTCATGCTGTATTAATATTACACGGGGAAATCTGTCAATGGTTTAAGCAAAAGAATGACTTTGCTGGAAGGGAAATAATGGTAGAAATAAAAGTTGTGTCCAGTCAATCTTGAGTCTTATGTAATGAGTTTGTGTGACAAAGACAAGGTTCAGTAAGGCTACACCAACTAAATAAGTACCCACAGTGGACCTTTTTTTATTCAGTCCACTACGTTTTCAACTGAAACATACAAACGCAATTCACGTAAAATGGACATTCAAATGTAAATAATAGATGTCAAATTATGCAGGGCTAATGATGATGCTATACAAGCTAGTTTTAATTCCCTCAACAAGCAATTCATTTCCAGATGTGATAAGAGTTGCCATTTATTCTCCACTTGGGAATTTTTTATAATGATCTAATGGATTCGTAGAGGGTAAAGAAGGTTGCAGTCTAGAGGACACTACTCTCAGAAAGCCAACGAGAAAGAAAGAGGGGGGTGGGGTATTCTTATTTAGATCTTATTTACAGAAAATGGATAACTTCCCTAAACGCCAAGATGTTTTCCTATGTCACATTCTGTCCACAAGTCTGAGTTCGGTTGCACACAAAAAACATTGTACAGTGATCGGAACACGGAGTGATCGGAGTATCGTTCTCGTAAACAGTCAGCAATAGTCCCAGCTTTGTCACCACGGCCTCAATGTTGCTTCAGAGCCGGAAGTCTCCTGGTCCAGTTGTGGCGTTCACGCTCCCAGGCCCGCTCTGCTGACTCTGATTGGAGGATGTGTCACGGCCACGGTCTTGCCCCAGCTCTTCCCTCGTGTGTTTTCCATGCTCCCTAGTGTTTCCAGTCTTCCTGGAGGTCAGATTTTCTGTGTCTGTGCCTTGTCAAGTGTGAGGTTTTCAGCTTTCTCGTTTGTTGTAGTCAGTTCTCTCGTTGTCGTAGTTTCCCCTGTCTAGTTTGGTCCTTCTGTGTGTGTATATAGTTGCTTTTTGTAAGGATAGGCGCGCTCTACTTCCAAAATAAAGGCGATTTAGGGTGCGAGTGAAAAAGACTATTAACTTAAAGTAAAAAAACGCACTCTCAGGCTTGTCTCATTGCTTTTTTGTGAGCAGTTTATTTAACAGACGCGTTTCGGCCTAAGCCATCGTCAGTGTGTGTGATATAGTTGCTCCCTTTGACAGTCCTTGTCACGTTCTTGTGTCTTCATGTTTGTGTGTCAGTATTTCCCCATGTTCTTTGGGTCCACCCTCTTCGACCACACCTTGACAGGATGTAGTCATCTGGAAGTCTGATAGGCTCCCCGGAAGCCTCCATCCTAAGACACATAGAGAGATTTAGCGTCTCATACTTAATGACCAAACTCTGTTCTACTCTCCCCTAAACTTTGCAGTAGTGCCCCAGTAGTGGAGGGTGTTACCTGTCAAGTGAGTCCAGCTCCTCTCACTCTGAGCGCATCATCTGGCCCTTCACCCGTTTCTGCTCTCTGAGCAGCTTTTTACGGATTGCAGTCAACTTACAGAGCACTTCCCTGTTGTACTCTGGTAGGCAGCCTGACACACATACACACACAATCATCACATACCAGTTACAAATAATCTACAATGTGTTGGTTCCAGCTATATGGAACATTTCGTGTTTTTGTGTGTGAGTTACCTGCAGCTCCCAGCTCCTTCTTAACAGCTGGGACAGAGGGTGTCTGGGACTGGGGCACTGAAAGAGAGCCCTTCTAAAAGGTGTTTGTGGGGGGGGAGAGAGACATCAGTTTATACCCGTTTTCAGATGATGCTCTCGATAGTACGTTTATGGTTTATACAAGCGGTAACTTACAGACAGGGGGGTGGTGGGGCGTTTGCTGTCCATGCTGGGGGGACTGGGGGTGGACTGGGGGGTCCTGTGTCTCTTCTGGAGGGTGGGGATGGGGGGCGAGATCTCCCTTCGCACCTGCAGATAGACAGTAAGATGGGGATCATACTGATATTTCTGTTTGTTCAAATCTTTCTAATAAAGTTTTGTTGTCCTCTCACCTCTTGAATGCGCGCCTGTCTCTCTTTCTCATAGCGCATCCTCCCAGCAGCAATCTCTTCCTCCAGCTCTGTCTTCTTCTTCTCTACAAGACGGACCAGCTCCTTGTTTTTGGCCGTTTGCTGTTGCAGAAGAAGACCAAACTGTATTCTGCTGATAACAGCTGAGTCACAAAGAACACTCCTGAAAGAGAACACTCCTAAAAGGTGTCTGTGGGGGACAGAGACTGATATTTCTGTTTGTTCAAATCTTTCTAATAAAGTTTTGTGGTCCTCTCACCTGAATGCGCGCCTGTCTCTCTTTCTCATAGTGCATCCTCCCAGCAGCAATCTCCTCCTCCTCCAGCTCTTTCTTCTCCACCGCTTTCTTCTTCTGCTCCTCTGCAAGATGGACCAGCTCCTTGTTTTTGTCCGTTTTCTGTTGCAAGAAGACCAAACTTTACTTAGCTAATAACAGCTGAGTCATAAGAATATGTTACACTCGCTTAAAATCTACCCTTACGTCAAGTGTTTCCACACCATAAAAATCCTGTTTCTACTATCAAGATTGTTTAGCATTGTTATTCAAGAGTGTGTGGTCCAAATAAGATAAGTTGTATACTGTATATTGCAAACGCATAAACATTAATTTCTGCCAAATCCCTCTTAGCCAATCAGTGCCCAGCTGACCTTCATCTCCTTGAGTCTTCGGATCTCCTGATTCTCGTCAAACTCCCTCTTGATTTGAGCCCTCTGCTCTGCCAGCCTCCTCTCCTCCTTCACCTCCTCCAGGCGTAGCTTCTCCCTCTCCTCTGCCTGCTTAAGGTGCTTCTCCTCAATCTGGGCAGGGCCCGAGAGGTAAACAGTTTGTTATACAACATCATGTACCTGTGTGTGTGTTTGTGTACAGTACACAACAACCTTCAAATCAATGGCTTGTTGCTACAAGACCCTACAGCCACAAGAGGCCAGGGTCTTGAAATGTAAACATAACACATCACAAACCATATCACACTGTACCTGTTGTTTTAGACAAAGCTTATACTTATCCAGTTCAGTGAGTTGATGAAGCGTTGGCTGGTTAGGAAACACATTTCCTCTGGCATACATGGAGGTCCGGACAGGGGCAAAACCTGCAAAGATGAAATAGAACAGCCATATGCATTGTGTGTACGTGTGTATTACATTCACGTGAAATTATTGGTTGTCTGCAATGTGCCAGCTGGTGCAGTGACTGGCTACCTGAGACTGTGTTGATGGGAGGCAGTCTGTCCTCTCTCTGGGTGGGCCTGGTGACTGTGGCTTTATTCTGAGAGGTCTCGGGGTTAAGCCAAGCTTCCTCATTCTGCCTGTGCATATGCTTCAGGTCAGCTAGTGAGAAAAAACATAGGACGTTTTTTATTTATAAAGTAAAACTTTTAACCACAGTAAAACCAGACCAGCAACCTTTTTACCCCACATGGTACTAATGTTAAAAATGTGGCCTTCTGCAATGTGAAAATATCAAATCTTATTTGTATATCCCTCTTTACAAACAATGTCACAGAGGGCTTCACAGATCAGATGAGCACCTATATATAGTGGGCATACGCCTGAAGCGTGAGCTACTTCATGGCAGTTAAAGCTACTCTAGTCCACCTTGTCCCAGAAACACTTCAGACAGAACTGTCTGATATCAATCTAACACAATCCACGTATAATATCCTGTAAGGTGAGCTAAAAGGGGATGCAAATGAAACGTACTAATAAGGTCCCCTCGGGTGTCTCTAAGGGGTGCGCCGCACCCTCCCCGGCCCCATGGGTTATAGGTTCTTATTTCGGCCTCCAGCTTGGCCTCAGGCCGGTCCCTCTCCACCTTCTCCAGCCTCCGGCACTCCTGCTTCTCCTGGATCTGCAGGGATTCAAGGTTATGAAGGAATATGGTGAGAAATACTGACTCCCCTGGAACCACATGTACCAGAGGTTTGAGGATAGACTCAGCGTACACATTGACATCATCATGAACATCAGACTGACTTTTAACTTGTGGCGCAAATTGAATAATTCATCTTTTGTGAATAAAGATTGTCAGAATTAATACATTCATTGCATTTGGTGTATTTTGGTGCTGTATCCCAACAGATAGAGGTCGTGGTGGTGGTGGTGGTGGGGGGGTCACCTGCTGTTCCAGTTCCTCCTGGTAAGTTGGTGCCCTCCTCTCCACAGGCTCCAGCCTGCTCTCTCTAAAGGGAGGTCCACCCTCCTCAGCCCAAGGACCCCTATCCTCGGCCAGGTGGTGCCCCCAGTGCGCCCCTGTCTGCTGGTTAGCAAACATACTCCTGGATTTCTCATTGGTCTGGACATGATCAAAACCTGCAAAGAATAAATATATTATAACCATGTGTATTCCATGCACGTTAATGTATGTGTTGTCTGCAATGTGCCAGCTGGTGCAGTGACTGTCTACCTGAGACTATGTTGACGGGAGGCAGTCTGTCTCCCTCTCTCAGGATGGGCCTGGTGACTGTGGCTTTTCTCTGAGAGGTCTCAGGGTTCAGCCAAGCTTCCTCATTCTGCTTGTGCATCTGCTTCAGGTCAGCTAGTCAGACAAAGTACAGTCAGACACTTCACACAGAAATATCTGCCATCAATTGAACTCCAATCAACTTATGCAATCCTGTAGGTGAGCCAACATGGAATGTAAGTGAAACATGCTACAACGTACTAATGAGGTCCCCTCGGGTGTCTCTAAGGGGTGCGCCGCACCCTCCCCGGCCCCATGGGTTATAGGTTCTTATTTCGGCCTCCAGCTTGGCCTCAGCCCGGTCCCTCTCCACCTTCTCCAGCCTCCGGCACTCCCGCTTCTCCTGGATCTGCAGGGATTCAAGGTTATGAAGGAATATGGTGAGGAATACTGACTCCCCTGGAACCACATGTACCAGAGGTCTGAGGATAGACTCAGCGTACACATTGACATCATCATGAACATGAGACTGACTTTCAACTTGTGGCGCAAATTGAATAATTCATCTTTTGTGAATAAAGATTTTCAGAATTAATACATTCATTGCATTTGGTGTATTTTGGTGCTGCATCCCAACAGATAGAGGTGCGGGGGGGGGGGGTCACCTGCTGTTCCAGTTCCTCCTGGTAAGTTGGTGCCCTCCTTTCCACAGGCTCCACCATTCCCAGTCTGGTGGTCCTGCTCTCTCTAAAGGGAGGTCCACCCTCCTCAGCCCAGGGACCCCTGCTCTCGGCCAGGTGGTGCCCCCAGTGCACCCCTGTCTGCTGGTTAGCAAACATACTCCTGGATTTCTCAGTGGTCTGGACATGATCAAAACCTGCAAAGATCAAATATATTACAACCATGTGTATTCCATGCACGTTAATGTATGTTGTCTGCAATGTGCCAGCTGGTGCAGTGACTGTCTACCTGAGACTGTGTTGATGGGCGGCAGTCTGTCCTCTCTCAGGATGGGCCTGGTGACTGTGGCTTTTTTCTGAGAGGTCTCAGGGTTCAGCCAAGCTTCCTCATTCTGCTTGTGCATCTGCTTCAGGTCAGCTAGACAGGCAAATCATAAGAAGTTTATGATTTCTTATGAACAGTTTAAAATGTGGTAGAACAGTTTAAAATGTGTCCCTCTACAAAGTGACTATATCAAATCATGTTATTTGTATAGCCCTTTTTTACAAACAATGTCACAGAGGGTTACACAGATCAGATGACCCCCGAGGACCCCCTCGAAAACGAGATGCTGCATCTCAAGGGGTTATCCTCCAAACAATAAATAAAAAAACTTGTGAAAAAAAAAAGATGAGCACCTATATATATGTGGGGATAAGCCTGTATCTCTCATCAATTTAACACAGATCCACTTATGCGATCCTGAAAGGTGACCCAACAATGAAGGTAAGTGAAACATGCTACAACGTACTAATGAGGTTCCCTCGGGTGTCTCTGAGGGGTGCGCCGCACCCTCCCCGGCCCCATGGGTTATAGTTTCTTATTTCGGCCTCCATCTTGGCCTCAGCCCGGTCCCTCTCCACCTTCTCCAGCCTCCGGAGCTCCTGCTTCTCCTGGATCTGCAGGGATTCAAGGTTATGAAGGAATATGGTGAGGAATACTGACTCCCCTGGAACCACATGTACCAGAGGTTTGAGGATAGACTCAGCGTACACATTGACATCATCATGAACATGAGACTGACTTTCACTGGGTGAGACGGTCTAAATGGGATGAATTAAACTAACTTACAAATGATGTTAAAAGTCAATATAGATCTACAACTTTTATCATTTATCTGACCAAAACGTTCACTCCTCCATTCTCTGTACCCTTCATGTCAAAACATGACATGCCCACCATCATTGCTCTACTTGTTTCAAACATAGACTAAGGTAAAACACAGAATCTCAACTCAAAGTTGATAAAGAAAATTCCATGTATCATAGTTCAGTCCATGTTTTGGTGAGTTTATACCTTCAATACCAATCACTTATCTATGAGCAGAATCAATAATATTTATAGTATTTTGTGTATTTTAGTACAGTATCCCAACTCATAGGGGGGGGGGGGGGGGTCACCTGCTGTTCTAGTTCCTCTTTGTACGTTGGTGCCCTCCTCTCCACCCTTCCCAGTCTGGTGGTCCTGCTCTCTCTAAAGGGAGGTCCACCCTCCTCAGCCCAGGGACCCCTGCCCTCGGCCGGGTGGTGGCCCATGTACACCCCTCTCCAGCCCTCAGTCAAGGTGGAGGGATCTCTTCTGAGGGAGGCACCGTACTCCTAGGGAAGAGATCAAAGGCTTCATGCTATGAGCAGTGATCAATTTAAAAATACATTTACTCGCGACACATGAGGTGCAATTCACAAATCAGTATTCCTCTCACACCATTTTTAAAATAAAAGCCAGTCAGCTGTCTATACTCTACTGAATAAAGAGAAACTCACCCTTGTTTCCATGTAAGGACCATCTTGTTTGAAGTTAGGTTTAAGCTTCATCTTCAGACACTTTGGCCCTCTGTTGCTTGAGGAAGTTCTCAAGTTCAGTTTTCTCAATTTTGCAGATGGAAAATTGTGAACACTTCTGTGAACACAAGACAGTGTTTACCTACTAATATTAGTGGTACGCTTTAAGACGTTATCTCTGTACTGAGTTTCTGTTTGTGTCAGTCTTAGCTAATATCGGCTGCCAAAAAGCGTCAGGCGTGACATCATAATGCTTTGGAATGCCACGATGTGTCCGTTGCTATGTCAACTTCTGATTATGATGTCACGCCAGATGCTTCTTTGCATGGCAGTTCCCTAGTGTATTAACATAGGGTGACCAGATTCAAGTTTGTGGGATGGGGGGGACTCTACAGTCAGAGCTCGCGCAAGAAGGTGGAACGTAAGGGAGATACCCTTTCCAAAACTTATAAGGGCGTAATAGTTTGTGAAAGACCCAGAGAAACACAAATATCCGACGAGGCAAAATCTCTGACAATTTTGGAATCCCTGCCGGACACATTTTTTAGGTCTCGAAAAGAGGACATGTCCGGGTAAAAGAGGACGTCTGGTCACTTTAATTAACAGAATAATATCATCACAATGTCTAATATGTCGGCTAAGGGATAATATTATTAGGCTACAAAATAACAGACAGTGTGTGAATCGCGCATGGTCATTAACTTTCGTTCGTATGTTTAGTAAACATTTGTATCCCGCCTACACAATTCATAAATTATTTTTATAAGTGACATCGGAAAGTGATCAATACTAAGTAACATGATTAGATCAGTAACACTCCTGTAGCTGTAATTTATTTTGATGGTTATTATGAAGAATTTGATCTCAGTACATCTTACAATTCTTTGTCAAGAATGGTCTGAAATAAAAGCCTGTATATAACGTCAGTGTATTCCCTAAATGCTTTGAGCTGTGTGTGTCATCCAAAAATACTACAGTGGAACTATTTCTGTTGTCATGCTGTATTAATATTACAAGGGGAAATCTGTCAATGGTTTAAGCAAAAGAATGACTTTGCTGGAAGGGAAATAATGGTAGAAATAAAAGTTGTGTCCAGTCAATCTTGAGTCTTATGTAATGAGTTTGTGTGACAAAGACAAGGTTCAGTAAGGCTACACCAACTAAATAAGTACCCACAGTGGACCTTTTTTTATTCAGTCCACTACGTTTTCAACTGAAACATACAAACGCAATTCACGTAAAATGGACATTCAAATGTAAATTTAAATAATAGATGTCAAATTATGCAGGGCTAATGATGATGCTATACAAGCTAGTTTTAATTCCCTCAACAAGCAATTCATTTCCAGATGTGATAAGAGTTGCCATTTATTCTCCACTTGGGAATTTTTTATAATGATCTAATGGATTCGTAGAGGGTAAAGAAGGTTGCAGTCTAGAGGACACTACTCTCAGAAAGCCAACGAGAAAGAAAGAGGGGGGTGGGGTATTCTTATTTAGATCTTATTTACAGAAAATGGATAACTTCCCTAAACGCCAAGATGTTTTCCTATGTCACATTCTGTCCACAAGTCTGAGTTCGGTTGCACACAAAAAACATTGTACAGTGATCGGAACACGGAGTGATCGGAGTATCGTTCTCGTAAACAGTCAGCAATAGTCCCAGCTTTGTCACCACGGCCTCAATGTTGCTTCAGAGCCGGAAGTCTCCTGGTCCAGTTGTGGCGTTCACGCTCCCAGGCCCGCTCTGCTGACTCTGATTGGAGGATGTGTCACGGCCACGGTCTTGCCCCAGCTCTTCCCTCGTGTGTTTTCCATGCTCCCTAGTGTTTCCAGTCTTCCTGGAGGTCAGATTTTCTGTGTCTGTGCCTTGTCAAGTGTGAGGTTTTCAGCTTTCTCGTTTGTTGTAGTCAGTTCTCTCGTTGTCGTAGTTTCCCCTGTCTAGTTTGGTCCTTCTGTGTGTGTATATAGTTGCTTTTTGTAAGGATAGGCGCGCTCTACTTCCAAAATAAAGGCGATTTAGGGTGCGAGTGAAAAAGACTATTAACTTAAAGTAAAAAAACGCACTCTCAGGCTTGTCTCATTGCTTTTTTGTGAGCAGTTTATTTAACAGACGCGTTTCGGCCTAAGCCATCGTCAGTGTGTGTGATATAGTTGCTCCCTTTGACAGTCCTTGTCACGTTCTTGTGTCTTCATGTTTGTGTGTCAGTATTTCCCCATGTTCTTTGGGTCCACCCTCTTCGACCACACCTTGACAGGATGTAGTCATCTGGAAGTCTGATAGGCTCCCCGGAAGCCTCCATCCTAAGACACATAGAGAGATTTAGCGTCTCATACTTAATGACCAAACTCTGTTCTACTCTCCCCTAAACTTTGCAGTAGTGCCCCAGTAGTGGAGGGTGTTACCTGTCAAGTGAGTCCAGCTCCTCTCACTCTGAGCGCATCATCTGGCCCTTCACCCGTTTCTGCTCTCTGAGCAGCTTTTTACGGATTGCAGTCAACTTACAGAGCACTTCCCTGTTGTACTCTGGTAGGCAGCCTGACACACATACACACACAATCATCACATACCAGTTACAAATAATCTACAATGTGTTGGTTCCAGCTATATGGAACATTTCGTGTTTTTGTGTGTGAGTTACCTGCAGCTCCCAGCTCCTTCTTAACAGCTGGGACAGAGGGTGTCTGGGACTGGGGCACTGAAAGAGAGCCCTTCTAAAAGGTGTTTGTGGGGGGGGAGAGAGACATCAGTTTATACCCGTTTTCAGATGATGCTCTCGATAGTACGTTTATGGTTTATACAAGCGGTAACTTACAGACAGGGGGGTGGTGGGGCGTTTGCTGTCCATGCTGGGGGGACTGGGGGTGGACTGGGGGGTCCTGTGTCTCTTCTGGAGGGTGGGGATGGGGGGCGAGATCTCCCTTCGCACCTGCAGATAGACAGTAAGATGGGGATCATACTGATATTTCTGTTTGTTCAAATCTTTCTAATAAAGTTTTGTTGTCCTCTCACCTCTTGAATGCGCGCCTGTCTCTCTTTCTCATAGCGCATCCTCCCAGCAGCAATCTCCTCCTCCTCCAGCTCTGTCTTCTTCTTCTCTACAAGACGGACCAGCTCCTTGTTTTTGGCCGTTTGCTGTTGCAGAAGAAGACCACACTGTATTCTGCTGATAACAGCTGAGTCACAAAGAACACTCCTGAAAGAGAACACTCCTAAAAGGTGTCTGTGGGGGACAGAGACATCTGTTTCTACCTGTTTTCAGATGATGTTCTCCATAGTACGTTTATGGTTTATGCAAGCAGGTAACTTACAGACAGGGGGGTGGTGGGACGTTTACTGTCCATGCTGGGGGGACTGGGGGTGGACTGGGGGGCCCTGTGTCTCTTCTGGAGGGTGGGGATGGGGGGCGAGATCTCCCTTTGCACCTGCAGATAGACAGTAAGATGGGGATCATACTGATATTTCTGTTTGTTCAAATCTTTCTAATAAAGTTTTGTGGTCCTCTCACCTGAATGCGCGCCTGTCTCTCTTTCTCATAGTGCATCCTCCCAGCAGCAATCTCCTCCTCCTCCAGCTCTTTCTTCTCCACCGCTTTCTTCTTCTGCTCCTCTGCAAGATGGACCAGCTCCTTGTTTTTGTCCGTTTTCTGTTGCAAGAAGACCAAACTTTACTTAGCTAATAACAGCTGAGTCATAAGAATATGTTACACTCGCTTAAAATCTACCCTTACGTCAAGTGTTTCCACACCATAAAAATCCCGTTTCTACTATCAAGATTGTTTAGCATTGTTATTCAAGAGTGTGTGGTCCAAATAAGATAAGTTGTATACTGTATATTGCAAACGCATAAACATTAATTTCTGCCAAATCCCTCTTAGCCAATCAGTGCCCAGCTGACCTTCATCTCCTTGAGTCTTCGGATCTCCTGATTCTCGTCAAACTCCCTCTTGATTTGAGCCCTCTGCTCTGCCAGCCTCCTCTCCTCCTTCACCTCCTCCAGGCGTAGCTTCTCCCTCTCCTCTGCCTGCTTAAGGTGCTTCTCCTCAATCTGGGCAGGGCCCGAGAGGTAAACAGTTTGTTATACAACATCATGTACCTGTGTGTGTGTTTGTGTACAGTACACAACAACCTTCAAATCAATGGCTTGTTGCTACAAGACCCTACAGCCACAAGAGGCCAGGGTCTTGAAATGTAAACATAACACATCACAAACCATATCACACTGTACCTGTTGTTTTAGACAAAGCTTATACTTATCCAGTTCAGTGAGTTGATGAAGCGTTGGCTGGTTAGGAAACACATTTCCTCTGGCATACATGGAGGTCCGGACAGGGGCAAAACCTGCAAAGATGAAATAGAACAGCCATATGCATTGTGTGTACGTGTGTATTACATTCACGTGAAATTATTGGTTGTCTGCAATGTGCCAGCTGGTGCAGTGACTGGCTACCTGAGACTGTGTTGATGGGAGGCAGTCTGTCCTCTCTCTGGGTGGGCCTGGTGACTGTGGCTTTATTCTGAGAGGTCTCGGGGTTAAGCCAAGCTTCCTCATTCTGCCTGTGCATATGCTTCAGGTCAGCTAGTGAGAAAAAACATAGGACGTTTTTTATTTATAAAGTAAAACTTTTAACCACAGTAAAACCAGACCAGCAACCTTTTTACCCCACATGGTACTAATGTTAAAAATGTGGCCTTCTGCAATGTGAAAATATCAAATCTTATTTGTATATCCCTCTTTACAAACAATGTCACAGAGGGCTTCACAGATCAGATGAGCACCTATATATAGTGGGCATAAGCCTGAAGCGTGAGCTACTTCATGGCAGTTAAAGCTACTCTAGTCCACCTTGTCCCAGAAACACTTCAGACAGAACTGTCTGATATCAATCTAACACAATCCACGTATAATATCCTGTAAGGTGAGCTAAAAGGGGATGCAAATGAAACGTACTAATAAGGTCCCCTCGGGTGTCTCTAAGGGGTGCGCCGCACCCTCCCCGGCCCCATGGGTTATAGGTTCTTATTTCGGCCTCCAGCTTGGCCTCAGCCCGGTCCCTCTCCACCTTCTCCAGCCTCCGGCACTCCTGCTTCTCCTGGATCTGCAGGGATTCAAGGTTATGAAGGAATATGGTGAGAAATACTGACTCCCCTGGAACCACATGTACCAGAGGTTTGAGGATAGACTCAGCGTACACATTGACATCATCATGAACATCAGACTGACTTTTAACTTGTGGCGCAAATTGAATAATTCATCTTTTGTGAATAAAGATTGTCAGAATTAATACATTCATTGCATTTGGTGTATTTTGGTGCTGTATCCCAACAGATAGAGGTCGTGGTGGTGGTGGTGGTGGGGGGGTCACCTGCTGTTCCAGTTCCTCCTGGTAAGTTGGTGCCCTCCTCTCCACAGGCTCCAGCCTGCTCTCTCTAAAGGGAGGTCCACCCTCCTCAGCCCAAGGACCCCTATCCTCGGCCAGGTGGTGCCCCCAGTGCGCCCCTGTCTGCTGGTTAGCAAACATACTCCTGGATTTCTCATTGGTCTGGACATGATCAAAACCTGCAAAGAATAAATATATTATAACCATGTGTATTCCATGCACGTTAATGTATGTGTTGTCTGCAATGTGCCAGCTGGTGCAGTGACTGTCTACCTGAGACTATGTTGACGGGAGGCAGTCTGTCTCCCTCTCTCAGGATGGGCCTGGTGACTGTGGCTTTTCTCTGAGAGGTCTCAGGGTTCAGCCAAGCTTCCTCATTCTGCTTGTGCATCTGCTTCAGGTCAGCTAGTCAGACAAAGTACAGTCAGACACTTCACACAGAAATATCTGCCATCAATTGAACTCCAATCAACTTATGCAATCCTGTAGGTGAGCCAACATGGAATGTAAGTGAAACATGCTACAACGTACTAATGAGGTCCCCTCGGGTGTCTCTAAGGGGTGCGCCGCACCCTCCCCGGCCCCATGGGTTATAGGTTCTTATTTCGGCCTCCAGCTTGGCCTCAGCCCGGTCCCTCTCCACCTTCTCCAGCCTCCGGCACTCCCGCTTCTCCTGGATCTGCAGGGATTCAAGGTTATGAAGGAATATGGTGAGGAATACTGACTCCCCTGGAACCACATGTACCAGAGGTCTGAGGATAGACTCAGCGTACACATTGACATCATCATGAACATGAGACTGACTTTCAACTTGTGGCGCAAATTGAATAATTCATCTTTTGTGAATAAAGATTTTCAGAATTAATACATTCATTGCATTTGGTGTATTTTGGTGCTGCATCCCAACAGATAGAGGTGCGGGGGGGGGGGTCACCTGCTGTTCCAGTTCCTCCTGGTAAGTTGGTGCCCTCCTTTCCACAGTCTCCACCATTCCCAGTCTGGTGGTCCTGCTCTCTCTAAAGGGAGGTCCACCCTCCTCAGCCCAGGGACCCCTGCTCTCGGCCAGGTGGTGCCCCCAGTGCACCCCTGTCTGCTGGTTAGCAAACATACTCCTGGATTTCTCAGTGGTCTGGACATGATCAAAACCTGCAAAGATCAAATATATTACAACCATGTGTATTCCATGCACGTTAATGTATGTTGTCTGCAATGTGCCAGCTGGTGCAGTGACTGTCTACCTGAGACTGTGTTGATGGGCGGCAGTCTGTCCTCTCTCAGGATGGGCCTGGTGACTGTGGCTTTTTTCTGAGAGGTCTCAGGGTTCAGCCAAGCTTCCTCATTCTGCTTGTGCATCTGCTTCAGGTCAGCTAGACAGGCAAATCATAAGAAGTTTATGATTTCTTATGAACAGTTTAAAATGTGGTAGAACAGTTTAAAATGTGTCCCTCTACAAAGTGACTATATCAAATCATGTTATTTGTATAGCCCTTTTTTACAAACAATGTCACAGAGGGTTACACAGATCAGATGACCCCCGAGGACCCCCTCGAAAACGAGATGCTGCATCTCAAGGGGTTATCCTCCAAACAATAAATAAAAAAACTTGTGAAAAAAAAAAGATGAGCACCTATATATATGTGGGGATAAGCCTGTATCTCTCATCAATTTAACACAGATCCACTTATGCGATCCTGAAAGGTGACCCAACAATGAAGGTAAGTGAAACATGCTACAACGTACTAATGAGGTTCCCTCGGGTGTCTCTGAGGGGTGCGCCGCACCCTCCCCGGCCCCATGGGTTATAGTTTCTTATTTCGGCCTCCATCTTGGCCTCAGCCCGGTCCCTCTCCACCTTCTCCAGCCTCCGGAGCTCCTGCTTCTCCTGGATCTGCAGGGATTCAAGGTTATGAAGGAATATGGTGAGGAATACTGACTCCCCTGGAACCACATGTACCAGAGGTTTGAGGATAGACTCAGCGTACACATTGACATCATCATGAACATGAGACTGACTTTCACTGGGTGAGACGGTCTAAATGGGATGAATTAAACTAACTTACAAATGATGTTAAAAGTCAATATAGATCTACAACTTTTATCATTTATCTGACCAAAACGTTCACTCCTCCATTCTCTGTACCCTTCATGTCAAAACATGACATGCCCACCATCATTGCTCTACTTGTTTCAAACATAGACTAAGGTAAAACACAGAATCTCAACTCAAAGTTGATAAAGAAAATTCCATGTATCATAGTTCAGTCCATGTTTTGGTGAGTTTATACCTTCAATACCAATCACTTATCTATGAGCAGAATCAATAATATTTATAGTATTTTGTGTATTTTAGTACAGTATCCCAACTCATAGGGGGGGGGGGGGTCACCTGCTGTTCTAGTTCCTCTTTGTACGTTGGTGCCCTCCTCTCCACCCTTCCCAGTCTGGTGGTCCTGCTCTCTCTAAAGGGAGGTCCACCCTCCTCAGCCCAGGGACCCCTGCCCTCGGCCGGGTGGTGGCCCATGTACACCCCTCTCCAGCCCTCAGTCAAGGTGGAGGGATCTCTTCTGAGGGAGGCACCGTACTCCTAGGGAAGAGATCAAAGGCTTCATGCTATGAGCAGTGATCAATTTAAAAATACATTTACTCGCGACACATGAGGTGCAATTCACAAATCAGTATTCCTCTCACACCATTTTTAAAATAAAAGCCAGTCAGCTGTCTATACTCTACTGAATAAAGAGAAACTCACCCTTGTTTCCATGTAAGGACCATCTTGTTTGAAGTTAGGTTTAAGCTTCATCTTCAGACACTTTGGCCCTCTGTTGCTTGAGGAAGTTCTCAAGTTCAGTTTTCTCAATTTTGCAGATGGAAAATTGTGAACACTTCTGTGAACACAAGACAGTGTTTACCTACTAATATTAGTGGTACGCTTTAAGACGTTATCTCTGTACTGAGTTTCTGTTTGTGTCAGTCTTAGCTAATATCGGCTGCCAAAAAGCGTCAGGCGTGACATCATAATGCTTTGGAATGCCACGATGTGTCCGTTGCTATGTCAACTTCTGATTATGATGTCACGCCAGATGCTTCTTTGCATGGCAGTTCCCTAGTGTTACCCTATAGTGACCCCCTAGTCACCCTATTAACATAGGGTGACCAGATTCAAGTTTGTGGGATGGGGGGGAGGGGGGGGACTCTACAGTCAGAGCTCGCGCAAGAAGGTGGAACGTAAGAGAGATACCCTTTCCAAAACTTATAAGGGCGTAATAGTTTGTGAAAGACCCAGAGAAACACAAATATCCGACGAGGCAAAATCTCTGACAATTTTGGAATCCCTGCCGGACGCATTTTTTAGGTCTCGAAAAGAGGACATGTCCGGGTAAAAGAGGACGTCTGGTCACATTAATTAACAGAATAATATCATCACAATGTCTAATATGTCGGCTAAGGGATAATATTATTAGGCTACAAAATAACAGACAGTGTGTGAATCGCGCATGGTCATTAACTTTCGTTCGTATGTTTAGTAAACATTTGTATCCCGCCTACACAATTCATAAATTATTTTTATAAGTGACATCGGAAAGTGACCAATACTAAGTAACATGATTAGATCAGTAACACTCCTGTAGCTGTAATTTATTTTGATGGTTATTATGAAGAATTTGATCTCAGTACATCTTACAATTCTTTGTCAAGAATGGTCTGAAATAAAAGCCTGTATATAACGTCAGTGTATTCCCTAAATGCTTTGAGCTGTGTGTGTCATCCAAAAATACTACAGTGGAACTATTTCTGTTGTCATGCTGTATTAATATTACACGGGGAAATCTGTCAATGGTTTAAGCAAAAGAATGACTTTGCTGGAAGGGAAATAATGGTAGAAATAAAAGTTGTGTCCAGTCAATCTTGAGTCTTATGTAATGAGTTTGTGTGACAAAGACAAGGTTCAGTTAGGCTACACCAACTAACTAGAGGGTACAATTTCTGGGGAAATTGTAGGGTGTGCTTGCTTGCGTCGGTTGCACAGGGGTCCGTTTTTGAATGACATTTTTACAACTGATATATCTGTATATTTTATATTAAAATGCATACTTATTATTTATAAAGATTACATAGATTTAAAAGCATTTTGTGCTGCTCATTTACAACTGAAAATACGAGTGAAGTGTAGAATTAAATATGATGTCTTCTCATTTCCCCTGCAAGAGGCAGCCTCATAGCTGAATCCAAACAAATAAATTTGGCAGACCGGTGTAAAAATGGACCTAATCTCTATGACTTAAACGTCCTTTTAAGTTTTCCCTTCTCGTATTATTTTCATTCATTTAGCCTACTCATATTGCATTCATTCATGAATAAAGAACCCCCTTTGAAGATTATTCTACGACGTTACCGGCAGTAGAAGATGGAATCGCGATTCAAACAGTACCATCTGCTAACTGAAAATATGAGACCAAAAACGTAAATAAGCTTGACATTTATTTAGTGGAAAATCGCTCATTCATGAAAAGCTCACTGGTAGCGATCATTGTCAGTAACAACGCAAAATGCGATATAGCCCTGTGTGGAGAAGCTGCCCCGGTAAATTCTACTACTACAGTACAGTACTAGACTACTGCTGTGTTCGTCTTGGTAGCGATTGCGTTGGTTGAATTCGATATAACGTTCCGTTGTACGGTTTAGGCTGAAATTAATTATTTTCATTAACAGATTGACAAAGTTTAGGCTGTGACAATGAAGTTCAGGTTAGTAGTCAAATAGTTTCACCTATTGAAAGACTTTTGATTTAAGTAAGGGGAGTGCCGAACATGTTCTGTCGCTGTTTGACTTCCTAAACAGCTGTGTACAGTAGATGTTTTTGTAGTGTGTCTCGCGTAGGCTACAGCGTTGCAGTGAGAAACACTGGTTTGAAACCACAGGGAATGATAATTTCACCAACAAATCGTTTACTTGTAATGTAATGTCATAATAAATCCTACAACGAAAATGTATTTGTGAGGAATGTTTATTTTAACTATTGAAAACAGATGCATCATAGACCACTGTAGTATGTGTTGCCCGGGCAACAGAGGCTAATGTCATGCTAATGCTTCAGTGAAATAGTAGACTATCGTTTCCGAAAGTAGATGTGGGCCTACTTCCTTAATAATATCAGCTATTGTACATTACATTTCACAATTGTGTTTCACATCACAAAGTAAAATGAGTAAATAGTCACCCTGGCCTCTTTGCTTGTGGTGTTTCTGCAGCTACCTTGCAGTAAAGCTATAGTTAGCCTAGCTATCCCCCAAGTTAACAGATGCGAAACGAATGTTCTGCTACAGGTAGTCACGCGTGTTTTCGTGACGTTAGTGACGTTAGTAACGTCAGTGACTGTGGCTAGCAAATTAGCCACCGTTAGCTTTACTTTTCGCCACAAAAGCTTAATTTGAGCTTAAACCATGCAACGGAACGTAAATCCCAATAGAAGCAACTCAATCGCTATCAAGACGAAACTTTTGACACCTAGGTTGTCTATGCAGGCCAAATATTGACTGAGTTTTAGGGGGGCAAAAAGAATAATAAAAATAATTAGAGAGGGTACAATTTCTGGGGAAATTGTAGGGTGTGCTTGCTTGCGTCGGTTGCACAGGGGTCCGTTTTTGAATGACATTTTTACAACTGATATTTCTGTATATGTTATATAAAAATGCATACTTATTATTTATAAAGATTACATAGATTTAAAAGCATTTTTTTTTGCTGCTCATTTACAACTGAAAATACGAGTGAAGTGTAGAATGAAATAGATGTCTTCTCATTTCCCCTGCAAGAGGCAGCCTCAACGTTGAATCAAAACGAATACATTTGGCAGACCGGTGTAAAAATTGACCTAATCTCTATGACTTAAACGTCATTTTAAGTTTTTCCCTTCTCATGATATTTTCAGGCATTTAGCCTACTCATTGCATTCATTCATTAATAAAGAACCCCCTTTGAAGATTATTCTACGACGTTACCCGGCAGTAGAAGATGTAATCGCGATTCAAACAGTACCATCTTATAACTGAAAATATGCCCCCCAAAACGTAAATAAGCTTGACATTCATTTAGTGGAAAATCGCTCATTTATAAAAAGCTCACTGGTAGCGATCATTGTCAGTAACAACGCAAAATGCGATATAGCCCTGTGTGGAGAAGCTGCCCGGTAAATTGTACTACTACGGTACAGTACTAGACTACTGCTGTGTTCGTCTTGGTAGCGATGGCGTTGGTTGAATTGGATTTAACGTTCCGTTGTACGGTTTAAACTGAAATTAATTATTTTCATGAACAGATTGACAACGTTTAGGCTGTGGCAATGAAGTTCAGGTTAGTAGTTAGATAGACTTTTGATTTAAGTAAGGGGAGTGCCGAACATGTTCTGTCGCCGTTTGACTTCCTAAACAGCTGTGTAAGTTAGATGTTTTTGTCGTGTGTCTCGCGTAAGCTACAGCGTTGTAGTGAGCTACACTGGTTTGAAACCACAGGTAATGGTAATTTCACCAACAAATCGTTTACTAATGTCAGAATAAATCCTACAACGAAAATGTATATGTGAGGAATGTTTATTTTAACGATTTAAAACAGATAACGCTACATTATAGACCACTGTAGTATGTGTTGCCCGGGCAACACAGGCTAATGTCATGATGCTAATACTTCAGTGAAATAGTAGACTATTGTTTCCGAAAGTAGATGTACTTCCTTAATAATATCAGCTTATACTGTACATTACACATCACAATTGTGTGTCATATCACAAAGTAAAATGAGTAAATAGTTATCACCCTGGCCTCTTTGCTTGTGGCGTTTCTGCAGCTGCCTTGCAGTAAAGCTATAGTTAGCCTAGCTATCCCCCAAGTTAACAGATGCGAAACGAATGTTCTGCCAAAGGTAGTCACGCGTGTTTTCGTGACGTAGTGACGTTAGTAACGTCAGTGACTGTGGCTAGCAAATTAGCCACCGTTAGCTTCACTTTTCGCCACAAAAACTTAACTTCAGCCTAAACCATGCAACTATGCAATGTAAATTCCAATAGAAGCAACTCAATCGCTACCAAGACGAAACTTTTGACACCTACGTTGTCTATGTAGGCCAAATATTGACTGAGTTTTAGGGGGGCAAAAAGAAATAAAAAAATATAAGCAGCGATGCTGGTTCCTCCGCAAAATGGCAAAATATTATAAACATGTACACTGTAGAAGATCGAGACTTGGACAACAAGAGAGCAAAACTACTTCATGTTTGGCCAACAATAATAGGCTGAACGGGGATTTGAACTCATGAGCATAAGTTTACTAGTCAGTCTCTCTAGCCTCTCTGCTACACACCAACTGCTGAGATTTTATGATTAGTAAGGGCTGATTATTAACTTTTTATAGGATACTGAAACTCTTCTTGAGTTGATCTCCTTCCAGACTCTTAGTCAATGCACAACAAACAATAGTCATGTGGGCAACTGGGCTAGGGCAGCACTCATATTCAGCTCCTTGCGAGAATAGCCTGTGACAGTACAGCAGCCGACTCTCTGGTCCCATTAAACTACACAACATGCACAATCAGGGTGACCAACAAGATTATATTGACTAACAAACAATAACATTACAAACATCTAACTGAACGAACACAACAACTGAAATCCCTTGCACGGCTGTTGTAACCAACTATTTTCCACAAGTCTTTGCGTTTTTTGATATGCCGCACTGCATGCTGGGTACCCAAGGGTGCTGACGCTGATTATCTAGCTGTGCTCCGACTGCGTGATATGAGTATTAGTTTTTGGTCAGCTTTGGGACAAAGGTTAAGAAACGGTTGACATTTCAAGGTGAAATTGCGCATGGTATTTCAGAATGATGTCTGCCTGTTTAACTAAACAAGTAATCAAAATTATGACAGGCCAAAAGACTGTGCCTCGAAACGAACCTGTGGCCTTATGCTTTGCAGTACAACGCTTCAACCCATTGAGCTACCCGCAAGGCTGAGAAATTCTGATCAGTTTCTGTCCCCCGAAAAAAAGATGTATATCCTGTAGCATGGCTTGTTCGATTCGGCCAAAGCTTAAACAGCTGTAATTCAACGATATTTTGACATATCAAGGTGAAATTGTGCATGGTACTTTAGAACGATGTCATCCTGTTTAACTAAACATGTATTCAAATTAAGATAGACTCAGTGTTGCTGGATTTGAACCTACGACCTTGTACTTTTCAGGTCACCGTTCCAGCTCGTTGAGCTATTCTCAGTGTTGAGTATTGGCATGTTCAGTTACTCTACAAAAAAAAGCTGTTTCTCCAATGGCGAGCATTGTCAGATTTGGTCCAAGTTCAAACAGCTGTAATTCAGTCATATTTTGACATATCAAGGTGAAATTGTTTATGGTACTTCATGGGCGTGTCACCTTAAAGCCTATTAGGTTTGAAAACCCATCATTCAAAATGAACTTTGATTTAGTGACACAAAGATATTGAGGTAATGTGGAAATTTACATAAATACACCCCTTTCAGCTATTTAGTATTTTATTCAATTGCTATAAGTAACGTTTTTAAATACGTCAATGATACATATCTGTACAAAATCTCAAGTTAATTAGACCTTTGGTTCAAGAGAAGAGGAATTTTGAAGTTTTTCCCAAATTATCACTCTACAGGAAAATCGATCAGGCGGACCTTATGGGTCCTTGAGGCTTTTTTGTTCGCCATGAGAAATAACGCATGCACACCAAGTTTCAGAAGAATTTGAGCAATGGGGTGGAAATGCTATCACTTTGAAAATCGGACATTTGGGCGTCGCCTGTGGCGCCCCCTATGATCTGATGTGGGCCAGTCTGTGTTTGGGCCGTAGTTGTGGCATGTTGTATCAATATGCCAAATTTCAAAACTTTTTACCAATGTGTTCATGAGATAAATTACTAGAATAACTAGAGAGGGTACAATTTCTGGGGAAATTGTAGGGTGTGCTTGCTTGCGTCGGTTGCACAGGGGTCCGTTTTTTAATGAAATTTTTACAACTGATATTTCTGTATTTTATATAAAAATGCATACTTATTATTTATAAAGATTACATAGATTTAAAAGCATTTTTTTTTGCTGCTCATTTACAACTGAAAATACGAGTGAAGTGTAGAATGAAATGGATGTCTTCTCATTTCCCCTGCAAGAGGCACCCAGCTAACAAGGGACGTCCTGGGGACGTTCGGTGACGTTCCTATTTGGTCCCCTATAGGTTATACCGTGACGTTATCCTTATTAAAGTTCCTAAAAGGTCACAATTTAGTCAGTTATAGACATTTATTTGTAAACTTTCAGGGGACGTTCCAGGAACGTCCGTGGTTGGTTATGATACGACGTTATGTTAAAAAAATTTGGGGGACATTCGTGACGTTCCAGGAACGTCCCTGGTTGGTTATGATACGACATTATGTTAAAACATTTCGGGGGACATTCGGGACGTCCCAGGAACGTCCCAGGAACGTCCCTGGTTGGTTATGATATGACATTATGTTTAAAACTTTCGGGGGGTTCCAGAACGTCATTCGTTGGTCATAACCTAACCATCTAAATTCCGAACGGATATTTTAGTTTATGTGTCATTCTGTGATGTGACTTGCTCGAGCTATAGCCTACTGTCACTGTGGAAACTGTACAGTATTAAATCAATTGTTTATGTATGGTACCAATAACTTGCATTTGAGCGAAGTAATACATTAGTAATAAATAATTTGGTGATGTACCATCACTGAAACAAAACATCTAAGCTGGATCCAGCCTATCCAAGCACCAGCTGCGTCTCTAGAAATGTTCCATATAGCCTATTACAGCACATCTCTCGCGGACGTCACCGCTCGTGACGTGAACCCTGTTGTTGAGTGAAGAAGTCGTTGAGAGACAGCAAAACTTTTTGATCCTGCATCCTTAATTTATAGCTATAATACCGTGTGATAATCAATTTGTGTAAATATATCTTCAACTTAAGTTTTAGTGTTGATAGTATAGTTCTTTGTTATTGTGTTTTTAATGGTGTTTTTTGTGTAGTTGGCTAGTTTAGAGTAATTTAGCGCACTCCTGTGAATGTGGGCCACCCGAAGGACAGAATTTGAGGTAAATATGTTTTAATACAAACTTTAGCTCTGCTATCTATGTATTTGTATGTTTATCCAATGTGAAATAGCCATATCGAACATAAATGTATATTAATTTCTAGCCAATTTGAGTTGGCACTGGTTTTCTAATTCGGCTAAATTGAGACGTCGTACAGTACTGTATCGTCTTAATTTGTACAGTACAGTACTGTAGCTAACAATCTTATCGATAGCACTAGCTAGCTCTAAATCGGATGCCTACACACTAGTGGTGTCGTCTCTTTAAGGATACAGAAAATACAAAACAGCTGAAGCTACTTTTGGACAGGTGAAGGCTACAGCTCTAGCTAGTCAAGTAGCTCTAGAGTAGCAAGCTACTTTTGGACAGTTAGACTAGAGCTACTGTACAATGAACCAAGACATTTTGCAAGAAAAGTAGCTATCATAATGACAGTTGGCTGTCATTGCCACTTAGCGTCATTGTTGTCCTGGTTACGGACTCAGACGCGCATGATCTCTACTTACTCTTGCTACGTCGGACAAGCTCTAAATCGAATGCCTACACACTAGTGGTGTCGTCTCTTTAAGGATACAGAAAATACAAAACAGCTGAAGCTACTTTTGGACAGGTGAAGGCCACAGCTCTAGCTAGTCAAGTAGCGTTAGCTCTACTGTAGAGTAGCAAGCTACTTTTGGACAGTTAGCTCTAGACTATAGCTACAATAAACCAAGACGTTTTGCAAGAAATGTATCATAATGACATGCTACGTTGCTACGTCGGACAAATGTTCACGATGAGTAGATGAAGGAAAGTTGATTAGCATTAGCTAGATGGTTGTAAATATGTGGATACTGAAGGTCAGGGAAGCTTTCCGTTTCACTTGTTACGGTCCTAAAAATAACTCCAGGAGCATATGGATACAATACACTTCCACTTAATGTTCTTTGCATTTGATCTGCTGTCTAACTGTAGCTAATTCATGTTGCAGGTGTTGATTCCGAACGTACTGGTGGAGGACGAGGAGGAAGAAGAGGGAGAGGATGAGGAGGGGTTGACACAATTAAATATAAGAAAATTAATTCAGGCTTTTAAAATGCATTTGAATAAAGTGTTTGTTTATACTGTAAATCGTGTTTTTTCTTATATAAGCATACACATAATAAGTTACAATACAGCCTGTTATACAAGTTGATTTTTTTAAATAAAGAATTACATTAAATTACATTGTTGAGTTTAAGTGAACACATTCAGTTTAGTTTTGCACTATAGGCTAATATGCATTGTATACTTTGTATACAATACATATCCATTATATGCATAAATGAGACTATAAATTAAGGTTCAGAAATTGATTCTGCATTTGGTATGCGAAAGTTATCAGGACGTCGCAAGGGAACGTCCCCATGACGTCGCAGACAAACGTCCCCTGAACGTCCCCTAAATGTTATGAGGACGTTACATGGACGTCCCGGGGACGTTTGTCTGCGACGTCCCCGGGACCTTCAGGGGACCCTACAAAAAGACGTCATGGGGACGTTCTCTTGCGACGTCCTGATAACATTCGGGGACGTTCAGGGGACGTCCTGGGGACGTCATTTTGTTAGCTGGGCAGCCTCATGTTGAATCAAAACTAATAAATTTGGCAGACCGGTGTAAAAATTGACCTAATCTCTATGATTTAAACGTCATTTTAAGTTTTTCCCTTCTCATGATATTTTCAGGCATTTAGCCTACTCATTGCATTCATTCATTAATAAAGAACCCCCTTTGAAGATTATTCTACGACGTTACCCGGCAGTAGAAGATGGAATCGCGATTCAAACAGTACCATCTGCTAACTGAAAATATGCCCCCCAAAACGTAAATAAGCTTGACATTTATTTAGTGGAAAATCGCTCATTTATAAAAAGCTCACTGGTAGCGATCATTGTCAGTAACAACGCAAAATGCGATATAGCCCTGTGTGGAGAAGCTGCCCCGATAAATTGTACTACTACGGTACAGTACTAGACTACTGCTGTGTTCGTCTTGGTAGCGATTGCGTTGGTTGAATTGGATTTAACGTTCCGTTGTACGGTTTAAGCTGAAATTAATTATTTTCATGAACAGATTGACAACGTTTAGGCTGTGGCAATGAAGTTCAGGTTAGTAGTTAGATAGACTTTTGATTTAAGTAAGGGGAGTGCCGAACATGTTCTGTCGCCGTTTGACTTCCTAAACAGCTGTGTAAGTTAGATGTTTTTGTCGTGTCTCGCGTAAGCTACAGCGTTGCAGTGAGCTACACTGGTTTGAAACTGGGACGCGCATGATCTCTACTTACTCTTGCTACGTCGGACAAGCTCTAAATCGGATGCCTACACACTAGTGGTGTCGTCTCTTTAAGGATACAGAAAATACAAAACAGCTGAAGCTACTTTTGGACAGGTGAAGGCCACAGCTCTAGCTATTCAAGTAGCGTTAGCTCTACTGTAGAGTAGCAAGCTACTTTTGGACAGTTAGCTCTAGACTATAGCTACAATAAACCAAGACGTTTTGCAAGAAATGTATCATAATGACATGCTACGTTGCTACGTCGGACAAATGTTCACGATGAGTAGATGAAGGAAAGTTGATTAGCATTAGCTAGATGGTTGTAAATATGTGGATACTGAAGGTCAGGGAAGCTTTCCGTTTCACTTGTTACGGTCCTAAAAATAACTCCAGGAGCATATGGATACAATACACTTCCACTTAATGTTCTTTGCATTTGATCTGCTGTCTAACTGTAGCTAATTCATGTTGCAGGTGTTGATTCCGAACGTACTGGTGGAGGACGAGGAGGAAGAAGAGGGAGAGGATGAGGAGGGGTTGACACAATTAAATATAAGAAAATTAATTCAGGCTTTTAAAATGCATTTGAATAAAGTGTTTGTTTATACTGTAAATCGTGTTTTTTCTTATATAAGCATAGCCCTGTGTGGAGAAGCTGCCCCGATAAATTGTACTACTACGGTACAGTACTAGACTACTGCTGTGTTCGTCTTGGTAGCGATTGCGTTGGTTGAATTGGATTTAACGTTCCGTTGTACGGTTTAAGCTGAAATTAATTATTTTCATGAACAGATTGACAACGTTTAGGCTGTGGCAATGAAGTTCAGGTTAGTAGTTAGATAGACTTTTGATTTAAGTAAGGGGAGTGCCGAACATGTTCTGTCGCCGTTTGACTTCCTAAACAGCTGTGTAAGTTAGATGTTTTTGTCGTGTCTCGCGTAAGCTACAGCGTTGCAGTGAGCTACACTGGTTTGAAACCACAGGTAATGGTAATTTCACCAACAAATCGTTTACTAATGTCAGAATAAATCCTACAACGAAAATGTATATGTGAGGAATGTTTATTTTAACGATTGAAAACAGATAACGCTACATCATAGACCACTGTAGTATGTGTTGCCCGGGCAACAGGCTAATGTCATGATGCTAATACTTCAGTGAAATAGTAGACTACTGTTTCCGAAAGTAGATGTACTTCCTTAATAATATCAGCTTATACTGTACATTACACATGACAATTGTGTGTCATATCACAAAGTAAAATGAGTAAATAGTTATCACCCTGGCGTTGTGGCGTTTCTGCAGCTGCCTTGCAGTAAAGCTATAGTTAGCCTAGCTATCCCCCAAGTTAACAGATGCGAAACGAATGTTCTGCCAAAGGTAGTCACGCGTGTTTTCGTGACGTAGTGACGTTAGTAACGTCAGTGACTGTGGCTAGCAAACGTTAGCTTCACTTTTCGCCACAAAAACTTAACTTCAGCCTAAACCATGCAACGGAACGTAAATTCCAATAGAAGCAACTCAATCGCTACCAAGACGAAACTTTTGACACCTACTTTGTCTATGTAGGCCAAATATTGACTGAGTTTTAGGGGGGCGAAAATAAACAATAATAAATAATAATATATATGTGAGAGAACAAAGGTTGTGCTCTCGCCGAAGGCTTGAGCACACCCAATAATAATAATAAATATAGCTGCAAGCAGCGATGCGGGTTCCTCCGCAAAATGGCAAAATATTATAAACATGTACACTGCAGAAGATCGAGAGTTGGACAACAAGGGAGCAAAACGACTTCATGTTTGGCCAACAACAGGCTGAATGGGGATTTGAACTCATGAGCATAAGGTTACAAGTCAGTCTCTCTATCCTCTCTGCTACACACCAACTGTTGAGATTGTAAGAATAGAAAGGGCAGAGTATTAGCTTTGGTCAGCTTTTGGACAAAGGTTAAGAAACGGTTGACATTTCAAGGTGAAATTGCATGAAATTGTACATCGTATTTCAGAATGATGTCATCCTGTTGAACTAAACAGATAATCAAAATTATGACAGGCCAAAAGACTACGGCTGGATTCCAACCTACAACCTTATACTTTACAGGTCACCATCCCAGCCCTATTCTCAGTGTTGAATATTGTCATGTTCAGTTACTGTATAAAAAAGTAAGCTGTTTCTCCTGTGGTAAGTGTTGTTAGATTCAGCCTAAGTTGAAACTGCTTGTACATTTCCTATAAAAACGGGATGACTGGGTTGCTGCTGTAAAGAATAACTTTCTCATCGTTTTTTTTAACAGGTTGTTTGGAGTGCCATAACTTGTCATGGAAGGGAATTTTAAATCATGCCTAGCATCAGTGGGAATGTGTCCTGGCTTAGGTTACTGAAATGAATTTGTGCAACAGGCAAGGAATCCACCTGAACAATCAATTGACTTCATTAGAGAAAACCATTAGAGTTATCTCTACCATGCATAGACTACAAGTAGCTAGCTACTGTGGTGAACCTGGCTTGTTTTGCAGTGGTTTACACAGTCTCGCTAAACAGATGATCAGAGTGTTGTGATGGGCTCAAATAAACACGCATTGCTATGTTTTTACAACCGGAGGATTGATCGGAAGACTAGAAACCGTTTTGCCAGAATAAAAAATTAAAAACTATGCTTCTGACTGGTTTTGAACCTACAACCATTTGCTTACCAGCCAATTGAGCCATTCCCAGACATGGATTACACAAAACTGGATAATAAAAAAAGCTGTTTCTCCAATGGCGAGCATTGTCAGATTTGGTCGAAGTTCAAACATCTGTAATTCAGTCATATTTCGACATATCAAAGTGAAACTTTGCATGGTACTTCAGGGGCATCTCACCTTAAAGCCTATTAAGTTTGAACCATCCTTCAAAAATACATTTGATTTAGTGACACAAACATATTGAGGCAATGTGTACATTTACATAAATACACCCATTTCAGCCATTTTGTACTTGATTCAATTGCCTTAAGTAACGTTTTTAAATACGTCAATGATACATATCTGTACCAAATTTCAAGTCAATTTCACCTTTGGTTCAAGAGAAGAGGAATTTTGAAGGTTTTCCCAAATTATCACAGTACAGGAAAATCCATCATGGCGGACCTTATGGGTCTTTGAGGCTTTTTTGTTCCTCATGAAAAATGAGGCATGCACACCAAGTTTCAGAAGAATCGGAGCAATGGGGTGGAAATGCCATCACTTTGAAAATCGGACTTTTGGGCGTGGCCTGTGGCGCCCCCTATGGTCCGATGTGGCCCATATTTGGTGTGGGGGTACCCACTTGGATGTAGTATCAATGTGCCAAATTAGAAAATTTATGACCAGGGACTTTTTGAGATATTGGGGCGCAAGGAGAAGAAAAATAATAAGAAGAATACCAACAATAACAATAGGTTCCCTCCTACTGGAGGAACCTAATAATAAGAATACCAACAATAACAATAGGTTCCCTCCTACCGGAGGAACCTAATAATACCAACAAACACAATAGGGTCCTCCTGACGGAGGAACCCTAATAATAATAACTAGAGAGGGTACAATTTCTGGGGAAATTGTAGGGTGTGCTTGCTTGCGTCGGTTGCAAAGGGGTCCGTTTTTGAATGATTTTTTTTTGTTGTTGCTCATTTACAACTGAAAATACGAGTGAAGTGTAGAATGAAATAGATGTCTTCTCATTTCCCCTGCAAGAGGCAGCCTCATCATTGAATCAAAACAAATAAATTTGGCAGACCGGTGTATAAATTTACCTAATCTCTATGATTTAAACGTCATTTTAAGTTTTTCCCTTCTCATCATTATTATTAGTATTATTAGGTATTATTAGGTTCCTCCGGTAGGAGGAACCTAATTTTAAGTTTCATTTTAAGTTTTTCCCTTCTCATCACCTTCCCTTCACTGTAGTATGTGTTGCCCGGGCAACACAGGCTAATGTCATGATGCTAATACTTCAGTGAAATAGTAGACTACTGTTTCCGAAAGTAGATGTACTTCCTTAATAATATCAGCTTATACTGTACATTACACATGACAATTGTGTGTCATATCACAAAGTAAAATGAGTAAATAGTTATCACCCTGGCCTCTTTGCTTGTGGCGTTTCTGCAGCTGCCTTGCAGTAAAGCTATAGTTAGCCTAGCTATCCCCCAAGTTAACAGATGCGAAACGAATGTTCTGCCAAAGGTAGTCACGCGTGTTTTCGTGACGTTAGTAACGTCAGTGACTGGCTAGCAAATTAGCCACCGTTAGCTTCACTTTTCGCCACAAAAACTTAACTTCAGCCTAAACCATGCAACGGAACATAAATTCCAATAGAAGCAACTCAATCGCTACCAAGACGAAACTTTTGACACCTACTTTGTCTATGTAGGCCAAATATTGACTGAGTTTTAGGGGGGCAAAAAGAATAATAATAATAATATATATGTGAGAGAACAAAGGTTGTGCTCTCGCCGAAGGCTTGAGCACACCCAATAATAATATATATGTGAGAGAACAAAGGTTGTGCCCTCGCCGAAGGCTTGAGCACACCCAATAAAATGATCAAATGCATTCAGTGAAACTCATTGTTCTTATTTTCACCGGAAAGAATTTGGCTAGTGGAAATTCTGATACCAGCCAATTTGGCTGGTAAAGTTACCAGCCAAATTGGCTGGTGATCAAAAAAGTTAATTTAGAACCCTGCACACCACCCACGTGATGCAGCCACTGGATGTGGGGGTGTTTGGTCCTCTGAAGAGGATTTTTGACCGGGATGCTGCCCGTCTTGGCCTGGTGAGGGGGGATGTTTTTTTGGGGAAAAACAACTTTTCCCCCCTCCTTAAGGAAGCTTGGCCTAAGGCTGCCAAGCCTGAGACCATCAGAGCAGCCTTCAGGAGGACAGGCCTCTTCCCCTGCAACAGGGGAGGCTATGACAAGACACAGCTGACCAAAGTCAGACCTGCACCCTCCACGGCGACCACCACCGGCCCAGCCCCCTCCACGGCGACCACCACCGGCCCAGCCCCCACCACGGCGACCACCACCGGCCCAGCCCCCGGCCCAGCCCCCTCCACGGCGACCACCACCGGCCCAGCCCCCTCCACCGGCCCTGCCCCCCCTGCAGCAACCCCTTGCTGCCAAACCTGCACCTGCCATGGACCTGCCCAATCCAATCCTTTGGTGCGAGCAGGTCTGGTCTCAGCCAAGTGGGGAGACATTTTAATGCCCCCAGTGATGGCCAACCATCAAGACCAGCGGCTACCAGTGGTGAGGAGGAGGCCACCACTTGGTGCTCGGGTCGTCACCAGTGACGAGTACAGAAGGAGAAGGAGGAAGCTCGGCTTGGGAGACAGGCAGAAGTGCTGAGGAAAAGGGAGATGGCGCAGAGGAAGAAGGAGGAGGCCCAGAGGAAGAGGGAGGAAAAGGAGAGGAAGAGGGCAGAGAAGGAGAGGCAGATGGCAGTAGTGGAGGAGCTTGGCAGACACTGCGCTGTCTGCCGTAGCCTATCCCCTCCCTCAGGTGAGGAGGATGCCATGTACGAGTGGATCCAGTGTGAACTTTGTGAGCTCTGGTTCCACCTCACTTGTTTGGGGATTGTAAGTGTGCCAGCAGGGGACTGGTACTGCCCCAAGTGCTTCCTCAGTGAGATCTAGCACTTTGTATATATGTTTGCTATCTTTGGCTATTTTACCCAGTTCTGTTTAATGTTTTTGTTAAATATGTTCTGCATTTCAACAGTTTAATCTTTAATCAGTTTAATCTTTTAAAATCAACTTTAATGTTAATAGTTTTTTTGGGGGGCATATGGATCAGCGTTCTCGTCGCGCCTCCTGTCAGTACCTGTTCATATGCAGTGAAGCTAATGATCCTAATATATGTGTAGAATATGTAGTTATGCTAGTTTGAGACCACAATAGCTATGGAAATAAAGAGTGAATGCAATTATGGATTGAAGTTGGCTTTGTCCACATACAATTTGTCCATTTCACAACACCTTGTATTTCGCTGAGAGGTAGCCTAGCCTAAGGAATAACTTGTCCCTGTGAGAACCCTGTGACGGACGCCAACTTTCCACCAGCTTTCATTTTGACACGCATATTCAAGGTAAGGGGTAACCTCTAGAATCACAGGAGCTTCCACTGTGTTCCCATAAAGTATCCCTGAAAACCTGTGTGCTAGCGAATAACTGCCTACAACCACACAAATACAAGCTCCTATTCCAACTTTCTTGCGATGAAAGAAAGTGTAATGTGTTGCCTTTCACAAGCAAAAGCAAATCTAAGTGACTTATTTGGTTATTAAAATAATGGGCAATTAGAATAGTCCGTAATATACATACTTAGGTTAATTTATATGGATAGTATATACTAACAATGTATATTAGGTTATTATACATATTATCACCCATATAATAGTATCCATATTATACATGTGCATATTCTGTATATTATATTATGAGTATAAACACATAAGTTTCTTATATGTGTCTAACAAGTGTCTTTAAATGTTTTATCGTTGTGGTTGTCAGTTAAACATGTTTCCATCTGTTGGACTGTTGTTTTTTTGCTGCTCATTTACAACTCAAAATACGAGTGAAGTGTAGTATTAAATAGATGTCTTCTCATTTCCCCTGCAAGAGGCAGCCTCATAGCTGAATCAAAACGAATACATTTGGTAGACCGGTGTAAAAAATGGACCTAATCTCTATGACTTAAACGTCCTTTTAAGTTTTTCCCTTCTCGTGATATTTTCAGGCATTTAGCCTACTCATATTGCATTCATTCATGAATAAAGAACCCCCTTTGAAGATTATTCTACGACGTTACCGGCAGTAGAAGATGGAATCGTGATTCAAACAGTACCATCTGCTAACTGAAAATATGCCCCCAAAAACGTAAATAAGCTTGACATTTATTTAGTGGAAAATCGCTCATTCATAAAAAGCTCACTGGTAGCGATCATTATCAGTAACAACGAAAAATGCGGTATAGCCCTGTGTGGAGAAGCTGCCCCGTAAATTCTACTACTACAGTACAGTACTGACTTCTGTAATCAGATTCAGAGCTAATAGTGTCTTACTGAGTGTACTTCGTGACTGCCATCTGACTGTAAGTAACCAGAGTTTGTTTCATTCATTTGTGTTTTTGCTAAAACGTTGCCTCTAGGACAGAGGGTAAGGGTATAGCAGCTAAATTGGTCAATAGGTAGCTAGCTAGAGATCGAGTTTCAGGGTACTTGCCGCCGAGTGAGACCCTGGCTTTGTTTACATAATTAGGGCCATTGTAGAATTTGGTTAAATCAGCCCTGACTTCTGTAATCAGATTCAGAGCTAATAGTGTCTTACTGAGTGTACTTCGTGACTGCCATCTGACTGTAAGTAACCAGAGTTTGTTTCATTCATTTGTGTTTTTGCTAAAACTTTGTCTCAAGGACAGAGGGTAAGGGTATAGCAGCTAAATTGGTCAATAGGTAGCTAGCTAGAGATCGAGTTTCAGGGTACTTGCGCCGAGTGAGACCCTGGCTTTGTTTACATAATTAGGGCCATTGTAGAATTTGGTTAAATCAGCCCTGACTTCTGTAATCAGATTCAGAGCTAATAGTGTCTTACTGAGTGTACTTCGTGACTGCCATCTGACTGTAAGTAACCAGAGTTTGTTTCATTCATTTGTGTTTTTGCTAAAACTTTGCCTCAAGGACAGAGGGTAAGGGTATAGCAGCTAAATTGGTCAATAGGTAGCTAGCTAGAGATCGAGTTTCAGGGTACTTGCCGCCGAGTGAGACCCTGGCTTTGTTTACATAATTAGGGCCATTGTCAGCTGCGCCTTTAGCATATTTAGGCGATTAGCACTGCAGAGGCAGCCTCGTCTGGCAGCCTCGGTGCACGAAGAATCGGTCGAACAAAGACAGGGTAGATATATCACAAAGTATATACGGTCAACTTCTAACCTTCACTACCTATCCAGATCTTCTCCACCTGCCCTCTCTCTTTCTATAGGGCTCTGGAACTGCCAGTCTGCTGTGAACAAGGCAGACTTCATCCCAGCGTTTGCATCTCATGCTTCTCTTCATGCCCTTGCGCTGACAGAGACATGGATCCGCCCTGAGAACACTGCAACTCCAGCTGCTCTCTCCGTCAACCACTCCTTCACTCACTCACCCCGCTCAACCGGAAGGGGTGGTGGGACAGGGTTGCTTCTTTCCCCACATATTAAATACACATCCACACCACTCCGTTACTGCCAAATCATTTGAACACCATTGTGCGATGCTAACTGATCCTATCAAAGCATGCTTAATTGTTCTTTAAAGCCCACCAGGCCCGATAGCCGACTTTGTGGAGAAGCTGGACATGCTCCTCAGTGTTCTCCCGGATGATGGAACCCCCCTGATAGTCCTTGGGGACTTCAACATCCACCTCCAAGGAACTCAGGCCATCGACTTCTTGTCTCTCCTGACCTCCTTCGACCTGACGCTGCTGAGCACACCGGCGACCCACAAGGCATGCAAACAGCTAGACCTCATCCTGACACGTAACTGTATCACTGACTTAACCTCTGTAACCCCACTGCATATTTCTGATCACTACTTTATCCAATTCTCTATCTCTCTCCCTCCAACTCTTTCTACCTCCCCTCCCCTTGTAACTTTCCGGCGCAACCTCCGCTCCCTATCCCCCTCCCATTTCTCCTCTATTGTAACATCCTCCCTCCCCCCTATTGACGAGTTCTCGTCCCACCCCACTAACACTGCCACCGACACCTTGTTAACCACTTTAACTGCATCACTTGACTCTCTCTGTCCCCTGTCGACCAGGCCTGCACAATCTTCTCCCTCCAGCCCGTGGCTTACGGATGTTATTCGTGAAGAACGGTCCACCCTTCGGGCAGCTGAGAGGAGATGGCGCAAGTCCAAAGACGGTCTGGACCTTGATAAGTATCACTCCCTCCTCAAATCCTTCTCTTCTCACATAACTGGTGCTAAAACCCTCTACTTTCTGAACAAAATTAACTCTGCTTCAAACCCCCACAAACTTTTTTCTACCTTCTCCACCCTTCTTAACCCACCTCCCCCACCCCCTCCCTGCACCCTGACAGCAGACGACTTCTCCTCCTTCTTTGAGAAAAAAGTCGCCGACATTAGCAGTCGGTTCCCTAAACCCACCTTTCCTACCCTCTCACCCTCCATGACTGACCCAACTAAATGTCTAAACTCTTTTTCTCCCCTGTCTGAGGCAGAGATCTCTGACCTCATTCTCTCTCATCGCCCCACCTCCTGTCCCCTTGATCCTATACCCTCCCCTCTCTTTCAAACCATCTCCCCCTCCATCATAACTTTTCTTCTCCATGTCCTAAACTCCTCTCTTACCTCTGGCACCTTCCCCTCTGCCTTCAAACAGGCTAGAGTTACCCCTCTACTCAAAAAACCCTCCCTTAACCCTGTCGTTCTCCAGAACTACAGACCAGTATCACTGTTACCCTTCCTTTCAAAAACAATCGAACGTGCTGTATCTAACCAACTGTCTAACTTTCTCTCTCAGAACAACCTGCTTGACCCCAACCAATCGGGCTTCAAGACTGGCCACTCCACAGAGACTGCCCTCCTTTCAGTCACCACTGCCCTCCAGTCTGCCAGAGCGGCTTCCAGGTCATCCGTCATCATTCTGCTGGACCTTTCTGCAGCGTTTGATACGGTTAACCACCAGATCCTGCTCGCCAGACTTTCTGAGATGGGCATCACTGGCACTGCACTCCAGTGGATCTCATCCTACCTGTCGGGAAGATCCTACCAGGTTTCCTGGGGAGGCAAACTGTCAGGCCCTCGACTGCTCTCCACTGGTGTCCCACAGGGCTCCGTCCTTGGACCCCTCCTCTTCTCTCTGTACACCACCTCACTTGGACCAATCATCACCTCCCATGGCTTCTCCTACCACTGCTACGCTGACGACACGCAGCTGTACCTGTCGTTCCCCCCGACCGATCCGGGGATCTCAGCTAGGATTGAGGCCTGCCTCACAGACATCTCCGCCTGGATGACCGAGCACCACCTCCAGCTGAACCTCGCCAAAACAGAACTTCTCATCATCCCGGCTAAACCCTCCATCTCCCACGATCTCTCAATCACCCTGGGATCTGCGACAGTGACCCCTTCATCCTCTGCCCGGAACCTTGGGGTTACCATGGACGACGAGCTCTCCCTCACGGCCCACATTGCTGCGGTCTCCCGGCCGTGTAGATTCACCCTCTACAACATCCGGAAGATCAGGAAATACCTGTCTGAGCACTCCACCCAGCTGCTAGTCCAAGCACTTGTCCTCTCCAAGTTGGACTATTGCAACTCGCTGCTCGCTGGTCTCCCAGCATGTGCAACCCGCCCTCTTCAGAGGATTCAGAACGCAGCGGCCCGCCTGGTCTACAATCTACCCAGACGCTCCCATGTTACCCCGCTCCTCATCTCTCTCCACTGGCTACCTATCATGGCCCGTATCAGATTCAAGACCCTGGTATTGACCTTCAGAGCAGTGAACGGGACTGCACCCGTCTACATCAAGTCTCTCCTGCAGCCTTACACCCCCACCCGTCGCCTACGGTCTTCTTCAGACAACCGCCTGGTGGTCCCACCGCTCAAGACCGCCCGGTCCCAACACAAGCTCTTCTCCTGTCTGGCCCCCCAGTGGTGGAGTCAACTCCCCACCTCCATCAGAGACACTGACTGTCTCTCCACCTTCAAGAAAAGGCTCAAGACGCACTTGTTCCGGGAGTACAACGGTACTTAGGAATGGTTCGCTTGACCCGATGTTAGTTTCCTCAAGGATCACAATGACTCTTGCTTAGAGACTTGTTGCTCTTGTGGTTAGTGGAACTGACTTAAATTTTTGTACTCGCTGTGATATATTGTTTTTATTATTGTTGCTTGCTTTTTCCACAGGTACACTTGCACTTATAGCAGTTCATGTTGTTTAATTGTAACTTGTTTAACTACATGCTCTTATGGTTATTCCCTTTGGCACTTATTTTGGTTGTTCACAATGTGTGCTTCATGTTTTGGCTACTCGCAATGTTTTGTGGCTATCTCGTTGTTATGATCAGTGACCTATGCACTTTGTAAAGCTCTCTCTTGGAAGTCGCTTTGGATAAAAGCGTCTGCTAAATAAATAAATGTAAATAATGAGATATGAATCGGGTTAAAACCTCAAGACTATACCCCTAGTTAAATAATGTGTTAGTTTATTGCTATATGTGTGTTGCAGAGGTCTTGTTGGACGGGAAACCCTTTTTGCAAATGCAATTTTTGACACACATATTTTATCTGTTCAATAAACCTCCTCATGTACAACTCGGGTGTCTAGTTTGTTTGAACACTTCCTCGTGCTTGTGCCAGGCTCACTTGCCCCGCCGTCTGTAATTTCAGAAAGAACAGATGTAAATCAATTTACAGTTAATCCTTCCTTTAAAAATTAGACATTTACATATTCCGTTTTATAGGACAATTAATAAACAGTTTATTCTATAAGTTTCTGAACATCGTTTAATTTTATTATTATTTGATTCCATTCCTTCAATTCCTGCACGTACCTTCATAACGACTTCCTTGACCTTTCTTCAATCCTCCATACTTACAAACATTGTGATGCTGTTATATTTATTAAAACATTAACATAACTGGTTATGTATATATATTTTAATTTTCACCATGTTTGTACGACCTCCCTTCATTACGGCTACCTCCGTGATTTTTTATTGAAGCTCTTTTCTGTGTTTGCTCGGCGCGTCTTAAAGGATACAGGTTCATGACTTCCTGTATTTTTTAACTTTTTAGACTAAGAATTTAGAGTACTCCTAATTTCTCTGCTTTTACCTTGTTTGTTAAGTACACAACATTTCCAGAATGAACTAGTTTGATTATCTCCATACATGTTTTACTTTCCTATTTACAGTTCTGATAGACTTCGTACAGTTCATTTGTCTAGTGTCCGCAAAGAAATTGTAAATGCTTTTGTTAAGGTCTGTCCCTTACGCTATTAGCCAAATTCAAACAACAAGTCTAAAATTTAGCCGCATTTAGATTTGGCAAATTAGCCTAAATACGCACGCATTTTCATGAATAACATTCGAATCCTATGCGGTTTTACTGTCACCTTTGTTTCTCATATTATTGCAAAATTTGACTATTTCCACGGCCATACACACTAATCCAGCTGTGCATCTCAAAGCTTTATTACATGGAACAGAACCAGAGGATGTAGCTCCTCATGATTGCATGGATATTATTAATTCTACATCCAGTGTAAGGACGGACTTGCAACAAACAGCTTTGGAAAATAATGATTTTGTCCTATTTTGTGACGGTTCAGCAATGCGACCAGATGATAAAACTATTCTTTCCGGATATTCCATAGTGGATGATTTAGGAAATTGTATCGAAGCCCATAGATTACCTGTTTCTTCGGCTCAAGCGGCAGAAATCATAGCGTTAACTAGATATAGTAACTAGATAAATAACTAGATATTAACTTGTATATATGCCAAAGATAAATCGGTTACCATATATACAGACTCCAAATATGCATTTTCAGTGGCACATGACTTCAGTAAGATTTGGGAAAACAGAGGTTTTGTAACTACTGCAGGAAGACCCATACAACATGCAGATTTAGTAAGAGGACTATTAGATGCTAAGATGTTGCCAACTAACCTTGCCATAGTAAAATGTGCGGGTCATTCAAAGGCAGATTCTGAGATTGCCAAAGGTAATAACTTAGCCGACAAGCATGCGTTAAATGCTTCCTTCCCACCATGGATGAATCATTATTTCATGAATATTCAAATGTCAAATCCTCCGTTTACTATTGATGACTTAATATCGTTTCAGAATCAGGCAATGCCATCCAAAGTTCTACTTTGGGAGAAGAAAGGATGCACAAAGCACAACGATGGTTTATGGAAAACTGTAGATGATAGAATAGCATTACCAAAAATAGCGTATGAATCTTTAATATCCTATGTACATGGCGTTACCCATGTGGGGTATAAAAGCATTATGCACTATATTTCACAATTGTTCTTTACAATTGGACTAGAACAACAAGTTAGAGATTTTGTTAAGAGATGCTTAATCTGCGCTCGTTGTAATCCACACGTCAATCCGGCTAAAAGAGATCATTTGCCGAAACCTGAAGGTCCATTCCAACAATTACAGATAGATTTTACTCACATGCCCAAGTGTCGAGAATTTTCGTATCTTTTAGTGATAGTGGATCGATTTTCGAAATGGCCAGAAGCCTTTGCGACGAGAAAAGAAAACGCTCAAACAGTAGTTAAGTGTTTCATGGAACATGTTATTCCTCGTTTTGGAATACCAAATGGGATAGACTCTGACAATGGAACTCCTTTTACTTCTAGAGTAACCAAACAATTAGCAGCAGCATTAGGGATTAATTGGACATTTCACATTCCTTATAATCCTCAAAGCTCAGCACAAGTGGAAAGGACAAATAGGACCATTAAAGAAAAACTGGTGAAAATACATCAGACAAAACAGACAACTTGGATAGATGCTCTGCCACAGGTGCTTCTATCAATCAGAGCGATGGCAAATTCAGGCACAGGATTTGCTCCTCATGAAGTTTTGATGGCTAGACCTTTTCCTCTAGGAGTGCTGATGGACAAAACACCAGCAAATGATTTAACTTTGTTGCAGGAAACTCAACAACAGTATGTGAAACAGTTGTGGTCTTTTGTGCCTGACATTAATCAACAAGTAACAGATTCTCTTCCTACTCCAGGTGATCAGAGTATTCATAATTTTCAGCCGGGTGATTATGTTTTGGTACGCAGTTTAAAAACATTGGCTCAGCAGGACCAGCCAAGATTTGGACCTCCGACTCAGGTTCTTTTGGCAACCAGAACAGCTGTTAAGGTTACAGGTCAACCCCAATGGATTCATGCATCTCGACTTCGAAAAGCACCTCCTATAGCGAATGCAGTATAGGACGTATAGGATACAGTAGACAGAACATCGAAGGATGGGTAATGTTTCTCGCCTCCATATTAATATTTCATTATCATGAGTGTGGATATGGTGTTGTTCTTCTCTCTTTGTTTCATGACGTATAGAAGTGAAGGCAGTGACACTGAACCGTAAGAAAGATCATGAGACCAGCAAAAAGGATGGGGGATACTCCACAGAGAACTCGAACCAAATTCGTGGTTGTGCGGAGCATCATCTCTCTTCTGGCGTTGATTACGGTCAATTATGCGGTCATGCTCGAACACCCTACTAATTCGGATGATGATTCATGGGATGATACCAAGGCAGGGATAATGGTTCAAAAAGAATTAAGTGAACATTCTAACTCTTATGGTCAGCATGTTAGTACACATGTACGACGTGATGTTCCAACACCTGCAAGCATTCTTGGAGTTGAAGTACAGAATCATATTCCTATGAATGAATCAGACATGATTTGTATAATTTATCCATTGATGACAACAGGAAGAAAACCATTCTATGTTCAGAAAGTGGAATACCTTAACATGACGGAAACAACGCTAGCAATCAAGGCAGAGTACGAATCACTTGACGGTGAAGAAGTGTTAATACTAAGTCAAGCACTTATGTTTACCGAGCCCAGCACAGTTACTGTTGAGTACTGTAATGCATTCTGGAAGAAGCTCACTCCTAAGTTTCTAGTTCAGAGAGATTTGGATGCCTATGACAATATTCAACCAATAGTTATTAAAGCTACACGAATGAAGGCACCTGTAACTTGTCTAAGTTATACTCAAGGCGTTAAAACAGTGCATGAGATGGGTTTTACTCAAGGTTGTCCAGATAAGAGGATCTTCCTGGGAACACTTCATCCATGGCCTGCTACTGATCTCATGATTTGGCTTTGTGATAACAAACTTTACACTTATCTTTCACTTTATTGGAAAGGTAGATGTGCTCCCTATTGGATACCACCTAGTACTGTATTTGGGAGAGTTCCAATTCCCACATCATGGCCAGAAATTTCACCTAATGATATATCTGGACCCTTCAAAGAAAATGATGAAGTAAAATACACAGATGAGGGGATATGCCAGTCAATAAAGACCATCCTTTTGCATCTAATTTATGGTACAGCGCTCTCAAAAGTAGAGTTCGGAAACTGACTCCTAATTCTTGCTATGCGTGTTCCATGTTACCGCAATCAACTGAAGAATTGTTTCCTTATTGGACAGTTCCACTTCAAGGTTCTGAAGGATTACCATCCATGTGCCTTCTCGCGTATCAGTACGTATTACAAAGACATCCTTTGCTAGGTGAACAACCTAATTCAAAGATTCCATTGCGACCGATTATTTTGCTGAATAACATTTATGTGGCCAAAGCTAGCAACATGGTAGTCAAAGCCAAGGGATTATTAAACATGATGTCACAATATATTATCTATTCCAATATTTCCATAAATCAGGGAAGCAAACCAGATTTACAGAATTCTCATGCTACTATATTCTCAGTCCCTAAAGAGTTGCCATCATTAGTAGGATGTAAAATATTCTACAAAAAAACACATCGTTTCTTTGTCTAATGATTTATCTATTGTTCCTACTTAAGTTTCAGCTAACATTAATTCGTCCTCAATTTATGAAGTGTGCATTAGAGGAGTAGAAAAAGATTCTCGTGGAGCCAAAGACGTAGGTTTCTTGCGACTCACCCAGTGTTAGAGCATTTTCGAGTGTCCGGGATTTGGATATCACGTTACTGAAATGGGAACTCCGCCCATTCCAGGCTTTAATTGGTGTTGTGGTGAGAATGTATGGACGAGCCTACCGCCCTTATTCAGAGGTCTTTGTGGAGTGTGCACAATTAACGATTTATTGTATGTAGTTGAACCTATTGAATTCATGACCCATCATCGCACTGGTTCAAGAGCTAAGCGTTCCAATACGGAAACTATGGGTTATGTACATTTGCAAAACACGGATGCAACTGATTTGGCTGACAGGTATAGTGCTCTACCTCGTGATTTCAGGATATTTACACGCACTCAGCTAGTATTCAAGACCATCTTCTGGAATACTGAACTTCAATATTCTAATCATTACATGATAGCATTAACTCGTCATGATGTCACGAGAGTAGGTAATGCCACACTTATGGGATTTCAGGCGTTGGGAGCTGAAGTTGCTGCAATTAGAGAATTTACCATAAACAATAGAATTGCTCTGGACGCAATCACAGCCGCACAGGGAGGCGTTTGTGCTATTGTGGGAGATGATTCATGTTGTACGTATCTTCCATCCGAATCTGAAGGTCTTGGTAATTTGTCTAAAGCTATTGATAATATCAGAGACATACAAAATAATATTGTAAGAACCAATCGAGACATTGTAGCTAACATGTTCAAAGGAAATTCTCTAGTGGCATGGATTATAGGTACTTTAGCGCCAGTGTTTGTGGTAATCATTCTTGTTGTAGTGATCATGAGTTGCTGTTTTCCAATATTTCGGGCCCTAATTGTGAAATCTTTGCATTCTATTACAAACATGCCGGTTATCACCACGGGTAATATTGCGGTTAACATCAAATCTATTAGAGGTCGGTCTGATACTTCTTCTGAAAGCTCATTCTCATCCATAGATTCCATCGATAATGTTGATTAAGAGAGATAGTGTTGCATGGCATGAAATGTCTAATTCTGATTGAAACTGAGTCAAACAGATGGAGAAGGACAGGCGACGGAAAGGTCCTGCCTAAGAGAGACATTCGAGTTCGGCTGAACCACGAATAGAAGACATTCTCTTTCTTGGAATTTGTTTGCGTGTGATGTTAATTTTAATTAAAAAAGTTTACAGCCTTCCTAGTCGTAGGGATGTACTAAGGAATAATATTTAGGGGTGATGTAATAATTTTGTTGAGAGTTATGTATATTTAGCATGTGCGTGTTGTGAATTAGTTTTGTCACACTAGATGACATTTGGTGATTTTATCCTTAACCGGAAAGGAGTTTTGACCAAGTGATTGTCTAAGTGTGAAGTGTAGAGTAGATTATCCGCATGATCTTTTACTCACTCTTTGTCAAGTGTGGAGTGGGATTTTGGTTATGCGAGTATAGGTTACAGATGGCTGATAACTCATGCATCATTGATAATTGTGATGGGAATTCAACTTGATACCATAGTGATTTAAAGGGTGCAGGCTTATTAGACATTTGTAGAGAGGTTTCGCAGGATGCAAATCACTTAAAATTGATTTACAAAAATAGAAAGAGGAAGGAACTGTAAGGCAGAGTTTCTGGATACATGTACAGTGTGTGTCTCTGTAAGGTCAAGAGGTCATGCAGCGAGGCCCCCTCTGAGCAGAATATAGCATGCAGGCCAGACAGTGGGGAGACAGTGAGGAAAATCATGTACAAATAAGGCTTATGTGATTAACGACCACTTCACCTGCTGAACGTTTTAGGGTGTCAATACATTGACCACTGAAAACCCGTTAAGGAAGCAATTCTGTGTCATTCTATATATGTAATGTCCAACTCATGTATTTAAGCACAACTGAGAGACAGAGTTCTCACTCATGCCATCAGATCGTCTTGAACTGATTGTTTGATCCGGGCTGCTCGACTAATAAACCCAAGTCAACTCCTTTCCTTTGTCGTGACTCCTTCCGGCCTGCCTTCTCCAGAATTTACATCTTATCAATGAACGTTTTACTCTTTTAGAAGATCTGCAGTCCCACCTGCTAGGTAGGGCCCCCCTTATTTTAGCAGGGGATTTTAACAGTGTTTTAACCAGGGCTGACAGGAGAGGTGCAAGGGTTGATTTTAAGGTAGACAAGGCGTCAACTCTTTTAAGCAGTACGGTAAGAGACTTTAGATTGACTGACTGTTTTAAGACCTTGCATCCCAGAGAGGAGGGCCTCACCTGGTTCAGTGATGACGGCACCAAAGCCTCTCGCATAAGGGGTATACACAGCAGAGTTCTAGTTAACGGGAAACTCACAAACGCAGTTAATGTCCACTGCGGCGTCCGTCAGGGTTGTCCGTTATCTCCCCTTCTCTTTGTCTCCTGTATCGAACCCTTGGCGCAGGTTTTGAGAAGGGACCAATGGATCACTGGGCTGGGAGTCCCGGGGAGCGGGAGGCTCTCAGCCACATGTGTTTTATATATGGACGACGTCAATGTTTTATGCACCGACCGACCTTCCATCGACAGGACTCTGGACAGGACTGACTGGTTTGGACTGGCGTCAGGGGCCAAACTGAACAGAAACAAGACAGAGGCCCAGTTTCACGGCCCCTGGCGCACACAGGACTTGACAGGACTGCCACTCACCACACAAACAGACTTGAGGGTTCTAGGGGTTAAATTTGACCGGTTAGGGCTAGGCAGCGGGAACTGGGGTGGTCTACTTGGGAAGACTAGGCAACGACTGGCTTTCTGGGGACTACGTGACTTGACCATCGAAGGACGTATTTTAATCATAAAAACTGTGATTTTACCCGTTTTTATTGGTTTCAGCTGTTTTTATCCCCCCAAGAAGGGTGCTTTTAACCTTGGACCGCTTGGTCTTTTACTTTGTATGGAAGTCCAAGTGGGAAAGGCTGAAAAGGAGGTCATGAAGCACAGCCTTTTTAATGGGGGGAGGGGCCTCCCTAATTTTGCTTTATTTTTGACGAGCAGGTACACCGCCCTCCATGTGGGCCTGGCAAGTGTCAAAGGATCCTCAAGGCTCCTTTGCACCTTGGAGAAATAATGAATAGAAATGCTTACTAGATAATTGGTGTATTTGCATAGGATGTGTTAGAACTTGCTTCCATATGTGTATTGAGACGGGATGGATTAGCAAAAGCTTGCAAATGTTTTAGAACTCTTTTCCATTTTGTTATGAAGATAAGATGTGTTAAACCTTCTTGTGGAAAGTTTCAGATAGGAGGCCTCTGTATGACAGCTAGACACTGTTTGCGTATGACTTAGAAACTGCCTGCATAGGATGTGGTTAGAGAACTTTCATAGAGGAAGCCACACTTTACCTTTTAGAGAGTGCAGGTTACTTGGAAACATGCACGATACCTGGATACGTGCGTCATAGCACAGTCAAAAGTTACATTTGTCATCAGTTTTGAAGCATATAAAATGATTTGTATGTCTATGTGAGACAGAGAACACGAGACTTCAGAGACAAGAGCAAGAGAGCACCTCGAGTGCTGCCCCATCTGGGGCAGCGGGCTCACAGAAGAAGTCAGTGCGATAGACAGGATATAGCTGTCGAAGTCTTACTCTGTTAACAGTTTTAGTCAATTATTTTCATATATCCTGAAAATAATAAAAAATTAAATACAAAATATGTAAAAGACAAGTCGTTCTCCGTCCTCCCTTGTGCGCCCCTCGCCGGACCCGGGAGGTTCGCAAAGCGCCACACGCCTGGAACCGTGGTGAGTCCCTGGGAAGTGTTCAGCTGTTCAGGCTCACTCTCTCTCAAAAAACAATAGGTGCGGTGTTGTGTCCTAGAGACAACGAGTGGAATAAGAGCGAGAAGAGAGCTCTTGATCGTTTTGTCTGTAAGGAACTGTTAACTGGGAGAGAAATATAACAAAGGAATAAGTGATCGACAAAGAGTGATGTTTGCCAGGGAAGGCCAAAAACATTTGCTGTAATAAAGATCTCTTGATGTTGTATTCAAAGCCCAGCGCAACACCGTGGTAGGTTGGGTGCAGGGATTCTCGAAAGGGAGCCTCTGACCAACTCAGAACCAAACGTGCGTTCTCCGCGCACGCAGCCTAGGTAAATTCGAGAGACCCCGAGCGCCGAGTGCGTAGGGTCACGCGCGAGATAGGTGAGGGCGTCGGAAGGGCGCCGTGCATGCATGCTCGCAGTGAGCCCGGCCTCGTTCGTTTCGACACAAGCAAGGAGACAAAGACGGGCCAGCTGGTGAAATTCTGGATGGGCGGGTACCTGCGAGCACTGAGGCTCCTCCCCATCGACCTGAGAGTGCCGGTGGCCTTCGACCTCCCACCGGCCTACTCAGTTTTTAAAAAGTTTTTGAAGGATTTTAATCTTGAACAGCAGACAGAGCGAGTTTTAACAAACCATTGTTTTATTCTCTCTGTTGTGCAGGAGGGGGTGCCGGTGAGTCCAGTGCGCGGGCTCGCGCTAGACGAGCCCTCCATGGTTTGGCGCAACGTGGCCCATCCTGCTCTGCTGAACCGGCACCGCGACCTCAACTGGATGGTGGCCCATGAGATCCTCCCGGTCAGAGCCGTCATGCACTCCCGGGGCATGGGAACAACATCAAAGTGCCCACGGCCGACTTGTGGCGGAGAGGAGACCGTGCGGCACCTGCTCTGGGAGTGCAGGGCCGCCCAGGACCTGTGGATCCAAGCGGGGCCCCTGATAACCCCGAGCCTGCCAGCAGGGGAGGTCCTAACAGCACAGCTGGTGCTCTACGGGGTGAGCAGAGACCCATACCATCGGGAAAATTCCGCCAGCTCTGGCTCACCCTGACATGCTACAAGGAGGCACTCTGGACCTCCAGAAACCTGCTGGTGGGGAAGCGCGTGGAGACGGCCACCCAGGCAGTGGCGATACTGGCTACAGGGACCCTAGGGTGGTACGTCCCACGCGCCATTCGGAAGGGGCCCCCACCCTCGTGAAGTGGTCCGGGCGGCCGCGGCCTGACTGCGCCGGAATGGCTGCCGTGGTAGAGGATCTCCGCTGGGCCCCAGAGGAAGAACGGAGCGGTGACCGGTTCGGTGGAGCGGGAGGAATCGGCCCCGTTCATGGACTCCAAGTTCCCCCTTCTTTGCACAACAGAGACTTTTAAAACTTTTACACACATTTCTTAGCATGTCTTAACCCTGTATTGATGTAACACTTTTATGGCTTTTATCACACTGTGTTTCAAAGTATTTTTTTGTTTTAAGTAGGGAGTCAGGTGGCTGAGCGGTTAGGGAGTCGGGCTAGTAATCTGAAGGTTACCGGTTTGATTCCTGGCTGTGCCGAATGAAGTTGTGTCCTTGGGCAAGGCACTTCACCCTACTTGCCTCGGGGAGAATGTCCCTGTACTTACTGTAAGTCGCTCTGGATAAGAGCGTCTGCTAAATGACTAAATGTAAATGTAAGTATTGCCTTTTAACATACATACTTTTAAATTTGTTCCAGCACGTGTTTTTTATTCAAATTTATGCCTTTTTAAAGTGTTTTAAGACATGCAAATTGAAAATGTACATGAGTGAGCGAGAGAGTGAGTGAGTGAAAGAGAGCTGGCTGACAGTCAGCGGCCGAGGTGAAAAATGGGAAGGCAATCGGAATTCGTTTTTTATTGCCATGTCAGTCGACACCAACACGGAGTTGACTGGCTGGAAGGCGCATACGATAAACATGTACGGATCTTAATCGATAAGCGGTTCGCCGACGCGGACGGGTGAGTCAGGGCCAACGGAGGGGTTGGGGGTAGGCCGTTTGGGTCGTTTCAAATCGGCACTCTGGTTCCCCTTCAGCACGCAATAGACTTTCGCCTTTTACTAAAGACTTCCGTGGAGGGGAGCGCCGACGAGTGGAACGTGGTATTTTTGGGAGGCTTTGCCCGAGGGAGGGAAGAGCCTGATGGACGTGTGACAAAAGCAGGGTAAGGTTGGCTTTGGGGTTAGGTGCGTGCGTGCAGGTAAGGCTTTTGTCTTTGCTTCTTCCGTAGCTGTTTCAATTCTGTTGCCTTTTCCTTTGCTTTCCGCTTCCGTCCCTGCTTGGCTTTGGGGTTAGGTGCGTGCGTGCAGGTAAGGCTTTTGTCTTTGATTCTTCCGTAGCTGTTTCAATTCTGTTGCCTTTTCCTTTGCTTTCCGCTTCCGTCCCTGCTTGGCTTTTGGGTTAGGTGCGTGCGTGCAGGTAAGGCTTTTGTCTTTGCTTCTTCTGTAGCTGTTTCAATTCTGTTGCCTTTTCCTTTGCTTTCCGCTTCCGTCCCTGCTTGGCTTTGGGGTTAGGTGCGTGCAGGTAAGGCTTTTGTCTTTGCTTTTTCTGTAGCTGTTTCAATTCTGTTGCCTTTTCCTTTGCTTTCCGCTTCCGTCCCTGCTTGGCTTTGGGGTTAGGTGCGTGCAGGTAAGGCTTTTGTCTTTGCTTTTTCTGTAGCTGTTTCAATTCTGTTGCCTTTTCCTTTGCTTTCCGCTTCCGTCCCTGCTTGGCTTTGGGGTTAGGTGCGTGCGTGCAGGTAAGGCTTTTGTCTTTGCTTCTTCTGTAGCTGTTTCAATTCTGTTGCCTTTTCCTTTGCTTTCTGCTTCCGTCCCTGCTTCTTCTGCGGCTTTTGGCCTTGGCTTTCCGCTTCCGTCCGTGCTTGGCTTTGGGGTTAGGTGCGTGCGTGCAGGTAAGGCTTTTGTCTTTGCTTCTTCTGTAGCTGTTTCAATTCTGTTGCCTTTTGGCCTTGGCTTTCCGCTTCCGTCCCTGCTTGGCTTTGGGGTTAGGTGCGTGCGTGCAGGTAAGGCTTTTGTCTTTGCTTCTTCTGTAGCTGTTTCAATTCTGTTGCCTTTTCCTTTGCTTTCTGCTTCCGTCCCTGCTTCTTCTGCGGCTTTTGGCCTTGGCTTTCCGCTTCCGTCCCTGCTTGGCTTTGGGGTTAGGTGCGTGCGTGCAGGTAAGGCTTTTGTCTTTGCTTCTTCTGTAGCTGTTTCAATTCTGTTGCCTTTTCCTTTGCTTTCTGCTTCCGTCCCTGCTTCTTCTGCGGCTTTTGGCCTTGGCTTTCCGCTTCCGTCCCTGCTTGGCTTTTGGGTTAGGTGCGTGCGTGCAGGTATGGCTTTTGTCTTTGCTTCTTCTGTAGCTGTTTCAATTCTGTTGCCTTTTCCTTTGCTTTCCGCTTCCGTCCCTGCTTGGCTTTGGGGTTAGGTGCGTGCGTGCAGGTAAGGCTTTTGTCTTTGCTTCTTCTGTAGCTGTTTCAATTCTGTTGCCTTTTCCTTTGCTTTCCGCTTCCGTCCCTGCTTGGCTTTTGGGTTAGGTGCGTGCGTGCAGGTAAGGCTTTTGTCTTTGCTTCTTCCGTAGCTGTTTCAATTCTGTTGCCTTTTCCTTTGCTTTCCGCTTCCGTCCCTGCTTGGCTTTGGGGTTAGGTGCGTGCGTGCAGGTAAGGCTTTTGTCTTTGATTCTTCCGTAGCTGTTTCAATTCTGTTGCCTTTTCCTTTGCTTTCCGCTTCCGTCCCTGCTTGGCTTTTGGGTTAGGTGCGTGCGTGCAGGTAAGGCTTTTGTCTTTGCTTCTTCTGTAGCTGTTTCAATTCTGTTGCCTTTTCCTTTGCTTTCCGCTTCCGTCCCTGCTTGGCTTTGGGGTTAGGTGCGTGCAGGTAAGGCTTTTGTCTTTGCTTTTTCTGTAGCTGTTTCAATTCTGTTGCCTTTTCCTTTGCTTTCCGCTTCCGTCCCTGCTTGGCTTTGGGGTTAGGTGCGTGCAGGTAAGGCTTTTGTCTTTGCTTTTTCTGTAGCTGTTTCAATTCTGTTGCCTTTTCCTTTGCTTTCCGCTTCCGTCCCTGCTTGGCTTTGGGGTTAGGTGCGTGCGTGCAGGTAAGGCTTTTGTCTTTGCTTCTTCTGTAGCTGTTTCAATTCTGTTGCCTTTTCCTTTGCTTTCTGCTTCCGTCCCTGCTTCTTCTGCGGCTTTTGGCCTTGGCTTTCCGCTTCCGTCCGTGCTTGGCTTTGGGGTTAGGTGCGTGCGTGCAGGTAAGGCTTTTGTCTTTGCTTCTTCTGTAGCTGTTTCAATTCTGTTGCCTTTTGGCCTTGGCTTTCCGCTTCCGTCCCTGCTTGGCTTTGGGGTTAGGTGCGTGCGTGCAGGTAAGGCTTTTGTCTTTGCTTCTTCTGTAGCTGTTTCAATTCTGTTGCCTTTTCCTTTGCTTTCTGCTTCCGTCCCTGCTTCTTCTGCGGCTTTTGGCCTTGGCTTTCCGCTTCCGTCCCTGCTTGGCTTTGGGGTTAGGTGCGTGCGTGCAGGTAAGGCTTTTGTCTTTGCTTCTTCTGTAGCTGTTTCAATTCTGTTGCCTTTTCCTTTGCTTTCTGCTTCCGTCCCTGCTTCTTCTGCGGCTTTTGGCCTTGGCTTTCCGCTTCCGTCCCTGCTTGGCTTTTGGGTTAGGTGCGTGCGTGCAGGTATGGCTTTTGTCTTTGCTTCTTCTGTAGCTGTTTCAATTCTGTTGCCTTTTCCTTTGCTTTCCGCTTCCGTCCCTGCTTGGCTTTGGGGTTAGGTGCGTGCGTGCAGGTAAGGCTTTTGTCTTTGCTTCTTCTGTAGCTGTTTCAATTCTGTTGCCTTTTCCTTTGCTTTCCGCTTCCGTCCCTGCTTGGCTTTTGGGTTAGGTGCGTGCGTGCAGGTAAGGCTTTTGTCTTTGCTTCTTCCGTAGCTGTTTCAATTCTGTTGCCTTTTCCTTTGCTTTCCGCTTCCGTCCCTGCTTGGCTTTGGGGTTAGGTGCGTGCAGGTAAGGCTTTTGTCTTTGCTTTTTCTGTAGCTGTTTCAATTCTGTTGCCTTTTCCTTTGCTTTCCGCTTCCGTCCCTGCTTGGCTTTGGGGTTAGGTGCGTGCGTGCAGGTAAGGCTTTTGTCTTTGCTTCTTCTGTAGCTGTTTCAATTCTGTTGCCTTTTCCTTTGCTTTCTGCTTCCGTCCCTGCTTCTTCTGCGGCTTTTGGCCTTGGCTTTCCGCTTCCGTCCCTGCTTGGCTTTGGGGTTAGGTGCGTGCGTGCAGGTAAGGCTTTTGTCTTTGCTTCTTCTGTAGCTGTTTCAATTATGTTGCCTTTTCCTTTGCTTTCCGCTTCCGTCCCTGCTTGGCTTTTGCTTCTTCTGTAGCTGTTTCAATTATCTTGCCTTTTCCTTTGCTTTCCGCTTCCGTCCCTGCTTGGCTTTGGGGTTAGGTGCGTGCAGGTAAGGCTTTTGTCTTTGCTTCTTCCGTAGCTGTTTCAATTCTGTTGCCTTTTCCTTTGCTTTCCGCTTCTGTCCCTGCTTGGCTTTGGGGTTAGGTGCGTGCGTGCAGGTAAGGCTTTTGTCTTTGATTCTTCTGTAGCTGTTTCAATTCTGTTGCCTTTTCCTTTGCTTTCCGCTTCCGTCCCTGCTTGGCTTTTGGGTTAGGTGCGTGCGTGCAGGTAAGGCTTTTGTCTTTGCTTCTTCTGTAGCTGTTTCAATTCTGTTGCCTTTTCCTTTGCTTTCCGCTTCCGTCCCTGCTTGGCTTTGGGGTTAGGTGCGTGCAGGTAAGGCTTTTGTCTTTGCTTTTTATGTAGCTGTTTCAATTCTGTTGCCTTTTCGTTTGCTTTCCGCTTCCGTCCCTGCTTGGCTTTGGGGTTAGGTGCGTGCAGGTAAGGCTTTTGTCTTTGCTTTTTCTGTAGCTGTTTCAATTCAGTTGCCTTTTCCTTTGCTTTCTGCTTCCGTCCCTGCTTCTTCTGCGGCTTTTGGCCTTGGCTTTCCGCTTCCGTCCCTGCTTGGCTTTGGGGTTAGGTGCGTGCGTGCAGGTAAGGATTTTGTCTTTGCTTCTTCTGTAGCTGTTTCAATTCTGTTGCCTTTTCCTTTGCTTTCCGCTTCCGTCCCTGCTTGGCTTTTGGGTTAGGTGCGTGCGTGCAGGTAAGGCTTTTGTCTTTGCTTCTTCTGTAGCTGTTTCAATTCTGTTGCCTTTTCCTTTGCTTTCTGCTTCCGTCCCTGCTTCTTCTGCGGCTTTTGGCCTTGGCTTTCCGCTTCCGTCCCTGCTTGGCTTTGGGGTTAGGTGCGTGCGTGCAGGTAAGGCTTTTGTCTTTGCTTCTTCTGTAGCTTTTTCAATTCTGTTGCCTTTTCCTTTGCTTTCCGCTTCCGTCCCTGCTTGGCTTTGGGGTTAGGTGCGTGCGTGCAGGTAAGGCTTTTGTCTTTGCTTCTTCTGTAGCTGTTTCAATTCTGTTGCCTTTTCCTTTGCTTTCCGCTTCCGTCCCTGCTTGGCTTTTGGGTTAGGTGCGTGCGTGCAGGTAAGGCTTTTGTCTTTGCTTCTTGCGTAGCTGTTTCAATTATGTTGCCTTTTCCTTTGCTTTCCGCTTCCGTCCCTGCTTGGCTTTTGGGTTAGCGTTCCGAGTGATCGTGTGATGTCGGACGCGACCCTGTGATAGTGCTCCTGTAGTGACTGGTACGAGTCTCGGATGAACTTGGTCGAGATATGTTGGAGTTGGCTCCAATTTTGGTGTGTGGGCGATGACGGTCTAAATATCGTGGCCAGTTCGTCAACCTTCGCTAGGAGCCCTGGTGGTTGTATGCCGTCTATGACGTATGCCTTAACCCTTAGCCCACTCTTAACAAAAGCTTCATCAATTCACTACTGTCGCATCTTATCTGTTATAGGTTTAGATATCAAAGAGGAGCAGGGACAACTAAATAATTCCAACATCTGTACCTCCACTTGTTACGAATGGAAAATAAACAAAATCTACCTCCTTCCTGGTGTACAGATCCTTATTTGCACCTACATGCTTCAAAAGGGAGAGCAGCTCAACTTTGGGTCTCACCTGAGAAGAAAAACAGAAAAACATTAGACGATGCTTTGATATTTCATTGTGGAGAGGGTGCACATAGAAATGCAGGGTTTGTGTGCTGCGGCTGCTTACAATGGTAAGTTCCTTACTGTCTGAACCGCTCATGTTGACATGCCTATCTGGAGCAAAGACAAAGATTAATACATTAACTGATAACCAGAATATTGTTATGGTTATGCTACGTTAGGTTGAGTTTGGACAATATAAAAATCACTGGGCTAGAGTTGCGCAGTAGCACTTCTTCGCTCCGGCTGAGAGAAAGGCTAGTTCTAACAGTGGTGGCCTGAGTCGAGGAATGGTCTGTACAGTTTTGGCTAAGTTTAAACACGTCATTTACATTTAGTCATTTAGCAGACGCTCTTATCCAGAGCGACTTACAGTAAGTACAGGGACATTCCCCCCGAGGCAAGTAGGGTGAAGTTCCTTGCCCAAGGACACAACGTCATTTGACTCGGCCGGGAATCGAACTGGCAACCTTCAGATTACTAGCCCGACTCCCTCACCGCTCAGCCACCTGACTCCCTGACATGTGGTTAGCCGATAGTAAACACCATATTAATAACTAACATGACATATAGAATAAACCACTGTACAAATGTCACAAATGAAATGACAAAAATTACACAATTGACATAGATCTGTTGTCATTGAACCTTAACAAATTGCATTACTTACTGTCACCTAAAAATGGCGCTTCTAATGGAAATGGAAAGACGTACGTCACGACGTCACATGACAAACCAAATTGACACATTTTCAATGGAATAAGAATAACAGGTTAACAAGCACTTAAGGCAAAACATGTATCTTCAAGTTGATATAATCCACAATGCTAGCCGGTTTTGTTTCTAGTGCCCTCTGCTGCCCAGTGGTTTATTTAGCAGGCATCTTGATAGAAAAATGAGAGGATCTGTTACGGATTTCTGTTATTGCAACAAATATGCTGCAGTCCAGCAGGGGGCGCACCACCGCCTGTTCATTCAGCTTTCCGTTTATTAAATGTATGACATGATTATGTCCACTCAATTTCCCAGTAACTCCCAAGGAAGTAGCTTTATAGAATGTACTGTATTGGAAAAAACCAAGGCTGTAGATAGAAAAACTGGAATATGAGAAGAAGGTAGAAGGTAGTACATGACTGAATGAATGACACTTAACTTAACACTTACACTGACATTCTTCTTCTGTGTTCCTAGGAAAGGGTGAACACATGAGGATCATCTATCCCTTGGCCACAACTCTCATCTTCAACCTGTCACTGGCCCAAGCGGTTGTCCCTGCATGCTTCAAGACGCCACCTCCACGGCGACTGCACTGATTGCTGAATCAGAAATAAGATAAGATGGATGCTCTAAAATGTGACATTTCAGTGATAATGTACATAACTCCTTTCCCAAAGTACGAATGGATCCATGTACTCCTGTCTACCAACATCAAGTTATTTTTCAAAGGGTACTTTATAATTCCTATTCTATCATTGCTCCTTGCAGAATGTCACATTCACTGCAGTCGATCCACACTCCACAAAAATCCCTCATGTATTGTTTTTAGAAGAGCGAGAGGTCCAAACAGTACGTCCAAACTACCATTTCAGCATCTAAGAATCTTAAAGCTCTTAAGACAATAGACTTGTTTCAACTTTTGTATGGATTTTGTTCAGGTTTTCCATTCTGTGAAACGTGTATGTATAGACCCTGTGCAGAGGTGGCGTTTTGCCCTTATAATTATTTCATTGTATGTGACTTTTAATGAAAAAAATAAAAAATAATAACAAGTTGTGTATATATATTCTTCTCGATTCTGCCCCCAGCTCCTGTCCTGAAATATGTCTCCTGTCCTGCTAACCCTAACCCCAGCTCCTTGTCCCTGTCCTCCTCTCCTGTCCGCACACATAGCATGCGCAATGACAGTTTTTTTTTTACAGTCGCTAGGAAACATTTCTCAATACTTAAGTCACTTTTTCCAAAATCTTCACACAGTGAGCACAACAGAAGTATATTTGATTAGATTTTAATCGTCATTGTGCAGTAAAATCATACAACAAAGTTTGCATGTGCAGCCTCTAAAACAATACACATTTTCATATACACACTCACACAATAAGTAAACAGTGAACAGGACAGCAATTTGCATCATTTGTCTTTTAATTACTCACTGATCGTTCAACACATCATTATCAGGGTCAATATGTACAGTCTGAAAGGACTGTAACTGTTGGGTCAAACGGCCATTTTCAGCCCAAGCTTTTTAAGAGAAAAACATGTCCATATTCACTTCTTAAAAAAAGAAGAAAACAATATTCACCGGATATAAACACAACATGATCAATTTTAAACAGTTTTAGGGAGGCTATTTGAAATATTGTCTATTGCCTCGTAAGTTTCCTAAGAGTGACCACTTTCTTCTTAAAGGCATCACGAGTGCGTGCTGGTGTTCTGGCTCTGTAGCAGAGGTCGACGTAGAGCTTGTAGGCTTCTATCGATGCGCTTCCTCCATGTGCCGTAGTTGCTTGGTGCGCAAGGTCAAGCTCTTGGGAAGACCAAAAGAGTTCTTGCTGATGGTCATCGTGCAGCAGGTCTTCAAAGTCTTCTTCCTGTTGATGTTGTTGTGGTTGTTCGTGCCAGGCAGCAGGCGTTACCTGGCGCTGCCTCGGTGCCAGAGGCGGTATTTTAAAGGGTATTTCGTGGTGTAGGCGCCATATTCTCAGTTTACTTACTCCCGGTAAAATGAACTTGCTTTGTAGCTGCAAAACTTTGAGCCTGGATGTGTGATGGGGAGCACCATTTCGAGCCTGGACAAGCTGTTGTAGTCCACGTACACACCCTGCTGCAGCAAGGCTACACAATTGAGGAAAGTGCAGACAGTAACCAGTTGTGGCTTACTCAGATTCCTGCTCTCTCCAACCAGACGCTCCAGCACGGCTTGCATCCATGGCATTCCGTTCTCTTTGGCGGCGGCCAAATTTCTTTCGTCAGCCCTCTGGAAATCAGTTCGACCACAACGTCTGCTTCTAAAAGAGCTGCTCTGACTTGCGGAGTTGGGTTCTGCAGGGGGGCGAGTACGTTCCAGTAGTCCCATTTGTTCCAAGTCACCTTTGCATTGCGCGTCTCGTCGTGGAGCTTGATGGCAGGGAAAAAAGTGATAGCCAGGTAAGTCAAAGCAGATTTTAAGATGTCTCCGAGTGGCTTACCAGCTGCCTCCAGGATAGCGGCCGCCCTTCCATACGTGTATGGGTATGCGAACATTTTGACTTTTAACAGCTGTTCCACCAGCTGATCAGTGCTGAGCGTGCCAATGCAACAGTCGGAACTGGGTGGTTCGTTTCTGGTGAATGCTTCGAGGGTCAAGTGGTCGTTTTCCAGCAGATCTGAAAGGACGACTCTTAACAGTAGTTTGCCTACGACGGGAAAAGCTGTGTTCACGTTGTCCGCGAAAGCAAATACTCTTTGAATTCTGGCCTTCTGCTTGTCATCTTTGGTCCAATACAAAAGCGGAGGGGGAGTGTCTTCCAAAGTGGCAGAGTTGACGGGAGCTAAGCCCAGGATTCCCCTTTGCCAGGTTAAGCTTCTTTACCTGTCAGTGGCCAGACCCAGGTTAGCAGCAAGAACGAGTCATGCTTGCTGGAGGGCCTTCCCCAAAAGAAGACTTCCAAGGCAATCTCGGCCTGGAAAGCAGTCCAGGACTCTGTGGATAGGCCGGTGCCTTTGCCTGCGTCAAGGGCTGTCTGCAGCGTGTCACAGAGGTGAGTTGGCAGTTCCCGCAGTAGAGCGGTGAAGGCGTTGCCTCCTGGCGCTCCACACTCTTCAAAAGGCAGTAGCATAGGCTTCTGTTCAATAAGGGCGCGCAGCTTGGGAACATCAAAAAAGTCTCTCCCACTGAGAGGGCGGCACATCTGGTTCACTACACATAGCGTGACTACTTCGACCCTGGCGGCAACAAGCGTTTTCAACTTGAGGGTGTGCTCCCTCATGTGAAGTAAATAGTCCCTGCTGCGGTTTGACATGGCCCTCGCGGTCATGTGGTGCATAAGCCCGCAGCAGACAATCTCCCCGGAAACGGGATGAGAGTAGTATGTACGGGTCCTGTTGTGCGGAGTGTCTGCGTAGAGCTGTATGAATGTCAGTTGTTCTGGAGAAACTACAATTTGTTGGAGGTGGTTGCTGATTTCCATTTTTGTACCATCCATATTGCTCTGAAAGTTCACAGCTTCCCTCAAAGACAGGGCAGAGAACAAACTGCCCTTTGATCCTACCATATTCTGGAGTGCGTACTTTGACCAAAAGTGGTGACGATCTCCACACTTGGACATGATGTCACAAGCAGTGTGGATGCTAACGCTTTTTACCCTGGCGACTTCACACAGCTGGCAAAGATTCAGGTCGGACCTTTGTTTCTGTCCAAACTTGGTCAAAATCACAATGGGCATCAATGAATTGTTCTTCGCTGTGTCGGCGAGAGCCAGAGCATTGTCTATCAATGTCAAGTAAAATCCCTGGTCCTGTTCAAGGACATTGATCCTGGACAGGTTGTACATTGTGTTTTTCCGCACTGTGGGCCGCGACATGTCGTCTAATGAAAGGTTTTCTAACAACATGGAAAGTTGTCTATGCACTTCAACAAAGTAATTCAGTGTTTCGGTGTCCATGTTCTGTTGAAACTTCATCCAGTCATGTCCATCTCTTTCCGCGGGTATCAAAGCGACGGTCAAGCTCCATCCCTGTGAGGTGTTCGGAAAAGGAAAGCATGGGATGAGTTAACCGTTCAACATGAAATGTTACATTCACCCGGCCTGCAACTTCAGCTGTTGCTAAATAACGTACAGTTCTTAATGGGCGTAATAGCTTTTAAAACTACCACACACAAACATACAAGTGAAAAAAAGTCTGGTGAGAGAGAATGCACCATTAAGCACAAGAAAGAAGAAAGGATTAGTGTGAATTACCTGGGATTCAGCCAGTTTAATCCCTTTGGAGTGCATAAGGCATACGAAACCCTTAGCAGAGTAGACATGGTTGTTGCTGACATGCTTTTTTAGAAGATGAAATGCTGGCTTCAAGTTGTTCTTTGTTGGGTTTGTCAAAAGAGACTTTTTGGGCATTTTGATAGCCGCCATGTCCTGGAGCTCTACCACCACACCGTCAATATCAAATCTGTACTCCAGAAAGTTATCTTGTTCGTATGCCGTCACCCGGGTTGGATGGACAGAGATGTGTAGGTCCTCGTCGGAGAGGAATTCTTAAACTCTGTTATACCGACTGCGCTGGTGCTCAAGGTTGCTGGTGTTTTCTTTAGCTGTTGTGGTGTATGTCAAATGGTCAGCATCCGCGGCCGTCCTGCGTGTAAGTGGAAAAATATGAAAAATGGTTAATAGCAGCAATAGCTTTCAAAGTCAGATCTGATATATTCTCGTCAATACATACATTTCCCAATTTTGTAAATGAAATCGTGATCACTGGAAACCATTACTCAAAGCCTAAGGCATAAATAACATGACTGAGAAAATACCCAATGTTTTCCGTGGCCGCCTCCGTGGCTGCCTCTGTGGCAGCACGGCTATCCACTGTAGCCTGGTCATGTAGCTCTGGTGCGTTGCTCACCTGGAACAACATAAATGTAAATGAGACAATGCATACTGAAACCCAGAGTGATGCCGCATGCCTATGTTGTGATTGCTCACCATTTCCTGTGATACCAACAGACTGCTGCGAGGCGTCTCTGTATGCGGAACTCTTTGTGGAACAGGAACACCTTCAGTCTGCTGACGTGCTGTGGAATGAAGGTGAGGGGCAACCAGCGTTTGAATGTCCTGCGCTTGAAGAGACCTTTCCATGGCATCATTCAGTGCTCCACGAAGGCTGACCATATCCCTTCGGATCCTGGCAATACTTTCACCCTGCAAATAAACACGTTCCTTCGTTGAATCAAAGCTCATTGAATCAAAGCATTGCCTTGCTTGTGTTTTTGACAACACGTTCAAATAGTACAATCAATAGATTACCTATGAAAAAAACAAAAACATTTCAGTTACCTGTGTTGTCGTGGTAATAGTCATACCAGGCTGCTCCAAATCTGGCATGTCTGCATCATGGGTATGCATTGTTGTGTAGATAGAAGTAACAGTATAGGCATGTTTAATAATACACATTTTAATTCTGAGCAGTTATGCACGTTTTTTTGTCCTAGATTCAGACCTAGCCCTAGCCTTCTGTTGGGTGGGAATCGCAGCAGCTAACCGGTCGAAGGACGTACACAAATACAAGAGCACACCCCACAATTTCCCCAGACTTTGAGCTTACTTATCAGTCACACAATTACTTCACCGACTTAACCCTAACCCAACGGAGTTCCAAGTTCCGTCAACAAATGCAAAACGGTACTTGTTGCTCATTTAACATTGTGATCAAAAATAAATTGTGACCAAGTATTTAAGTTTTCCCAGGAATAGCCTAACTATTAAAACGTATTTCAGGAAAAACGCTCAAACGGGTTTGTCCTCCTATAATCTCTACTTGATAGTGAAGGATTCAAAGTCTTTGTGTGTATTCCAATATGTAACTAGAGAGGGTACAATTTCTGGGGAAATTGTAGGGTGTGCTTGCTTGCGTCGGTTGCACAGGGGTCCGTTTTTGAATGACATTTTTACAACTGATATTTCTGTATATTTTATATAAAAATGCATACCTATTATTTATAAAGATTACATAGATTTAAAAGCATATTTTTTTTGCTGCTCATTTACAACTGAAAATACGAGTGAAGTGTAGAATGAAATAGATGTCTTCTCATTTCCCCTGCAAGAGGCTGCCTCATCGTTGAATCAAAACTAATAAATTTGGCAGACCGGTGTAAAAATTGACCTAATCTCTATGACTTAAACGTCATTTTAAGTTTTTCCCTTCTCATGATATTTTCAGGCATTTAGCCTACTCATTGCATTCATTCATTAATAAAGAACCCCCTTTGAAGATTATTCTACGACGTTACCCGGCAGTAGAAGATGGAATCGCAATTCAAACAGTACCATCTGCTAACTGAAAATATGCCCCCCAAAACGTAAATAAGCTTGACATTTATTTAGTGGAAAATCGCTCATTCATAAAAAGCTCACTGGTAGCGATCATTGTCAGTAACAACGCAAAATGCGATATAGCCCTGTGTGGAGAAGCTGCCCCGGTAAATTGTACTACTACGGTACAGTACTAGACTACTGCTGTGTTCGTCTTGGTAGCGATTGCGTTGGTTGAATTGGATTTAACTTTCCGTTGTACGGTTTAGGCTGAAATTAATTATTTTCATGAACAGATTGACAACGTTTAGGCTGTGGCAATGAAGTTCAGGTTAGTAGTTAGATAGACTTTTGATTTAAGTAAGGGGAGTGCCGAACATGTTCTGTCGCCGTTTGACTTCCTAAACAGCTGTGTAGTGTAGATGTTTTTGTAGTGTGTCTCACGTAAGCTACAGCGTTGCAGTGAGCTACACTGGTTTGAAACCACAGGTAATGGTAATTTCACCAACAAATCGTTTACTAATGTCAGAATAAATCCTACAACGAAAATGTATATGTGCGGAATGTTTATTTTAACGATTGAAAACAGATAACGCTACATCATAGACCACTGTAGTATGTGTTGCCCGGGCAACAAAGGCCAATGTCATGATGCTAATACTTCAGTGAAATAGTAGACTACTGTTTCCGAAAGTAGATGTACTTCCTCAATAATATCAGCTTATATTGTACATTACACATCACAATTGTGTGTCATATCACAAAGTAAAATGAGTAAATAGTTATCACCCTGGCCTCTTTGCTTGTGGCGTTTCTGCAGCTGCCTTGCAGTAAAGCTATAGTTAGCCTAGCTATCCCCCAAGTTAACAGATGCGAAACGAATGTTCTGCCAAAGGTAGTCACGCGTGTTTTCGTGACGTTAGTGACGTAGTGACGTTAGTAACGTCAGTGACTGTGGCTAGCAAATTAGCCACCGTTAGCTTCACTTTTCGCCACAAAAACTTAACTTCAGCCTAAACCATGCAACGGAACGTAAATTCCAATAGAAGCAACTCAATCGCTACCAAGACAAAACTTTTGACACCTACTTTGTCTATGTAGGCCAAATATTGACTGAGTTTTAGGGGGGCAAAAAGAATAATAATAATATATATGTGAGAGAACAAAGGTTGTGCCCTTGCCGAAGGCAAAGCACATCCAATGATGGTATTCAATGACACAAATCTGTGTTCTAGAAAGAGTGGTCTGGAGTCGCAGAGGTCCGATAATATCAGCTTTAATGCAGCAGTTGGAAATCAACAAGTACAGAGCTCTGGGGTTGTCTACGTTTCCCTACCCGCAACAGAGTTTGGGCTGGTTCACGAAGTCCAACTGGCTATCTTTCCCTACCCCAGCATATCATATACAATGCAATTGAAAGCACAAGTATCAAAAAAGGGTTGAGCTTGTTCTCTCGTGCATCAGGGAGTTGTTCTTGCCTACGCGTCCCACCTGCTCGGGTGCCATCTCCACCCAGATTCAAGGTTGTTTCTGAAAATGAAGAGATAGAGACACAAAGAACAGTCTGCTTCCCACACTCAGTGTGAGACCCATTGTTTAAGCCTGAGCACACTTCTAAGTTTCATAAGACATAACTTTAATAAGCACAATACATAACTTTAAGACATGCATCCTTCATAAATCCTGTTGTTATATTCACTCGTGCACAGTGCCCGTGATGCATTCAGTGATTACAGTTCTAGAATATGTGTTGTAATGTATTATACATTCTTTAATAGCCATGTTTGAATTATTTAAACATAATAGGGACGATTACCTATGTCCCTGCAAGCTTTTTTAAGCACCTATCCAGTTATTACTAAGTCAGGGAAATAACAATCAAAACGAATGAAAAGTATAATTTCTACATTTCTGATGAAGAGAGATCTAAGGTACAATACGATGTGCGCTGATATTAGGCTATTGGTATGGGCTCGCATACATGCACTTTCGAAAACAGTATAGGCGGTCAAATTAAAAACTTCTAAATTGAGCAACAATTGTTGATATTATGGTGCGCAAGTATTTAAGTAGCCTATAATTTCCCCAGGAGTATATCCTAACTATTATGCACCAATCCAGTTATTACCAAGTCAGTGAAATAACAATCCAAACGAATGACAAGTATCATTTCTACATTTCTGATGAACCTACCTGCTTCAGGCACATGCAGGATGATTCTATTGCTCAGGAAGACAGAGGCAAACCGCTCACGAAGGCGTAAAAGTTCCTGTCCTATAGCATCAAGTTCCATCAGTGCCTCGGTTTTCATTTCTTCAAAACGTGCCATGAGTTGTTCCGTCATTTTTTTTCTTCTTTGCAGTAAAAAAAAAGGAAGATATTTTCAAATACTAGGCTAGATTGCAACGGCAAATGGTTGGAAACGTAGCCCAGCTAAGGTTTTCGCGTCTGTGGTCAAGATTCCCAGCTAACCAATGCAGGTTCCAAATGCAGGTTCCTACCTATTGGCCACGCCACACCAAAATAGGCCACGCCCATTGAATCAGACCCACATCAGTTCCACATGAACACTTAAAACTGGTCACTTCAACTGGTCATCCCATTGCAACAGCACCTCCTCAGACTTTGAACGGCTCCCATTACTGCATTGAATTAGACCTTTATTCAAGCAAGCATCGAAAATGTCTTCTATGTAAGTTTGAATTTGAAAATAAATAGCCTAGCTTCCGAGATCTATAGTAAAAGCTCTACATTTTGTTTCATTCACTTCAACGGTATATTTGCAACCTATAACATGTATTTTCATTTCTTTCTTTCAGGAACAGACACGTCCTTGTTTGCAAATTCTTCTTCCAGACGCAGGCGTCACTCTCCGTGCACCTCCGGAGAAAGTGCACGAAGGATTCAATCCCAGAGGAGATCGGGGCCGTAGTAGACGAGGCTAAGCTGACTTGCTCCACGCTTGTGTCCAAAGCAAGCGTGTGGGATTACCAGACATTGAAGGCTATAGTCGGTGAAGACTCACGGGTTTCTCATCTTATTGATGAGGTGAAGAACAGAGGCATTTTTGTCACCAATGTCCCCTTGTCAACTGGAGACGCAGAACCTTCTTCTTCAAGCACGCCCTCTCAGACGTATGTACATATTCAAGTTTTTTTTGTCACGAACAAACAAATGTGTATATATGTATATAGTGCATGTTGAATGATTTTGTTTTTTAAACTAATAATTCATCCTGTTCCTTGTTTAGGTCACAGATGGTGAAGCAGTCGGTTCAGCACCCACATGAGTGCCTGTTAGTCCTGAACGCCGCGAAGATGGACTTTCTGGCTGTTGTGTCCAAAATTATGGAGAAAAAGCAAATCACAAGTAGACCGAATTGTCTTTCTGAACTACTTGGTGGCTCTCTTGCTTTTAAAACACCTTCTGCGGCCTAGCATTCTTGAAAAACTGACGGTATGTGCAATTGTCTATTTCATGGCTATTTATCCGTAATCTGTTTAAACGTGAACTCTAAATAATTACTCAATCCGATTTTTTGTCCAAAGGTCAAAGAGTGGCTTGAAAGAAACCCCATCAGCTTCCATGATAGCCAAGTTTCTGTCATTGGTATCCGGGAACACAAGACCACAGCTACTCCAGATGTTTGTTTTTTTTGCCTGGACGAAGAGGAGGATTCTGTGAGTAATAATAATTTTAAAAAGGCTCTAATGATATTAATTCAGATTTCATCTTTGGGAGTAAAATGTGCACGAAACCTTTTTATAATGCCTTTATAATGTGTTCACAGTGGTTCTCAATGTACTTTGAAGAAGTCAGGCCTGACTGTCTGAGACCACCTCAAGCTGGAGTAGAGGATATCCCCCAGTTCTTCATCTCTCTATCTGGAAAACCCCTCATCAATCATCCCGTGTATTTGGAACGATTCCACAGGCGGTAAGTGAAATGTTTAAGACCATAAAATCAACTATGATATGTTTTCATGTTCATAAACGGTTTATGATATTGTCTAGTGCACAAATAATAATTTGTTTACGTTGTCTTCAAGGTATGATTGTGCAAAGGTCACCAGTCAGATGGCCAGACGTGCATTTGAGACGGCCGCCGCCCAGAACATGGGCGCTCAACAGTGGTCCCATATTGCGAGCTTCCTGGCGCACAGCGACCCTGTAGCTAACCAGAGTTACCGGATGGCCAAGTTTGATTTCTTTGCTGAAGGAGCAAAGTTGTTGAACCAGTTGGCATCTGATCCCAAGTAAGCTTATTCCTAAAAAATGCCTTTATTCATAGTTTTGCATTGGCAAAAAAAAGTACACATTCTCATATGTTTGTATGTAAATATTTGTTTATTTATTTCATAGGTCTGACTCTCTAGAAACGCTGTCAAAAAGGCTTCGACTTGCCTCCACCCGCTCAACCCAAACTGTGGAGCAAGCGATGTATTCACTGCTGATCGAGTCCTTCCCGGTGACCCTGCATGGCAGCGTGCCATCAAAAGAACAGCGCGCACAATTCACCGGGGAACATGACCGCATCTGCTATGACAAGTGGCGTGCAGACCAGCTGAAGATGCGTACTGAACATGTTTTGTGTAAGAAATCCATTCTATATCTGAAAGTTTGCAGTTTCATGTGTATATTTTCACAGACTAGTTTAACAGTGATCCTGGCATGTTAACAGTATTGTATTATCCAAATAACATGATTTAATTGAGATTAGTGATGGGTCGTTCGCGAACGATCGGGCTCTAAGAGCCGGCTCTTGAAGGTGAACGTCGGGAGCTGGCTCGCATATCTGAAGAGCCGACTCTATTTTTAATAGATTAATACAGCCTATAAAAACTAAATGTATTATGAAATAATGAATTTTAATTGTATTTAAAATACTTGACTAATTCAAAGAACAACAAAAAAATACTTGTAGGCTTAAAGGCGCACACGATCATCCTCACATTCTGTTCCTGTCAATCCTGCATGAGGGAGGGCCGAGCCAACTCACACACAGTCAGAGTAGTCAAAACTCGGAGCAGAGCCATGACAAATCAATGCATTTTTAAAGATATGTGGTTACGGTCGAGTATGATTTCATTTCATAATTTAATTCAAATTGTCTTTACACCCATCATAGTCAATTTCATAGTTAAAACATGTATTTTTTCAAGAGCCGTTCGGGAGCCAAAAGAGCCGGCTCTTTTTGGTGAGCTGAGCCATACGAGCCGGCTCATGAAAAAGAGCCGGAATGCCCATCACTAATTGAGATAAACTAATGATTTTGTTTATTGACTTTTTTCACAGCCACATTCTCCAGGCGCCAGCCCACGGAGAGTAGACTCAAGACCTGGATGAGTGCGCTAGATTGGAACACCAACTGCCCAGATGCTGCAGAGATCCTGGCGCAATGGAAGCCCCTCGACAGTGTTTCCGACGCGGAAAACAATGACGCAATCAAAACCCTAGTAAACTCACAGAAGTGGACCGGACTTGTGCCAGTGGCAGTTCAAGGAAAGGGACTAGGGGTGTTTACAACACGACGCTTCTGCAAAAACAAAATTGTCTGTGACTATCATGGCACAGTGATTTCAAAAGACGAGGGAGAATCCGCTCAACGCGACACAATACCGGGTGAAATGGGATACCTTTTCTTCTTCAAGGACAGTGGCGTGTCTAAGTGCATCGATGCACGCGCCAGCAACTGCCAATGTCATCCTGGTATGACCATTTTTGGAAGGCTCATCAACCACTCTAGCAATTAAGTTAATCCCCACCGTTTTAATGAATAAATAAATCATGGACTTAAGAGCTAAACAGTAAACTTTTTTTTCTCAACTGAGGAGCTACGCAAATCCAACATTTTTTGTTTCGGATTGAACTACTGTTCTGTGCGTTTGTCGACGCGATGTGTTGTGCATGCGCGCTCCTCCAAAATGGTCATTAGGGTCCTGGCCACGCCACTGCCTCAACCTGTGTGCTTACATTATTCACTAATGAATAGAACTCATTGGGGGTCAGGAGAAAGTACTGGCTAAACGTTCTTTGTCATGACTAGTCAGAGGTCTGGTTTTCTCTCCCAATCTGCAGATTGATAATACTTATTAAAATCCAGAACTCAACTGAATTTAGTCACTCCGTTTATGAAGAGACGGACAAAACACTTTCTTCATCAAAAGCACCCATCATGTATCACATGCATACATGCGGGCGCGTGCAAACTTACTCACTGCTTTTCATTGCATTAAACTCACTTTGTGACAGATGATATTTATAACTCCAAAAGTGCAATTAGACAACAGACAATGTTTAATATCTGGCCTGCCCCTTGAAGCGGGCTATCATTAACTGTAACTCTATAGGCTAGTTACGACACCAATAACCAGCTGTCTGTGTTTTTAGCAGGAGAGATGAGCGACATTGAAGAGGCCACGCTGTCTGCGGCGGAGATCCTGAAGGTCCATCTCAACACCCTCCAAAATGTGATCGTGCAGAAGGTGAGGGTCCTCAAATCAGAGTGTGCCAGCCTCAACAATGACATTGAGCGGGCGCAGAAGAGGATGATGGCCGACACCGCTGCCCAGTGCAAGGAGGTCGAGACCTGATTGCTAGGTCAGCTGGGGGCCCTCGAGAGGCGTGTGGAAGCAGCGGAGGACGGTAGGCGGGCAGAGGACGGTAGGCGGGCAGAGGACGGCAGGCGGGCAGAGGACGGCAGGCGGGCAGAAGACGGCAGGCGGGCAGAGGACGGCAGGCGGGCAGAGGACGGCAGGCGGGCAGAGGACGGCAGGCGGTCAGAGGACGGCAGGCGGGCAGAGGAAGCTGCCAAGACTTCCGGTCTTGCTCCCAAGCGATCTGCCCAGCAGGAAGAAACGCAGGGCGCGCATCCTCAGAAGCCAAAGAAAATGCGCTTTGTAGAGAGCTACGAGGACTTTGAGCCGGCAATGAGGAAACGCGTGCTCAAGCACAGGCCGACTCAAGTCAACAACAGGGAGTTTCTCTCGGAAATTCAACTGGCGTTCTTCCTGATGTCAATGGAAGATCTGGAGATCATCGGTGAGTAAGCAACACATGCTTTCTGTGTAATACCTGACAAAAAGGCACACAGACGTCTGAAACCATGTTCGATGTGACTCTTGTTTTTCAGATGATGTCGGTTTGATGTTGTCCTTGGAGGTCATCAAGGATGGGAGCAGGCTAGGCGTTTGGCCCGAAGAGCCCTCAATGCCGGACAATTGCACCACCTTCGCCTGTTACATAATGGAGAAAATTTCTTAACCCTTGTGCTGCCTTCGGGTCACATGACCCAAAGGTTCATAACGAACCATCGTTGTGTTTACCCAATTTTACCCAATACAAAAACAAATAAAAATAATTTTCTTTTAACCGTCGCTATGTGGGGGGTCTGAGACAGCCCAACGGTTAAAAGAAAATGATTCACTTTGTTTTGGTATGCGGTAAAGTTGTCGCAATACGACGGTGGGTCACAATGACTGATGGGTCAGAATGACCCGAAGATAACACAAGGGTTAAAAAAAAAGCGCTAGAGGAAGAGACTAGACAGTCTTATTTGGCTGAGCTGACAGACAAATATAACTGAGTAGCTACATTCATTTTTGTATTCAATTTATTGTAACTGATTTCTATTTTGTTTTCTGCGCATTTTTATATTCTGTTCTGTTCTGTTGGAGTGTTTGAGGGTGATATAAATGTTATTGTTGTACGACAGTGTTTTCTTTACTCATAACTGGTCTGGGTTTTGGGTTGGTGTAGGGGTTAAAAAGAAAAACTGAGTGGTCTTACCAAAATGTCAAATAACACAGTTAGTGAAACCTGCCACTCAGGATCAAAGCAGCAGCCCAGATCTGCACAACCATGAGCACATTCTCAGCTTCACACTATTTGCAAAATACTACACACAGCGTTTTTGCAAATCACTAAACACACTTTTCCACATTAGACACAGAGATAAGATAATATAGTCCCTTATGAGTCCCACAGTGGGGAAATTTGCAGGATTACAGCAGGGTAGAGATGTAGCAAAATAAGTAAAAAAGTAATAATACATTAGTAAGTGAGTAGGTAAGTGAGTACAGTGCAGATCCACAGTAACGACCAAAATATGACCAGACAAATCTGGTATATAGACCCAGGCATATACAGGCAGAATAATTAAATGACACTGTGTATTAATATTGTATATGGTACAGTACAATACAGACAGAGTACTTCATTCAATATATTCTAATCCTTTTTTTAAAGTGTTACAAAGATAAGATAAACATTTATTCGTCCCACAATGTTGAAATTCGGGCATTTTAGCAGCAAAGTGGACAGAAGTATACATAAAATTTACAAAGTAAGGCTATCTCGACTGACGTCCACCAAATCGTCTCTAATTGGGTGTGCTCAAGCCTTCGGCGAGAGCACAACCTTTGTTCTCTCACATATATATTTATTATTGTGAGAATGCTGTTAAGCATTCTCACTATTGTTTTCCTGTTTCTCTTTATTATTGTGAGAATGCTGTTCAGCATTCTCACTATTGTTTTTCAACTTCTTAGTTCTTCCGCCGTTTTTTGGCCTTTAACTCGTTCTGCATACTTTAACCGATTCCTACAACTTTTGTATCAAAACGTTCAGCTCCTTCAGGAGATGATGGCTATGACTTTTGGTATTTCTCACTTGTATACTTTTTAAGACATTAAGGTTTTTGTGCAAATTATTCTCCCATTAAAAGTAATGGTAAATCCTTTCAAATCATTAAAAAGCTTCCTCCTCTTTCAAACGTAACTACTTCAGCTTACTTTCAGCTAGAGACACCATTCAACCTTTAAAATGTTCACAAGACATTCAGCTATTCCCAAATGATTCAGCTTTTTCAAATGTTCAGCCAATTTTGAATTATGACAGTTTGAAATACATTAAAATGTTTGCTCCTTCTTGATTTGCTGCTCTTTTTCTGATATTCAACTAATTTGTCAAACAAATTCCTCTAACGTTCATATAGTTTAACTTACAAAAACAAGTTATACCTTAAAATGTAGGAAAAATTGTCCTCTTTCAGCCAATGTAACTACTAAAGAGCTCACATTTACAGATTTTCAGCTATGAGCCTTGAAGCGAGAGCAGCCTTTCAAATTCTCTCACTAACTTCAATGGAGAGGTGAGTAAAATCAGTCAGAGAAAGCAAGAAGGAACAAGATTTTGAAACTGCCGATAGAGTCGTATTTCTGACCGCACAGACATATAAAGGACATCTCTGGTTTCGGCAGAGTCTTGGGTCTCGGAAAATATCCTTATATTTTGGATTGGACGTATAGTTTTGCGTCTAGGTCAACTTGTTTGAGGTGTGGATGCTAGGTAAATGTTCGTTTTTCTCTCTGCCTAGCTCGTTAGCTATCACAGCTGCGCCATCACCGTGGCAACCAAACAAACAAGCACCAGGAAAGCAAAAGGAACACGTTTTTGAAACTGCAGGTAGAGTCGTATTTCTGACTGCACAGACATATAAAGAATATCTCTGGTTTCGGCAGAGTCTTGGGTCTCGGAAAATATCCTTATATTTTGGATTGGACGTACAGTTTTGCGTCTAGGTTATCTTGTTTGAGGAGTGGATTCTAGCTACATTTCTCTTATTCTCTGCCCTCAGCGCGTTAGCAATCATAGCTGCACCATCACCGTAACGACAGACACGCACCACTCAGTCTCTCACACAGGTGATTGGTACATTTACTTGACCATGAGAAACACGATTACTAGCAATTGTCGGTTTATACCAATAATACGATTACTCCGTTTACATGTGTAATTAGTTATGCGATTACTCAATAAACGCGTCTACATGATTCTTTTTTATTAATGTTGTATGCTCCACGGACAAAACTTGCACCATCATCCTTCTGCAACAAAGTGTCGCCGTGTCTTCCTGTATCGGCTCTACTGCTGTATGTTTCATTCCATCTACACATTGAATCCTACTAAGAAAGCCGAGTAAACGCACTCAATGGTAGGCTACATCTGCTACTGCTATTACTATCCCAACTATAATTTAATCTGTTAAAACGATAATATTCTTGTTACGACTAGCTAGCCTACTTCTTCTTCTGTTTAACAGTTCAGCTTTCAGCTTCTCCCACATTGTAGGCTATTTTAGCTCTTAGCTTTGTTAAGATGATGCAGTTCAGCTTCCACACTGCCTCTTTTGTGTGACTCACACATTTTTGAAATTCATTTCAGCTTGCGGGTATTTTCTCATTTCTCACTTTTATACTTTTTAAAATATTAAGGTTTTTGTGCAAATTATTCTCCCTTTAAAAGTAATGGTAAATCCTTTCAAATCATTGTTGGAATGCTGCTCCAGCCCCTTTCAAAAATACCTTTCGGTTGCTTTGAAGCTTCAGCTTATAACTTTCTACTAAATTTTCACTATTTTCAGCTTTTTTAGCATGGTCAGCTATCCCCATTCAGGTTTTCAGCATTCTCACTGCTGTTTCGCAGGAACAGCCGTTTCTAGTTATTATTATATCAACTTCTTAGTTCTTCCGCCGTTTTTTGGCCTTTAACTCGTTCTGCATACTTTAACCGATTCCTACAACTTTTGTATCAAAACGTTCAGCTCCTTCAGGAGATGATGGCTATGACTTTTGGTATTTCTCACTTTTATACTTTTTAAGACATTAAGGTTTTTGTGCAAATTATTCTCCCATTAAAAGTAATGGTAAATCCTTTCAAATCATTAAAAAGCTTCCTCCTCTTTCAAACGTAACTACTTCAGCTTACTTTCAGCTAGAGACACCATTCAACCTTTAAAATGTTCACAAGACATTCAGCTATTCCCAAATGATTCAGCTTTTTCAAATGTTCAGCCAATTTTGAATTATGACAGTTTGAAATACATTAAAATGTTTGCTCCTTCTTGATTTTTATGAATGAGCAGCAAGCAGAGTGGCACACTCTGCTTGCTGCTCTTTTTCTGATATTCAACTAATTTGTCAAACAAATTCCTCTAACGTTCATATAGTTTAACTTACAGAAACAAGTTATACCTTAAAATGTAAGAAAAATTGTCCTCTTTCAGTCAATGTAACTACTAAAGAGCTCACATTTACATATTTTCAGCTATGAGCCTTGAAGCGAGAGCAGCCTTTCAAATTCTCTCACTAACTTCAATGGAGAGGTGAGTAAAATCAGTCAGAGAAAGCAAGAAGGAACAAGATTTTGAAACTGCCGATAGCGTCGTATTTCTGACCGCACAGACATATAAAGGACATCTCTGGTTTCGGCAGAGTCTTGGGTCTCGGAAAATATCCTTATATTTTGGATTGGACGTATAGTTTTGCGTCTAGGTCAACTTGTTTGAGGTGTGGATTCTAGGTAAATGTTCGTTTTTCTCTCTGCCTAGCTCGTTAGCTATCACAGCTGCGCCATCACCGTGGCAACCAAACAAACAAGCACCAGGAAAGCAAAAGGAACACGTTTTTGAAACTGCAGGTAGAGTCGTATTTCTGACTGCACAGACATATAAAGAATATCTCTGGTTTCGGCAGAGTCTTGGGTCTCGGAAAATATCCTTATATTTTGGATTGGATGTACAGTTTTGCGTCTAGGTTATCTTGTTTGAGGTGTGGATTCTAGCTACATTTCTCTTATTCTCTGCCCTCAGCGCGTTAGCAATCATAGCTGCACCATCACCGTAACGACAGACACGCACCACTCAGTCTCTCACACAGGTGATTGGTACGTTTACTTGACCATGAGAAACACGATTACTAGCAATTGTCGGTTTATGCCAATAATACGATTACTCCGTTTACATGTGTAATTAGTTATGCGATTACTCAATAAACGCGTCTACATGATTCTTTTTTATTAATCGTTGTATGCTCCACGGACAAAACTTGCACCATCATCCTTCTGCAACAAAGTGTCGCCGTGTCTTCCTGTATCGGCTCTACTGCTGTATGTTTCATTCCATCAACACATTGAATCCTACTAAGAAAGCCGAGTAAACGCACTCAATGGTAGGCTACATCTGCTACTGCTATTACTATCCCAACTATATTTTCAGCTGTTAAAACGATAATATTCTTGTTCCGACTAGCTAGCCTACTTCTTCTGTTTAACAGTTCAGCTTTCAGCTTCTCCCGCATTGTAGGCTATTTTAGCTCTTAGCTTTGTTAAGATGATGCAGATGATGCAGTTCAGCTTCCACACTGCCTCTTTTGTGTCACTCACACATTTTTGAAATTCATTTCAGCTTGCGGGTATTTTCTCATTTCTCACTTTTATACTTTTTAAAATATAAAGGTTTTTGTGCAAATTATTCTCCCATTAAAAGTAATGGTAAATCCTTTCAAATCATTAAAAAGCTTCCTCCTCTTTCAAACGTAACTACTTCAGCTTACTTTCAGCTAGAGACACCATTCAACCTTTAAAATGTTCACAAGACATTCAGCTATTCCCAAATGATTCAGCTTTTTCAAATGTTCAGCCAATTTTGAATTATGACAGTTTGAAATACATTAAAATGTTTGCTCCTTCTTGATTTTTATGAATGAGCAGCAAGCAGAGTGGCACACTCTGCTGGCTGCTCTTTTTCTGATATTCAACTAAATTGTCAAACAAATTCCTCTAACGTTCATATAGTTTAACTTACATAAACAAGTTATACATTAAAATGTAGGAAAAAGTGTCCTCTTTCAGCCAATGTAACTACTAAAGAGCTCACATTTACAGATTTTCAGCTATGAGCCTTGAAGCGAGAGCAGCCTTTCAAATTCTCTCACTAACTTCAATGGAGAGGTGAGTAAAATCAGTCAGAGAAAGCAAGAAGGAACAAGATTTTGAAACTGCCGATAGAGACATATTTCTGACCGCACAGACATATAAAGGACATCTCTAGTTTCGGCAGAGTCTTGGGTCTCGGAAAATATCCTCATTTTATTGATTGGACGTGTAGTTTTGCGTCTAGGTTAACTTGTTTGAGGTGTGGATGCTAGGTAAATTTCTGTTATTCTCTCTTCCCAGCTCACAGCTGCGCCATCACCGTGGCAACCAAACACACACGCACCAGGAAAGCAGAAGGATGCCCATGGTTCCCGCCTTAATATCTTTGCCGTCCAATCACCGATTTTATTTCTGAAAACTGCTAGATATTCATGACAATTCAAGCTCAAAGCACATACCATTGGTTAAGGGGTTACTTGGAGGGGAAAATAAATGTATCGTCAGCAACGGCAGCCATTGTTTTCCGAGGCGGAGCCAGAGAGGATACCATGGGAGATTCCCTACAGTGTTAGATTGAAATCGGAGACGATATTATGAGTAAAGACAAGTTTCTTAATATGTGTTGTCAATATTGTCAATTAAAAGTCTTAACTTTTTACGTACGAAGAATGTGTTTGTGGGAGTGACGTGAGTTATTTCAGGAAATAATTACGTGTCTGGCTTGGCCGTTTGTAACAGGCAGCTATGACAGAAGTAGCACTGTTTATCCTCGATTTTAGCAGATTTCTGTGAAACTTGGAAAAACAACATGAACTAGCTAGATTATGTAAACTTTAAGATAAATGTACATGCCTTGTTTGGCCAATTGGAAGAACGTTTTTTAGTTATTTGGAGTATCCAGCCATAGCGCTAGCTACTTTTGGGGGAGAGGAATTCCAGTTTCCCCCACGTTTCCACTAATCACTAGAATGGTCATAACCTTTTATCAAAATATGATATTTCTAATCTGTCTTCTGTTCTACATTGCCCACAGATTTGTGGATATTCCATCTACTCAAAGTATTCCTCCATCTTGTAATTAAAGTGGTTAAAAATTAAGTTGTCTGATGAGGTATGGTGGATGGAGAAGATTTTTGTAAACAATGGCTGCCTGAAATCACCTTGATAAAGGATGATTTGGCTTAAGTAATAATATATTTATTCACATCGTAAAAAAACCCTAGTTCTCTAATATGAACAGAGCAGGGCTATTGTGACACATACGTGCTTGTAAAATGAGTAATTTACAACTTGTAATGTGAAATTGTATTTCTCAATAATTTTTTTGTCATGATCCCAGCTAACAAGGGACGTCCTGGGGACGTTCGCTGACGTTCCTATTTGGTCCCCTATAGGTTATACCGTGACGTTATCCTTAGGACGTCCTTAGGACCTAAGGATCCTAAGGATCATCATTCAAATGAAAGGGTCGTTATCCAGCTCTGCAGAAGCCTGCTTATGACCATTTATTTGAATCAGGTGTGTTGGAGCAGGGAAACATCTATAACAGGCAGGGTGCCCTGAGGACCAGGGTTGGGAACCACTGCCATAGATGGTTTGTTGTCAAGTGAATGTCCTTATGTAAAAAATAATCCAATAAAAATGTAATGTAGTATCACTGAAACTAAACATCTGCGCTGGATTCAGCCTATCCAAGCACCAGCTGCGTCTCTCCAAATGTTCCATACTAGCCTATTCCAGGACATCTCTCGCGGACCTGCCTGGTTACTTGGTTGGGTCCCTGTCAACGCTCGTGAACCCTGTTATTGAGTGAAGACGTCGTTGAGAGAGACAGCAAAACTTTTTGATCACGCATCCTTCCTTTTATATACCATTTGATAATCAATTCGTGTAAATATATCTAACTTAAGTTTTAGTGTTCATAGTATAGTTCTTTGTTATTGTGTTTTTAATAGTGTTTTTGTGTAGTTACCTAGTTAGTTTAGACTGTAATTTAGCGCACTTTTGTGAAGGTGGGAAGGACAGACACCCGAAGGACAGAATTTGAGGTAAATATATTTTAATACAAACTTTAACTCTACTGTACCTGTATGTATGTAGAGCTATTTGTATGTTTATCCAACGTGAAATAGCTAGGGATATCGAAAATTAATGTATATTAATTTCTGGCCAGTACTGGTACTACAGTACTACAGTAGCTCCAACTGTGAAGGCGAAGTCGGCTAAATTGAGACGTCGTATCGTCTTAATTTGTATACAGTAACAATGTTATCGATAGCACTAAATAGGAATGCCACACACTAGTGGTGTCGCCCCTTTAAGGATACAGAAAATACAAAACAGCTGAATTGGCTACTTTTGGACAGGTGAAGGCTACTGCTGCTCTAGTCTAGCTCTACAGAAGCTACTTTTGGACAGCTAGAGCTACTGTACAACCAAGACGTTTAGAGAGTAAAGTATCAGAATGACAGTTGCTGTCATTGCCATTTGACGTCATTGTTGTCCTGGTTACGGACTCAGACGCGCATGATCTCTTAGTTACTGTTGCTACGTCGTACAAATGGAGAGTGGAGCCGAGTGGAGAGCAGAGTGGAGCGCCAGTCGTTACGAGTTAACTAGTTGCTCCTATTGTAATGCTGCCTGTAATAAAGATTTAATGGCATTTTGGTGATGAAAAGTGCACTGATATAATGTACGTTAGCCAACGTTAGTAGCTAACCGTTGGCGAACGTTACAGACTAGCTAACGCTTTAGCTATACAAGTTATAACACTGACTGCATTACTAGTAGTAACGTTACTAGTAGCGTACACTTAAACTTACCCTTCCAGTGACGATAAAGCCATTTTTAGCCGGTATGACTCCAAAGCTGAATATTCATCACATATGTGAAGTTTTATGATGGCATATTAGTATAGGGCCTAATCATATAAATCTCTCGCCATAAAAATAAATAAATCTCTCGCCATTACACACATTCTCTAGCGCACGGCAAAGCCTATTAAAGCAGGAACCGTGGGAATTTTATTTCCCATAGGCTATTTGAATGATCCGGCAGGAAAGGGCTAACCTATATAATAAGTTCTTCGCCAAAACCTGTTTAACGCTATATGTGTTTCGTTAACTATTGAAGTACAGTTCACATAAAAATAATTACTAAGATTTTTCGAGGGCCTTATAGTTCGGTAACGCCAGTTAGAAGATGAAGATTTTTAGTAGTTTTTTTTACAAACTAACTTAAATAGCCTCCCAGTTACGCCGACATACGTTGGACTTTAACTAATTGTCAAATTCGTTTTATTCACTCATAACTCTTTCTACAAAAGTTAATGGTCAGAAAAATGAGATATAAAACGGGGGTTCTATTAGAAACTGAGTTTGTAATAGAAACTCAGTATAGAATGTTATATGTTTATATGTGTGTTATATATGTGTATATGACATGTGACTCATGTACATAATGCATGAGTCACATGTCAAGTCATTATTTTTCTATTGTAATTACAGAATGGCACTGACAGCGACCCTCTGCACCACCAAACCCAGCCCGTATTACAGGCCCCCTGAGCTCCAGATAAAGGTCTTGTTAATTCAAGATCAGGCAAGAGTCATCGCCTGGGAGTTCAGGCAGAGCTCTGCGGTGGCTAAAACCACTAAGAATAATAAAATTGTGGCCATCACGGATGGGGAGACGGTGACAAAAATCACCATCTTTGAGGAGTTCTCCTCCAAGATCACAGAGGGGAAAAGTTATTTCATGAGGGGGCACTCCTTGCGGGGGGAGTCCCCTCCTTACTTCATTTTAGTTACCAGGGACACCAAGTTTTTCAGGAGCTCACCTGTGGTCTGCAAGGATGGGCTTATGGAGCAGGCGAGAGCCCTCCTCTGTCCCCCGTCCTTAAAGACAAACCTGCAGAAGGTGAAGGACAGCAAGGGCCTCCTCACAGTGGAGGGGGACATTGTGCAAGTATGCTGATTCTGTTCATAAGTGTAATACACTAAATTTACATTCCCAGTAGTTTCAGTCTGTGTACTTAGCTTATCCTGTTGTAATTCAGAGATATTATGTTTTTAGGTAGACAAAGTAATACAGTAAGAATCTGAAACAATGGATCTTCTGTAGTTTTTGTTTAACCAGACCGATATAATAAAAAAAATTTTACTTAAATGTCACAGTGAAATGTTTAGGTCTAATTAGATCAGTAAGTGATGTACCTTGTTGTTGTCAGCTTTCAGCTTTGAAAAAAGTCCGCAGTGGGAGAGAGGAGGTGCCACTAAGAGAGCTGAAGCTCCGGCAGGTAAGACACGAGAATGTGAGGATGAGACAGGGACTACCCCTTCAGATAAAAAATGCAAAATTGCCTGTTTCATCATCCTTGAAAAAGAGTTGTCATACAAAGTTGTCAGTACTTTCAAACAGCTCCATGGTGCCAAGCATTTAAACAGTTTCCTGCCAAACACAATAGAAATTGCTTTTTCTAAAGCATTATAATGTGTGTTGCTCACTATAGCCATGTAATATATCACAGCATTGCTTAGTGGGAGTAGCTGAAACTTTAGCAGTTAAATTACACGTCGGAGGTTTGTTGGATTGCTAAAAATATGAATATGTTTACTGTAATATCTTTAGATCAACAAATATCAGTGAAGGCAAGGACCTGCTCAATATCAGAATGTCTGTGTTGAATTATAAAAGTGTTGTAGCAGAAAGCAAAGACATGGTTACACGTACTGAATTAAATTCATTATCATGATTTTCAAAACTCTTGCTCATTGTTTTCTTTTAGGACTTCAGGCTTTAGCATTACCAAATCAATTAGACTCTTCTCAATCTTTATCCATTTTACCTCCAGATCTTCATCTTTCAAAGCATAGGATATATATATATATATACACATATACATATAAAGTAGAACTCTTATGTAGTTCTAATATATCATTCTGTGTTATTTCCAGGATACATCTGATGTCACCATCAACCTGTGGCGTGATGCTGCCGTTGAGGAGCTGGTGCTTGGCAGCACATATAGTTTCTCGCACCTGACAAATAGGGCTGCAGGGGGTCAGCTGCAGTCAACGGCCCACACCAACATAAAGGTAAATTGCAATTCCTATTGACAAGGACATTGATGGAAATAAATGTGGGTTAAATTCAATGCAATAAATGTAAAATAATCTATTTTAACAAAAGTATGTGTAGTTAATACAGACCAACATTCAGGATAATGTGAAAAAAAACTTGAATGTGTTGAATTAGGTATCCAAAATTCGGTATACAACCATAGGTGTCCTTGTTTAATAGCATTAATCTCCTGAGCAGATCATGACAGGGCATTGAGTATATTTCATTAACCCATGTAAATGGTTGTGGTTTTCAACACTGAAATGTATCATGCAGATATAAAGGGACAAGTGATATCATTGAAATGAAAAAGAAAGGAAGAAAAGAGTTTACTATTTGATCGCAAGATGTCTTGAGACATAAGTAATATTTCTTTTGGCAGATGGTGAGCGTGACACAGGAGGCAGTCGGGGTGGAGGTCCTGGGTGTTGCAGAGGGCAGCACAGAAGGACAGCTGGAGGTCCTGCTGTCCAATGGAGCTCTCCTGGACATCCAGGAGAGTTTGTGGGAGCCATTCGAGGCTTGCCTGGAAAAAGCCAGGCTTTATGTCACCATTAAATGTACAGGGAGAAAATTTTTACAAATGGTGGCAGTACAAAAACCCTCCCCCCCATTAGAGTAGAATTTAACGTTTGTTACGTTTGTTACATTTGTTACGTTTGTTACGTTTGTTACGTTTGTTACGTTTGTTACTTTTGTTACGTTTGTTACGTTTGTTAGTTTGAAAACTTAAAATAGTAATATAAATAATAAAATCATTTATATAATAAAATATTAAGTTCAGAATTTGATTCAGTTGTAGTGTTTTAGCACACTCATATGTAACAAGTATGGCCAGAAGGACTATTTTCAGCTAGAGTCCAATTCATTACAATCCACTGATAATCAAATCCAATCAAATTAATTAAATTCCAAATTAGTTGATTTCATATGGAGCCAGTTAAAAAAGTGACCATGATAAGGAAATTGCTGTGAAATTTCTCCGATCCAATCTCCCTCCTGAGCGTGCAGAGGTAGCTGTGAAAAGAAAAAACTCCCTTTTAACAGGAAGAAACCTCCATCAGAACCAGAACCAGGAAGGGCGGACATCTTTCTCGACCAGCTGAGGGATAAACATTTGCACTGCACGGTCATCAATGCATAAACTATGTCTATGCATCAATGTATGTAGATTTTCCAAGTGACCTTCAACGTATCTGCGTCATGGTCCGCGAGCGACGCACATTCTTCTTCTTGAATGTCTGCTCAGGTAAATAGCCCTCTAACTCGGTCTGTCGCCAATGCAAATTTTATGAGATGTGGAACACTTTTGCTGTTCAAATAAGTTACATAACTGGTTTTAGGCTTAAACCGTATAAAAATAAAGCCACAAACAGCAAAAATATCTTGTTCGTGAGCCACGGTTACTTGACTGCTTTTGGCTAATAACGGTTAGCGACCATTAGCCTCAATGCTAACGGTCGCTTTATAAATTGTCTAAAACTGGTCCTAAGGCTGTGTCTAAGATGACTTACGAGGACTTAACATATAAATGTATTCATGCTGGTCTCTGCTTAGTTAAAACTGTTAGTTCCTGCCTCTGTTCAGTTAGTTTAACCACGAATAATGTTATGAGTGGTAAAAGCTGTTTCTATGCGTGTATTCATGGCTACCACTGACGTCACGTCGACGAGACCGCGGCCATATTTGTCCAATTTGACAGTTCTCCTCAGTTTCGCTATGGCGGTACACACCTCACACTTGAACTGGGTCCTGTGAAATAACACAAACCACATCATGTTCATGTCTCTGTAACTGAGACATTATAATAAATCTATTTAAATTCTTGAATGTAAATGATCAGAGACAGAGACAGCTGATAATGAGCATTACTCTCCCTGTGTTCTGTGGTTCAGGTAGATTCAGTCTTTACACTCAGATAACTAACACTGTCTTTTTTCAGACTGAGAGAGAAACCTGATTGCTGCTTTGGCTGGTAAGTACAGACTTATTGTAAAGTTAAACAGGCTGTAGATCACATCAGCAGACTGAGTTAATATATTTTGTATTTAAAAATCAGATGAACTTTATTTGCGTTACATCAGAGTTTGTGAGTGAATTCCCCCCTGAACAGACATTTAATGAACACAGAAATATTCTGTCCACACTTACTGAAGCTTTTAGAAAACATCTTTACTTTGTTGGTATATTTGTAGCACTGTTGTATTCAGATTCTGTCACCTGGAAATACTGAATGGATGTGTGGACTGGTGATGATTATACTGTGTGCATTGATGCATGTTTTACAGACAGAGTTTTAGTCCAAACTTTCCATTCAGACTGAAATATTTAAAGTGTTTCCAGTTAAAGTGAGTCTCCCATGTCAGCAGAAAGTGTTTCCTTATTTGTGGATGTCCCCATTTTACTGTCCTGTCCCTGTGGGTGGTGTCAGTGACTGACAGATAAAGCAGCCAATCGCAGCAGCTCAGCACATAATGTTCACTGCAGGGCAGCTGACAGAAGATGAAACTTTGTGCTGCTCCATGTCCCAGTGACACACAGTCTAAGCTGCAGTGTCATTACATGGTGTTTTATTGCCCCCCTGTTGGTGAACCTGCTGTGTCCTTAGCTGGAAGAATTTAACTGACAACTTTCTTTTCCTCCTTTCTTTAGACTACCTGAACTCTGACCCCTGCTCCTGCTCTGACTGGTGAGGACCAACATTTAGTTCCTTGATGGATGCGTTCCTGATACCTGCTCTGGTTCATATGAAGTGAAGCTTCCTGTCAGTGTGCAGCTATGTAACATCTAGCAGACCTGTCCTTCTCAAACTGCATGAATGAAGTGAAACATCGATCATTAGTCAGAGAACAGATTTAACAGCTGATGTGTTACTGCTCTGATTTCCATCTGATCTCTGATACCCAAAGTTTTGGATAGTCTCTGAGAGCAGAACTGGGATAGTTTCCATGTTTCTGATCATGAACACATTCAGCCTCTCTGATCATCAACCAACAACATTTAACTACTTCAAGTCCACAAAAGTCTGGACCAAACCTCATCCTGTACAGACAAGAGCAGAACCAATCAGCTGTGAGATCAGATGATGTGTGTGTTCAGACTCTTCTGATCAGATACTAACAAACTGTTTCTCCACTCAGACCCAGAGAGAACTCAGACGCAGAGAGAACCGGACCAGAACTCCTGCTTGGCTGGTGATCAGATTTTTAGTCACTGAGGTTCAGTCCATCACATCACTGAGTATAGGAGTGTTTCACATTTTAATCACAGAGTTTTTGTGGTTTATCACAACTGCTGAGTTCACACATGAATATAAATGTAGTGAAAACAGACCTGTAAACACTGACTGAAGTTAGAGCCATGTGAGCTGAGCTGTTCTGCCTGTATAGTGGATCAGAACAGCTCCCAGCAGCAGAGTCTGACAGTAGAAAGCTGACAGTTGAAAGCTGACAGTTTTAATGGAACATCACTAAAGGCAGAAATCAGTGTGTAAAGTGAGCAGAACATGTTGTGCAGTGATCAGTTCTGTATTGTTCTGCTTCATGTTGAACAAGTCAGTGGGTCTTGAGATTATTTTAATCAAGTCCACATTTCATAGTACCAGCTGTTTTCACACACATCTGGAAACTACTGGCCTAAAAAGTGATTTATTTAACTTTTTCAATATTCTGTTCTGTTGAAGCCATTAAATGTTTACACAGCTTATGTAACAGAATGCTAGATTAGATTTCTGCTATCAACAATGTCTAATTATTGTTTTCTCTGTGTCTTCCTGTTCAACGTGTCTCCTCTCATTGTCCCTATCATTATTGGACATTCTGTCTTTCCTGTCCCACCTACCCCCTCTATCTTATATTTGGACATTCTATCTTGTATCCATCTATCCCCCTCTATCTTATATTTGGACATTCTATCTTGTATCCATCTATCCCCCTCTATCTTATATTTGGACATTCTATCTTGTATCCATCTACCCCCCTCCATCTAATATTTGGACATTCTATCTTGTATCCATCTATCCCCCTCTATCTTATATTTGGACATTCTATCTTGTATCCATCTACCCCCCTCCATCTAATATTTGGACATTCTATCTTGTATCCATCTGTCCCCTCTCTATCTAATTTCAAAACCAGATTTGCTTTGGCTCACCAGAATTGCTTTGGCTCACCAGAATTGCTTTGGCTCACCAAATTTGCTTTGGCTCACCAAATTTGCTTTGGCTCACCAGAATTGCTTTGGCTCACCAGAATTGCTTTGGCTTACCAGAATTGCTTTGGCTCACCGTTCTCAGAACCAGATTTGCTTTGGCTCAACGTTCTCTGAACCAGATTTGCTTTGGAAAACCGAGGTTGTTTGGAACCTGGTCTTGCTGTTTCAGAAATCTGAGATCTCACCCAATTAATGAAGTTTATTCTTACTGAGTAAAACTCTAACTACCATATTTATTTATTTTTGTCCGCTGGTAAAAGTTAAAAACAAATTGTACTTTGTCTTGAGTTTGTATATTTCCTTAATAATTATTTTCTCTGTGGTGTGACCGAGTACTTAAAACATATTACTTATCTTCTGGATATTTACTGTTTTGTCCTATAAAACCTGTTCTTGAGTTGTAAATACATGAAATAAAAATGTTCTGACATAACTGTGTACATAAGGTAGACACTTCCATTCTTAATATTTTCCACACATTTGACAACAAACCGTTTCTACTTTCATAGTTTTTGTAATTAAGCATTGCATGTAAAATTACTAATTAAATAAATTAATTGGTAGATATTGATAAACTAAACAAAGCTACATTTGAAATATCACAACAACCGGAGTGTGTTGGTGACATCAGTACAAATAAAGTACGTTTTGAGGTTTTGAAGCACAGCAACAATGCCAAGGAAGGGTCAACGTTCTCAGGCTCAGAAGCTCAGATGGCAGAAGGAGAAAGAATCTCAGCGTGAACAAGCAGAAGGTATCCCAGTGTCACAGAACGTATCTTATGCTGAGGTTGTAAGGAGAGGACATCACAGTGATGGTATGTGTGTTGGACAGTCTTCTGATGGACAGCAGGTAAACAGCAGAGGTCAGAGTGCAGTTTCTGATGGGAACACTGTCATCGATGCTGTCCAGCATGATAAAGAACAACAGGTGAAGCAGAGTGTACCTCAGGTGTCTTATGCTGACATGGTAAAGAAAGGATGTGATGCAGCTGGAACATCTCATCAACACCGTGTGAATGCGGAACCTCAGCCATCAATGACACATGTCTGTGCCTCACACAGTCAGGCTTCATTAAAATATGGAAAATACAGGAACAGTCAGTGTGTGACCAACAGTTTGGTCTTTCTGTCATTTCTTCATGAGAATGAAAAGATTAGCAGAGCAGATCTTGACCTAGTTCTGGATAAAGGTGATGTTGTGTACAGACAGGCCAGAGAACGGTTTCCTAACAGTGTCCATTTGGCATCTGATGAACTTCCAGATGAAGTGTGTGCACGCAGGTCAAAGTATCAGGTAGACTTGACTCGGCTGTCTGTGTATGGAACATTTGGAGGTGGAGAGAGGCTTCTCAGCCTTGAACATGGACTGAGCTTTCTGTCATCAGGTGTACAGTATGGGCTGCTTATCATGTCAGGGTTATGTATCGCAGTTTTCAGATACAGATCTGGTCAGTACGGATACTTTGACCCACACTCCAGGAACACAAATGGAATGCCAATGTCCTCCAGGCTGTTGAACTTTGGTACTGCTGTGATGCTGAAATTCACACATCTGAGTGACATGATTGACAGGATCAAGTTGTGCTACACAATGTTTGACATCCAGTCATCTTGTATGTATGAACTCAAGCCTCTGTCATTTCACTGTGTGAACACATCCAACCAGAGAAATGCTGTTTCAGACACAGGCTGCAGACACACAGCTGTTGATATACCTCCTCTGTTAGAGGAAGCTGTCAATGAATCAAACATGCAAACAGCCACTGATCAGTCTAAGAACATTTTACCAGAAATGTCAGCTGACACAAATGCTGTTCAACGAGAGGTTGATGTTACATTCCTAACACAGGCTTCTCCTGCACATGAGTGTAACTTCACAGAAGAAGTGATGAACCCTGTTGTAGATGATCTTTGTGACGATGTAATGGAAGGTGTGTCCACTGATATCAGTTTTACATCTGATGTTAAACAACAACATGTCTCATTCCCTCCTACCAGTGCTGACAAAGAAGCAACAAGAGAATCCAGTTTCCTTTTATCGCATGATGCTCACTGTGAATCAAACCTTTCACCCTCAATAAGAAACAATGTGTCCACTAAGCTCTCTGATACTGTACTGATAGGAATCTCCTGTAAACTGACAAAGTTAAATAAACAGCAGAGGAAAAAACTGAAGAGGAGACTAAGGACAGAAAAACCTCGACTAAGTAAAGAGAATAAAAAGAAGAAAGAAAGGGAAAAGTATGCTTCAGATGAAACTTTTAGAGCAAAGAAAAGCTCTTACTCAAACCTGACATATCAAAATAATCTTGATATTAGACAGAAGAAAACCCTGCAAAATATTAAGAAGTATAAACACAACTCTGAATTAAGGGAAAAACATAAATCATACATCAGAGATTCTTACAGGAAAAATCTGAAAGTCAGAGAGAAAAAGAGAGAGAGTGTGAGGAATTCCTACAGGGAAAATGCTGAATTTAGACATAAACGAAAACAGTATCTGAAGCAGTATTTTTCTAATAATTATAGAACAAACAAAGTGTTTCGAGATAGACAAAAGATGAATATCAGAAACCGTTACAGTCAAAGTGAAGCTTTTCGACAGAAACAAATGATCTACATCAGAAACCGTTACAGTCAAAGTGAAGCTTTTCGACAGAAACAAATGATCTACATCAGAAACCGTTACAGTCAAAGTGAAGCTTTTCGACAGAAACAAATGATCTACATCAGAAACCGTTACAGTCAAAGTGAAGCTTTTCAACAGAAACAAAGATCTTATATCAGAAACCGTTATGCAAATGACAGAGTATTCAGGCTCAGACACAGACAGCTTATGAAAGATTTAATGAGAAAACGATATAACAATCATTCATTTAGGATGATGCATAACATCAGATGTACAGTGAGCATAAAAAGAAAATACAGACAGATGAACAGAAATACTCAGAGTGAAACAGAGACCAGAGAAACACAGAGTCTGCAACACGAGACAGTTGAGAATAGATTGATCAATGAAGCCATATCTGTGTTTAGATCTAATATTAAGGCTGGTCCCACTTATGTCTGCACTGTGTGCCATAAGGCCTCGTTTCCCAACCAGGTACGAACGTGCACAAGGTCAAACTATGACAAAAATCCAAATGTGGTCGCACAATGTCTGACAGGAAAGTATGTTCATGTTTGTGATGAAGCCTGCAGAAGTGAACCATGCACAGTTCCTGATGAGAGAAGGAAAGAGTGGATTTGTCACACATGCCACGCTCATCTAAAGAAAGGATGCATGCCAAACCTCGCAGCAGCTAATAAACTTGAGTTGTCTGAAATTCCCAGCGAACTGTCAGATCTGAATATTCTGGAAAGACATTTGATTGCTAAGTGCATACCGTTTGCAAAGATCATTCCTCTTCCAAGAGGCAGACAAAGACTGATCAGGGGAAATGTTGTGTGTGTGCCATCTGAGGTCCAAGAAACAGTCAATGCATTACCCAGACTGAGGAGTGAGTCTCAGGTGATGAGAGTGAAACTGAAAAGACGTTTGTCTTACAGAGGGCATCAGCTTTTTCAGACAGTAACCTGGTCTAAACTAGTCTCTGCATTACTGAAACTGAAGCAGGTTCATCCACAATATCAGGACGTTACTATCAGAGATGAAGCCGAACTCTGTGACCCAACACTTCCTGATGATGATGATGATGATGATGTTAGCATGGGGGAGGATGACTATGATGATGCAGATTTGATGCAAATTGACATGTGTGAGAGAAATGCACTGTGTGAGGCAGAAAATGAGCCTGAAAATGATCAGAATGGTGAATGTGAACAACCACAGCAGCAGAGAGATGATGGAGACGAAGGTGATCTGCCAAATGGAGGGTTTGCTTTAGAATCATGCCTTCAGCCTCTTGACATATCAGAAGAGATCCTCTGTTACAGTGATAACACTTATTGTGTGGCACCAGCACAGAGGAATAGCCCAGTAAGCTTCTTCAGGACTCCACATTTGGAATCAATGTCATTCCCTGTACAGTTTCCTACGGGCGAGAACACATTGGACCAAATGAGACACATTAAAGTCAGTCCAAGTGGATATTTCAAGTCACGGCTTTTTAATGTGGATGATCGTTTTGCCAGAGACCCAAACTACTTGTTCTTTGCACAGTTTGTGATAGAAATACACTTGGCTAATAACAGCATGACGATACAGCTGAGGAAAGGTAAAACTATGACCAGAGATGCACGCATGATAACCTCAGGCATGTTACAAGACAAAAGAGAGGTTGAGAAACTGGTGAGAAATAAAGATGCAATCAGATTCATGCAGCCACTGAGAGGGACTCCAGTATACTGGGAGAAAACCACTAAAGATCTGTTTGCCATGATCAGACAGTTGGGAACTCCGACGTTCTTCTGCACATTTTCAGCTGCTGAATTCAGATGGCCTGAAGTGATTGAAGCAATAAAGAGACAGCAAGGTGAAGAGGTAGATTTTGAATCACTTGACTGGACAGCTAAATGTCAGATTCTGCGATCCAACCCTGTCACATGCATGCGTTTGTTTGATAAGCGTGTTGAGGCACTATTCAGAGATCTGCTGCTCTCAGATGCTCAGCCACTGGGGAAAGTGATTGACTTTTTCTACAGAGTAGAGTTTCAGCACAGAGGAAGTCCACATATTCATGGAATGCTTTGGATTGATGGAGCACCTGAACTGGATGTTTGTGATGATCAGACTGTGTGTGATTTTGTAGACAGATACATCTCAGCACAACTACCTGACCCAGAAACACAACCTGAACTGTACCAGAAAGTCTCTGAAGTTCAGAAGCACAGTAAGAACCACACTAGGAGTTGCTTCAAGAGTGTGAACTCTGGTTGTCGGTTTGGTTTTCCAAAGCCACCCTGCACAAGCACAACGATCACAAGACCTGGTGAGGATGATAACACTGGAACTGCAAAGAGCAAACTCAGACCTCTGCTGCAGCTGCTGAATGAACCTGAAATCGCTTCCTTGAGTCTAGAGCAGGTCCTCTCTCAATGCAACTTGACACTGGCAGAGTATGAACGGTACCTTCAGAGTATGAACAGAAAGACTGCGATCCACCTGAAGCGTGATCCCAAAGACTGCTGGATAAACGGGTACAACCCACATCTGCTTAAAGCCTGGGACAGTAACATCGATGTGTCTTTCATTCTGAATGCTTACTCGTGTATACAGTATCTGACTAAATACATCACCTGAAGTACCTGAAAACAGTCATGGAGAATTCCAACATGGACAGAGTTAATGAGTGTGATGAGATGAGAGCTGTCATGCAGGCTTACTCAAAAAAGAGAGAGATCAGTGCTCAGGAGTGTGTGACTCGTGCATGTGGAATAAAGATGAAAAAGTGTTCACGCAGTGTTGTGTTCATTCCTACTGATGACAATCCAGTGAAAATGAGTCGCCCCATGTCATTCTTGGAGGACACCCCGTCAGAGTCTTGTAATGTCTGGATGACAAGTTTGAGTGACAAATACAAAGCCAGACCTGAGACACCAGAGTATGAGGAGATGTGCTTGGCTGATTTTGCTGCTACCTGCAGGTTTGTCAGTGCAGACCACTCAAAGCGTGATGGCGTTTTACCACTTCTGAATGAGCTGGGATTTGTCCAAAGGCGGAAAAATGATAAGCCCTCTGTCATCAGATATTACCACTGTTCAAAGGAGAAACACCCAGAGCAGTTTTATGCCAGATTACTGAGACTGTACCTTCCTCACCGATCTGAGTATGAAATACGAAGTACCGATCTTCCAACCTACGACTCTTTTTACAACTCTGGCTGGGTCCAGCTACCAGGCTCAAACCGTCCTGAGAGTGTGAAACATATTGTCAAAACAAACAGAGACAAATATGAGAAAAACACTGAGGAGATTGAGAATGCACTTGTAGAGTTTGAGGAGAGCAGAGACCATGTGATTGATGAATGGTGTAATCTTGCTCCTGAATCTGAAGTTGTGAGGTTGCCGTGTGATGATGACCTGCAGGAAAGAGAGCCAGACGATGAACAGGAAAATGTGCCCGACTATTGTCCTCAGTCTGCTGCTGTAACAGAAATGAGAGCCATGAGAGAACCTCCAGCTATGGATACAGCTGTGCTACGACATATGTATCAGAACCTGAACCAGAAGCAGGCCTGTGTGTTCTATGCAATCAGAGACTGGTGCAATAAACTTGTGTGTGGCCTAAATCCAGAGCAGTTTTTCTTTTATGTCAACGGTGGTGCAGGAACAGGAAAGTCACACCTGATAAAATGCATTTACTCTGAGGCATCTAAGATACTGAGCAAACTGCAACTCTACTCAGAGGAGTTTGACATATCAAACCCAACTGTTTTACTCTCTTCTTTCACTGGAACTGCAGCTTTCAACATCTGTGGCACAACACTTCACTCTCTACTGAAGCTTCCCCGCAGTCTGAAACCACCAATCCAAGGACTTGGTAACAAACTGGATGAACTCAGATCTGAACTGTTTAATGCTCAAATCATCATAATCGATGAGATCTCGATGGTTTCGAAGCCTCTTTTTGCTTATGTGGACGCACGACTGAAACAGATCAAAGGCAATCAGAGAGCGTTTGGTGGAATGTCAGTTTTAGCTGTTGGAGATTTTTATCAGCTGCCACCTGTGCGACAGTCTAAACCGCTCTGTGTACACAATCCAGCAGATATTGACCTATGGCAGGAACATTTTCAGATGATCACTCTGACTGAGATCATGAGACAGAAAGATGATGTTGCCTTTGCAGACATGTTGAACAGGATTCGGGTGAAACAAAAGGCAGATGAGCTGTCTCAGGCTGACAGAGATTTGTTGTCACAGACCATCACTGAACGAGCTCGTTGTCCCACTGAGGTTCTGCACATTTTCCCCACAAATAAGTTGGTTGATGAACATAACTCAGCAACACTGTCTTTGTTCCATTCCAACATTATAACGATCGATGCAGATGACTTCCAGAAAGATCCCCGAACAGGCACAATGGCACGAAAAGACACACCATATAAGGGAGGTCGAAATGATTTAGCAGACACTCTGAAAGTTGCTGAAGGGGCTCGTGTCATGCTCACCAGAAACTTTGATGTTCAGAATGGTCTGGTTAACGGTGCTTTTGCCACACTGATGAGCATCGTGACTTCTCAAGATGATCAACACATCACTAAGCTGGGCCTGAGGATGGACAATCAGACAGGTGTAACAAGAAACCAGAGTGGAGCTCCAGAATCTGCCAATCTGGTTTACATCGAGAGAGCAGAGGAGAAGCTGAAACAGAATGGAGTGGTACGTAGACAGTTTCCTGTGAGGCTGGCGTTCTCGTGCACTGTCCATAAAACCCAGGGCCTCACAACACATGCAGCTGTGGTGTCACTGCAGAAAATCTTTGAAGCAGGTATGGCTTATGTAGCTCTCAGCAGAGTGACGTCTCTCAGCGGTCTTTATTTACTAGATTTGGATGAAAAGAAAATATACGCCAATCCTGAAGTGACTGCAGCGCTCGAGACCATGAGACAAGTCGATGTGGATCACATGATGCCTCTTCTTCAGGTGAGAGAAACAGTAAACAGGCCTGACACTCTGACCCTTGTTCATCACAACACAGAGGGACTGCCATCTCACATCGGTGACATCGAGAAACATCATGAGCTGAGGCTAGCAGATGTACTGTGTCTGACAGAGACTCGCCTGCAAGGCTCCTTTGTTGCAGACAGTCTTCAGCTGGACGGCTACAACATGTTTAAACGCAACAGACACGCATCCTACACTAGATATCCTCAGATGGCCAGCAAAGAAGGTGGTGGAGTTGCTGTTTATGTGAGAAACCACATTCAGGTGCGTGAAAGACAGTATTTGCATAATGTGACTGATCTTGAGTTTGTGGCTTTGAAGGTTGAGGCTCCATTCTGTGCAGTGATTGCAGCTGTGTACAGACCTCCTGACTACAGTCTGAGACCGTTCCTGGAAAACCTGGTAAGCCTTTTGGATGCACTTGAGGTGTTGGACTGTCACCCTGTTATTGTGTGTGGAGACTTCAATGAGAATCAGGTACTCGGGTCAACAAAGCCAATTCTAGATCTGTTTTTGTCTAAGGGATATGTACAGCTGATCACCTCTGCCACCACAGACAAGAACACACTGCTTGATCTAATTTTGATTTCCCAGCCACAGAGATGTCTCCAGTCAGGGGTCATGAGGACGTATTATAGCTATCACAACCCAGTGTTCTGTGTCCTGTCCACCAGTGAACCATGAAGAGGTCGGTGAGTCTTAAAAATCATGAAAAATGTAAAGAATTACTGCCTGAAGTTTGTATTTTTGGTGAAGAGATAATAATGTTTTCTTTAGAAAAGTATTAAGAAAAGCTATTGATATTTAACAGAATAAGATAATGAATTTTTCCCAGATACTGTAAGTTTTCTCAATATTGAACGTTTCACCTCATAAAAGATTATTTACAGCTGTTATAATACTTATAATTTAAATAATATGACACATATAAGTTATAATGAATCAAATGATGATAATATATTAAAATGATAATGGGTATAATAATATTAAATACATTTATATCACCTCTATATTCAACCCGTTGTGGCCTGTGCATTTATCTGGGTGGGTTGGGTCAGGATTGATAAATGCACAGGCCACCACTGTCTGAGCAGCTCTATAAAAGCTGCTACATTTACCATCAGAAAGCATGAGCTCTAGGTGCAGCACATGCTTTCTGATGTACCAATAACACCAGCTGATACCCCACTGGGGTGGAGGGCAAAGTGGGTTGGGGGTGGGGTGGCCGGTCAAAGAACTATAACTCTACTATAACTTAAACTGTTTAGATGTTTAGCTTTGTTTCCTCCAGACAGGAGACATGTTCTCCTGTATCCTTCATGACAACATCCTTCAGGACCAACTCCAGCACAACAACACACACTTCAACATCATCTTCATGAACTGTCAGTCCAAACCAGACCCATCACAGAGAAATCTTCTATGTCCTGCCATCCCAGTGTTTCTTCAAAGCAGAGCATAAAATGGCCCCTGTTAACCCTCACCTGACCACCTGGCTGACCCTGAGAAAAACCACACATCATGCTGCCTCAGACCACCAGCAACAGTGAACTCAGCACTGCTGCATCATACAGAGACATGTCCTCCTCCTGCCAGTGACCAGGGTTCTTCTCAGCTTTCAGAAGGTAGAGTGGAGATCTTCTCTTTGGAAATACAAAATATTAACTTCATTACTCTGGGTATGCTAATTCCCAGTTCCATTGTCTTTCTGTAGGCCTTTCTCTCCTGTGAATCCTTCATAGCTGAGACCCTCACAGATGAACAGAAAGTTATCATCAACACTTCTGAAACATCCACATGTTAAATCTCACTGACAGGAGATGATTTGTGCTCTGCAGCACTGTTCAAGGTATAAACTTATCATGCATCATGTGACCTTTCAGCTTGTGATTTTAAAGACTAAAGTTCATGACTATATATTTGTTTTCTCCTCAGGATTCCACCTTCATGCTTGCATCATCTTCCTCTCCAGTAGAGACAAACTGCTGTTGACTCTTTGGTTGGTGGTCACATGTCTGTCACCCGTCTTCACACACATCCATAAAGGATGTGAAGGGGACCAAGGGCCTCCTCACGATGGAGGGGGACATTGTGCAAGTATGTTGATTCTGTTCATCACAGTAACACACTGATACACTAACTTTAATCAACATTCCCAGTAATTACAATGTGTGCACTGATCTTCTGTAGGTTTATTGTTAAATAAAACCAGTATTATAAATGTTTTACTAAATAAAAGCTGTCACTGTGACATGTTTCATTCTAACTACATTAATAATTGCTTCACTGTGTTATTTAGCTGTCATCTGTGAGGATGATTGCATCAGGAGAGAGGAGGTCCCACTGCGTCAGCTAAAGCTGCAGCAGGTCCTCTGTGCAGCATCAGGCCTTCATAATGAGGCTCAAAGGTAAAAATACTCCTGGTTTCCTCTTGAAGGACTGTACCCATCTTTCCAGTGTTGCAGCGAACACTGAGCAGGTACATGGAAGCAGCAGTTCAGCAGCCAGTGAAAGTGAAAAAGGTCACATGGTGAGAACACTTTACATCTTCACATTGACTCTGTGCTCCTTTGACTCTTTAGTTTGCACCATCAGATTAAACAAACAGCAACCACATAAAAGTGAACTGTGGACAAAATGGAGGACTCTGAGTAACATTTTATCCTGTCCATCTGTGTAAATGTGAATGTTTATTTCATGTTTCAGAACAATGCATTAGTGTTTTTCTCCATCACGTTTCCTCATATCTGGTCACTGTTCACTAGAAACTTTGACTACTTCAGATATCATGTGCAAATGTACTCATGAGCACACCAGAGAGAACTGGTTTAGTCGTACTTGAATAAGACAGGACTCACACATAGAAAATAAACCCCACCATGTGAAAAGAGATACGGCTGAACAAAACTGCGAGTCATTGAAATTGTTATATCTTTGTTTATCAGTGTTCAATAAAACACTTATAAACAGTGTATTTTATCAGTGTATTTGGAAACCGATAAACAAACAGTAATAACCAACTCATATTTACCATGTGAGTTATGGTAAAGACACAGTTATTACCATAACTCACATATTCTATGCCTTGTTTTATTCACTAAGAAAGAAGGACCAAATTCAAACTTGGTTACCATAAAACCACAGAAAATAAGTAATGCAAATGACACAGGATGTCTGAGCAGGTTTAGTGTGTTGGTGACTTATATTGTTCAGCCCTGCCTTTCAATATGATCACAGAAACCAATAATGGGAATTTAGTTTTGTACTAATTTATTTGTCTATCTTCTTTGTGTTATTTATTTTTTCTTATTTAATATATCCAACAGTTTTAGGGTGAGACATAAAGAAATACTCTAGGAACATACTCACATAGAACTACTTCAATCCAAACAAAAACCTTTTATTTTATATATGTAAGTTTGTCCTTTGACAAAAATGTGTCTTCTTTTGTTCTCCATCATGTTTTCCTGTATTTTGGTTATCACTGAAACAATGACGTAGTTAAACTAAATAAACTGACCTCTTCAGTGATAACATATAAATGTACACATGAAATAAGTGGATTGGATGGATTTCGTAGTAATTATAAAAGGAATAATACAGGACCCACACTCATGTTGTGTTGACTCATTATGGAGAGCATTCCTGACATTTGGGAATGCTCACAGCCACCTGCATTGATGATCAGGTTATTATTTAATAAGTAAAACCTTTCTCAACTGTCCACCATATGGAAACTAATGATAGCAGAACAGTTTATAGAACATTTTATTTGGCCATTTTAAAGACCCCAAAAAATTGCAAATGGATGAAGAAACACACTTTTGAAATGGAACACACGATTGAGTGAATCCTGTCTTAGTGTGGGGTATCAGCTGGTATTTTGGTTTGGGAATATTTTTTATTATAACTAATATTCATATTAGTAGTTCTGTAAGTTTTAAAGATTAACATAAGACTATACATTTGATTAATAATATTATTGTTGAAATATAACATAACATATCACATAATAATGGACATTATTTGAAATCCATAACAGAACATGACTGAACCTTGTAATTTCTGTTTTTCCAACTACTTTGTGAAGTGTTTTGTTGAGGTTTTTGTAATAATCAAAAAATTGGTTGTATTGTTAATATTTTATTAAAATGTTTTCTAATGCTTTAAAAACAATTATTGTGTCGCCTTCATAAAAACTGAACAATCATTAATCTTACTGGACTTGGTTCAGTTTAAGATTTCATTTATTCCTTTCCTTCTAATATCAGAGTACATATCAATGGTCATATTGGCTTCTTTAAATATATATTTGTTTAACAGTTGAACTTCTTTACACTGTATTGTTCAGCACTGTTCTTTTTTTACATGTTTTACAGTAGTTTGTTTTTCAATGCTAATTCAGCTCCACGTCCTTCCACAAGTACTTTCCAGCTCTGAAAAGAGTTCCAGCAACTACATTTCTGCTAATTTTTCCCCTTTGTCAACTTATTTAGCATCTTTAAGTGACTTCATTTTATAAGGATTGAAAAAGAATTCAAAATATGAACGGAATTCATTTTCAAAATTCAATATTAATCGTTGTATGTTCCACGGACAAAACTTGCACCAACATCCTTCTGCAACAAAGTGTCGCCGTGTCTTCCTGTATCGGCCCTACTGCTGTATGTTTCATTCCATCAACACATTGAATCCTACTAAGAAAGCAGAGTAAACGCATAGGCTACATCTGCTACTGCTAATACTATCCCAACTATAATTTAATCTGTTAAAACGATAATATTCTTGTTACGACTAGCTAGCCTACTTCTTCTTCTGTTTAACAGTTCAGCTTTCAGCTTCTCCCACATTGTAGGCTATTTTAGCTCTTAGCTTTGTTAAGATGATGCAGTTCAGCTTCCACACTGCCTCTTTTGTGTGACTCACACATTTTTGAAATTCATTTCAGCTTGCGGGTATTTTCTCATTTCTCACTTTTATACTTTTTAAAATATTAAGGTTTTTGTGCAAATTATTCTCCCTTTAAAAGTAATGGTAAATCCTTTCAAATCATTGTTGGAATGCTGCTCCAGCCCCTTTCAAAAATACCTTTCGGTTGCTTTGAAGCTTCAGCTTATAACTTTCTACAACATTTTCACTATTTTCAGCTTTTTTAGCATGGTCAGCTATCCCCATTCAGGTTTTCAGCATTCTCACTGCTGTTTCGCAGGAACAGCCTTTTCTAGTTATTATTTATTTTTGCCCCCCTAAATCTTTGTCAATATTTGGCCTACATAGACAACCTAGGTGTCAAAAGTTTCGTCTTGGTAGCGATTGAGTTGCTTGTATTTTTATTTACGTTCCGTTGCATGGTTTAGGCTGAAGTTAAGTTTTTGTGGCGAAAAGTGAAGCTAACGGTGGCTAATTTGCTAGCCACAATCACTGACGTACTTACGTCACGAAAACACGCGTGACTACCTGTAGCAGAACATTCGTTTCGCATCTGTTAACTTGGGGGATAGCTAGGCTAACTATAGCTTTACTGCACGGCAGCTGCAGAAACGCCACAAGCAAAGAGGCCAGGGTGATAACTATTTACTCATTTTACTTTGTGATGTGAAACACAATTGTGAAATGTAATGTACAATATTAGCTGATATTATTAAGGAAGTAGGCCCACATTTACTTTTGGAAACGGTAGTCTACTATTTCACGGAAGCATTAGCATGACATTAGCCTCTGTTGCCCGGGCAACACATAGCTACTACAGTGGTCTATGATGCATCTGTTTTCAATCTTTAAAATAAACATTCCTCACAAATACATTTTCGTTGTAGGATTTATTATGACATTACATTACAAGTAAACAATTTGTGGGTGAAATTATCATTACCTGTGGTTTCAAACCAGTGTTGCTCACTGCAACGCTGTAGCCTACGCGAGACACTACAAAAACATCTACACAGCTGTAGGAAGTCAAACGGCGACAGAACTTAAATCAAAAGTCTATCTAACTATTAACCTTAACTTCATTGCCACAGCCTAAACTTTGTCAATCTGTTTGTGGTGTATTAATAACGAGACGGTCGTATTACACACGTTGATATTTACTGAGAACTGAAACTCAACACAGCATCCATTAAGGCAGGTAACGTTCAACTGACGTATACATGAGCTTGCGCAGTGCGCATCAATCACTAAAGTGATACGATCCAATCAGTACATCACATTACCTCCCCTGTAGATTAAAGGTAACTTAACACATTCCACCACAAAAGTACCTTAGTCATTATTGCTATGAGTATCAATTTAACCTAACTTAACTTCGGTCTTTTAACTCACTGACTGCTGGTGACTTCTTATTTCAACTTAAACATTAAATAAACTAGCATCAGTAATCAAGTTATCAAAACAAACAACTCAAGTTTCAATCAGTCTTTAGAGCTTCTTATTACCACATTCAGTCCTGGTAACGCTCTGGACGCCTAGTAGTCCGCTCTGAGCGCCGCAAAGCCACTGGAACAGGGTCAGGTGGTTCAGGCAGCTGTACCTGCTCTGATGTTGTTGGCGCTGTTCTGGCACGCTCCTTTACCAGCTCCGCTGGTGGACTTGTGTCTTCATCAGGCTGTAGCTCTGAAGTCTCTGGAGTGCTGCGTGGTCTGAGCTGGTCTCCGTGACGCTGGTACACTTGTTCAGCATTCTCACCTTGTATCCTGTATGACACAGGTCCAGTTTGTTGTCTTATCACTCCTGGAATCCATCTAGGCTTTTCTCCTGCTGTGTTACGCAGATATACCTGTTCATCCATATCAAACTGTCTCTCCGCAGCATGCTTGTCATGTTCTTCCTTCTGACGATACTGCTTTCTTCTCACCCTTTCTCTGATGCTTGGCTTCAGGAAGTCCAGTCTGGTTCTGATATGTCTCTTTAAGAACAAATCTGCTGGTGACTCACCCGTTGTGCTGTTGGGGGTAGTACGATACCACAGCAAAAAGTGAGAAACTTTGTCCTCGATACTGAGATCATCTTTTGCCAGCTTTTTCATTCCAGCTTTGAAGGTGGAGACATATCTCTCTGCTAAGCCATTCGTGGCCGGGTGTCTCGGAGCACCTGTTGTGTGTAGAATTCCGTTTCTCTTCGTAAACTGCTGAAATTCATCAGACATGAAAGTTGCTGCATTGTCTGTGACGATTTGCTCTGGGACTCCATAGGATGCAAATAATCTTTTCAATCTTGTGATTGTGGCTGTGGAAGTTGTCTGCATCATTTTGTACACTTCCAGCCACTTAGAAAATGCATCGACCACGATCATGAACATACTGCCCATGAATGGCCCTGCAAAGTCAATGTGGAGTCTTTTCCAAACATCCCCAGGGAACTCCCATGGGTGCAGTGGGCTTTGACGCGGCATGCGTTGCTCTAGTTGGCAGGTTTCACATTCTTTGCAGACTTTTTCAATGTGCATGTCAATATTAGGCCACCAGACATATTGTCTAGCTATTGACTTCATCTTTACAATGCCAGGATGCCCACCGTGTACCTCCTTGAGCACTGCTGTTCTCAGCTTCACTGGTGCAATCACTCGTGTGCCCCATAAAACACAACCTTGTTCAACAGACAGTTCATCTCTCTTCTTGTGATACATCCTCATTTCATCTGGAATTTATTTTGGCCATCCTTCCATAATGTACCTGTGCAGCTGTGAAAGCTCTGTCTTTTCTTGTTGCTGTGGCAATCTGTCTTGCGTTCATTGGTGCTTCCTCCAGATGTTCACACATCAGGGCATCAATGTACGCTGACATCGCTTCGGTTCCGGAATCCTTGGTCTCTGAGAGAGGGACACGGGACAGCCCATCAGCGTTACCGTGCTTTTCTGACTGGCAGTAGACTATGTGGTAGTCATACGCTGACAACACGATAGCCCACCTCTGGATACGCGCCGCCGCCATTGTTGGAAGCCCCTTATGCTCCCCGAACAGGGTCAATAGAGGTCTGTGGTCGGTGATCAAATCGAACTGTCGCCCCCACAGGTATTGGTGAAACTTTTTCACACCATACACTAGGCTCAACGCCTCCTTCTCTATCTGTGAATATTTCTTCTCTGCTGGAGAGTGTTCGAGAGGCATAGGCGATTGGATGTTCTTCTCCATTGGGTGTTGTGTGCTGAATCACGGCTCCTATTCCGTAAGCTGATGCATCACATGCAAGGGTAAGTGGCAAGTCTTGGTCATAATGCACTAACACTTTATCACTTGTCAAAAGTTCCTTACATTTGTTGAATGAGTCCTGTTCAGCTCTACTCCATTTCCAGGTGGTTTGCTCTTTCAAGAGTCTGTAAAGGGGTGCCAGCACAGTGCTCTGCTGTGGCACGAAACGTCCATAGTAGTTCACAAGCCCTAAGAAGGCTCGAAGTTCTTTAACATTTGTGGGTGCTGGTGCCTCATGTATAGCTCTGACCTTGTCTTTAGATGGATACACACCTTTTTCATCCAGCACGTGGCCCAGGTACTCGATCCGAGTCCGGCCAAACTCACATTTTGACTTTTTCACTCTCAGTCCATTTTCTTGCAACCGCTGCAGAACTCTGTCCAGGTTCCGAAGATGCTGGGCGTCGTCTTTTCCCATCACTAGGAGATCATCAAGGTAAACAACAACATTGAGGTCCTCCTTCATGATGTTCTCCATAATCCTCTGGAAAATACTGACAGCAGAGTTCACGCCAAAACAAAGGCGGTTGTAGACGAATAGTCCCTTGTGAGTGTTTATTGCTGTGTATTTCTTTGAATCTTCATCAAGCAGTACCTGCTGGTAGGCTGAGGCTAAGTCTATTTTTGAAAACAACTTCCCACCACTGAGTGTTGCCAGAACTTCTTCGATACGTGGCAGTGGGTATGTGTCAGTGTTGGTAGCCTGGTTCACAGTTACCTTGTAGTCGCCGCACAAGCGGATTGTGCCATCCCGCTTGACCACAGGAACTACTGGAGCCGCCCACTCACTGTGCTTTAATGGGGAGATGACATTCTCTCTCTCAAGTCGTCCTAACTCTTCTTCCACTCGCGCCTTCATAGCAAATGGCAGGGGACGGGCTTTATGAAATCTTGGAGTGGCGTCAGGCTTCACTGAAATTGTTGCTTTAATGTCTTTTAATGTTCCAAGCTCGTCCTTGAACACCTGACTGTATTTTGCTAGCACGTCAGGAATTGACTTGGGTGTCTTTGTGTTTTCACTGACCATTTTAATCGTTTTCCAGTCCAATTGAATTTTTTCGAGCCAGTTCCTGTGAAGGGCCATTTCCTTTTACTACGATTAGTGGCAAGTCAGCAGACTGGTCTCCATAAGCCACTCTGGCTAAGAACTGTCCTTTCACTGGAATAGCCTGGCCTGTATAAGTTTTCAGTGCCACATTGCTGCTCTTTAATGATACACGTGCAAATGACTTTTTGTACACGGTCTCTGAAATAATGCTGACAGCTGCTCCTGTGTCTATTTCCATTAGAACGTCTTCCTTGTTCACTTCAAATTTCACTTTAAATGCATGTTTCTCTGCCTCGTTTACACTAAGCACTGTTTCAGCCCCTGTCTCATCTTCAGCATGAACATAGCCAGTGCCTTGGTGCTTGCTTGGTCTCTGCTTCCCCCTTCTTCCACGTGCTGGCTCACTAGCCCTACACGCTTTCTGGATATGTCCAAGCTTATCACATTTATGGCATTTAGAAGTCCTAAAGTAGCATTCATTTGCGTTATGATTTTTGCCTTTACATCTGTAGCACTCTGCCTGTGCTGGTTGAGGTTTGTGCTTCTGGTTTACCTTGTGAACAGAAACGGCTGCATCATCGGTGTGTCTCAACTGTCGCACATCTCGGTGGGCTGTCTCCATGTTGAGCGCGACCTCAAGGGCCCTCGCAAAAGTCAGTCCATCCATAGCAAGCAGTTTGCGTTGGCAAGCCTCGTCATAAATCCCACTGACAAAGCCATCGCGCAGAGCTTCATTAAGCTTGTCTCCGAAATCACACCGTGCAGCCAACTGCTTCAACTCTGCAGCAAACTTGCTAACACTCTCATTTTTCTTCTGAGCACATTTTCGAAACCTAAAACGTTCGGCAACGACCAAGGGCTTGGGTTCATAATGTTCCATCAGAATTCTCACGATATCATCAAAAGTTGTCTTTTGGCTTCTGTGGTTGGACTAAATTACGTAAAACACCGTATGTTGAAGCACCCATAGCACTTAACAAGGTCGCTACCTTTTTATCCGCGTGAACATCATGTGCATCAATGAAGAGCTTACATTTACATGTATTCATTTAGCAGACGCTTTTATCCAAAGCGACTTCCAAGAGAGAGCTTTACAAAGTGCATAGGTCACTGATCATAACAACGAGATAGCCACAAAACATTGCGAGTAGCCAAAACATGAAGCACACATTGTGAACAACCAAAATAAGTGCCAAAGGGAAGAACCATAAGAGCATGTAGTTAAACAAGAGCTCCATTCGCTCGACGTATGCTGACCACTGTTCAACTTCAGGCTTGAACTCGTCCGGTCTTGCATAGTTTGCCATCTTCACGTCACGTCTTCCACTTTACCTCGTCGCCAATTATGTGGTGTATTAATAACGAGACGGTCGTATTACACACGTTGATATTTACTGAGAACTGAAACTCAACACAGCATCCATTAAGGCAGGTAACGTTCAACTGACGTATACATGAGCTTGCGCAGTACATCACACTGTTCATGAAAATAATTAATTTCAGCCTAAACCGTATAACGAAACGTTAAATCCAATTCAACCAACGCAATCGCTACCAAGACGAACACAGCAGTAGTCTACTTTACTGTAGTAGTACAATTTACCGGGGCAGCTTCTCCACACAGGGCTATATCGCACTTTGCGTTGTTACTGACAATGATTGCTACCAGTGAGCTTTTTATGAAAGCGATTTTCCACTAAATAAATGTCAAGCTTATTTACGTTTTTGGGGGCATATTTTCAGTTAGAAGATGGTACTGTTTGAATCGCGATTCAATCTTCTACTGCCGGTAAAGTCGTAGAATAATCTTCAAAGGGGGTTCTTTATTCATGAATGAATGCAATATGAGTAGGCTAAATGCCTTAAAATATCACGAGAAGGGAAAAACTTAAAAGGACGTTTCCGTCATAGAGATTAGGTCAATTTTTACACCGGTCTGCCAAATTTATTCGTTTTGATTCAACGATGAGGATGCCTTTTGCAGGGGAAATGAGAAGATCTATTTCATTCTACACTTCACTCGTATTTTCAGTTGTAAATGAGCAGCAAAAAAAAAATGCTTTTAAATCTATGCAATCTTAAGTAATAAGTATGCATTTTTATATAAAATATACAGAAATATCAGTTTTAAAAATGTCATTCAAAAACAGACCCCTGAGCAACCGACGCAAGCAAGCACACCCTACAATTTCCCCAGAAATTGTACCCTCTCTAGTTTATTTTTGTATTATGAAAAGTTTTCAGAAGACCGCTGTGGATCACAAGGAACCGGAGACAGTGCGGGGTCTCGTAATAGACAACATAGACGTTGCCGTGTCTAACAAAAAGGCAGAGACAGCACAATAACCCTCACGCTCTCCTCATTGTCTATGCAACCTGAACTTATCCTTCGCGCTGTCTCCGGGTCTTTGTGACCCACAGTGTTGTCTATTACGCCACCTTCGCGCTATCTCCGGGTCGTTGTGACCCACAGCGTTGTCTATTACGCCACCTTCGCGCTGTCTCCGGGTCGTTGTGACCCACAGCGTTGTCTATTACGCCACCGTCGCGCTGTCTCGGGGGTCGTTGTGACCCACAGCGTGGGAATGAAAGGTTTCACTTTATTTATTTTTGTATTATGAAAAGTTGTCATGCACGCGTCTACATGATTCTTTTCAGAATCATGTAGACGCGCTTATTGAGTAATCGCATAACTAACTAGAGAGGGTACAATTTCTGGGGAAATTGTAGGGTGTGCTTGTTTGCCTCGGTTGCACAGGGGTCCTTTTTTGGATGACATTTTTACAACTGATATTTCTGTATATTTTATATAAAAATGCATACTTATTATTTATAAAGATTACATAGATTTAAAAGCATTTTTTTTGCTGCTCATTTACAACTCAAAATACGAGTGAAGTGTAGAATGAAATAGATGTCTTCTCAGAGGGCCTCTCAGAGGGGGTCCGGGGGGGGAGGAGGGGATGGAGGTGGTGGAGGAGTCCGAGGAGGAGCTGCCCGGCACCCCGGTGGAGTTGGCGCTCGGGAGGGGGGGGTTGTGGAGCGGGTGGGGGAGGGCGAGCCCAACACATTACCGGCGTCCTGGGCGGACATCATGGAGGGGCAGGATGGGGGGAGGAGAGGGACCTCTATGATGGGTAGTTTTTGTGTTTGGGGTTTATGTTGGGACTCTCTTTTGTAGTTTGGTTATGGCGTTTACGGTGGGCACTTTTAACATCCGGGGGCTGAGGGACAAGGTCAAGAGGGCGGCGGTGTTTTCTTTTTTGGGGGGGCTTGATTTCACTTTTTGTTTTTTGCAAGAGGTTCACCGGGGGGACGCTCGGGACTTCTCACGGGAGTGGGGTAGGGGAGGGGCCGTGTGGAGCGTGGGTGGGGTTCATTCATCGTGGGGTTGGGGATTTTGTTTGGGTCGGCGGGTATTAGGGTGGAGGGGTCTTTTACGGTGATGCAGGGGAGGGGTATTGGGGCTGACATCACCGTGGGGGATTTTAAGATGAGGGTCATCTGTGTGTACGGTCCTCAGGGGAGGGTGGAGCTGGTGGCGAGTGTGGCTCCCATAATTTGGAATTAGGGGGCACGGGTGAGGGCAGTGTAGGGGCTTGGAGGGCTTTGTTTGTGGGACACGGGCTTGTGGATGGGGTTGGGTGAGGTCCTCACCGCGGTCCTCCGCACGGCGTCCCTGGGGGGGGTCGATGGCCGTCGGGGTGCTGTCACGGGGGACAGCACGAATCTGGGGAACTGGCGGCCATTGACCATGCTGTGCGCAGATTATAAACTGTTGGCCATGGTCTTGGCCGACCGTCTGCGCATGGCACACCCATACGTCGTGCAGGAGGACCAGACCTGTGGGGTCAGGGGTCGGTCCGTGCGCTGGGATCTCCAGCTGCTCCGGGACGCCATAGCCTGGGCCGAGGACCACGGGCTGCCTCTGATGGTGGCCGGCCTCGACCAGGCAAAGGCTTTTGACAGGGTCCACAGGGGGTTTCTGTTCCGGGTGTTTATAGAGGCTAGGTCTAGGGCACGTTTTCATCGGGTGGCTTAGTACTCTGTACTCTGCCGTGGGGTGCACTGTTTCCATCAATGGGCACTTGGGGCAGAGGTTTGATTTGGTCTCGGGGGTCAGACAGGGGTGCCCGCTCTCACCCCTGCTGTTCATCCTTTACATGGAGCCCCTGGCGGTGGCCATTCGGGCCGACCCTGGTGTGGATGGGTTACTGGTACCAGGTAGCGGGGGCCTACGGGTCAAGATGACCCAGTATGCAGACGACACCACTGCTGCTGGGGAGCGACGCTAGCCTGATCCGAGCCTTGGGAATCTTCCAGGACTTCACGAGGGCCTCTGGTGCGGTTCTGAACCTCACCAAGTCTTCCGTAAAGTACTTTGGGCGCTGGAAAGACAGGACGGATGTACCAGGGGGGTTGTCTCTCAGTGCTGGACCCTTGCGGATCTTGGGGGTGCACTTTGAGGCGGCCCAGTGCGCCACGGCCAACTTGACCAGGCGCCTGGAAGCAGTCGGGCGGACTTTGTCCCTGTGGAAAGCCAGGACTTTGACATTCGTGGGGAAGGTCCTGGTCCTGTAGATGATGCTGGCCCCCGTGAGTCGGGGGAGGGAGGGACGTGCCACACTTACCACTGAAGCTTGACTGTGTGTTAGTTTGTTTTCTTTTGGCACTATTCGCTCTTGAGTCTGATTACTGAAGTCAGGGCTGATTTAACAATTCTACAATGGCCCTAATTATGTAAACAAAGCCAGGGTCTCACTCGGCGGCAAGTACCCTGAAACTCGGTCTCTAGCACGCTAACTATTGACCAATTTAGCTGCTATACTCTTACCCTCTGTCCTTGAGACAAAGTTTTAGCTCAACACAAATTAATGAAACAAACTCTGGTTACTTACAGTCAAGATGGCAGTCACGAAGTACACTCAGTAAGACACTATTCGCACCCTTCATATTTCCTGGCATAGTTGCTACAGAAGAAGCAAAGCCAAAAGCAAAGGCCAAAGCTACACAAGAAGCAAAGGAAAAGGCTACAGAAAGGAAACAGCTACAGAAGAAGCAAAGACAAAAGCAAAGAGAGGGGCCTCCTCTCAGAATCAGAATTTGGTTTATTCGCCATGTATGTTATACAAACACGGAATTTACTGTGGTAGGGAGGTGCAAACACTAAACATATACGAATCTTAAATTAAGTAAAGGTACAGAAGTTTAACTATTCCTAAGAACTAAACAATCTAAGAATAAAACAATTTAAATATAAAATATAATATATATAAGAATAAGGATAAGAATGAGCAGCATGAGTGGTCAACATAGTGCAATCAGATACTGCCTTAAATAATGAATGAATGTCAATGGGAGTCCTTGGCCTTGTTGAAGAGGCCAGTAGCAGATGGAAAGAAACTGTTCTTATGGCGTGAGGTTTTGGTCCTGATGGACATCTCTCCTTGGTTGAGTGTTGATGGGAGGTGAGTTGTTGGGCGACTTCAGAAAACGTGAACACGTGCTAAGTCGTGCTAAAACGATGGGAGTGTTTGGCTGAATTAGTCCTTAATTAAACACAGGGGAGTGAGAGGGGTATGGCCTGGAGGGCCAATCACAATCCACAGGAGGTGGACAAGCCCCTTCCTCCCAATCCCTATAAAACTTCCTGTTTGGCTCAATCAGCTCAGTACTTCTTTGAGGAAGCCTTGAAGAGGTGAAATTTTAGAAGCTCTCTCTTCTCTCAAAATTCTTATTTTATGGAGGTGGGGAAAACTTCTATTTTTAATCATATGGTTTTATTCAAAGTAGACTCAGTCTATCTCTGAACTTTTAGTCCTTTTAAAGACCAATCTTCTGCACATTTTGCAGCCAATATGTAACTCTTTATAGGCAGTGGGCACCTGAGTTTGCTCAGCATCCTTATTTTGGTTTTGTGTGTGTTAGTGGGGGTGGAGAACATTTTCGTACACTTACTTTTTTGGTCCAGAACCTCTCGTTCAAAGCACAGTGTACAGGGTTATAGGGTTTATTTACACTAAACCTACCTAAGGGCTACTGGGGCAAATGAGAAACCCCAAGTTTTTTTAGAAATGCTTTTATAAAAGCCAATTTTCCGTATGTTATGTGCAGTTGAAGGAACACACCATAGGAAACGGTAGGGATGGGCAAACCTTTACTCAACAGGGACATCTGGCATGTACAACTATGGCATACACAACAGTCTTATTGCTAATTCCACAATTTGGTTGTAAGGGTCCTTGTGGTTGAACGGAATTATTGCCGTCCTGCAACGCAGATGGCTTGGTATCCAATACGGAAGTAATGGCTTTCGTTTACCAATACCATCGGGTCAAATCATGATTTTCTAACTCTTTGAGACAAACTCGCTGTAAAGTTGTTACATATTCATATATTGATAAGATGTAAATTCTGGAGAAGGCAGGCCGGAAGGAGTCACGACAAAGGAAAGGAGTTGACTTTGGTTTATTAGTCGAGCAGCCCGGATCAAACAATCAGTTCAAGACGATCTGATGGCATGAGTGAGAACTCTGTCTCTCAGTTGTGCTTAAATACATGGATGGTTGGACATTACATATATAGAATGACACAGAATTGCTTCCTTAACGGGTCTTCAGTGGTCAATGTATTGACACCCTAGAACGTTCAGCAGGTGAAGTGATTGTTAATCACATAAGCCTTATTTGTACATGATTTTCCTCACTGTCTCCCCACTGTCTGGCCTGCATGCTATATTCTGCTCAGAGGGGGCCTCGCTGCATGACCTCTTGACCTTACAGAGACACACGCTGTACATGTATCCAGAAACTCTGCCTTACAGTTCATTTTTATCACTAAAACCATACACATTGATCACTTTAAAATCCTTCCCTAAAAAAGTCAAGTTCAGTAAAAGCACCCGTCCATTTCTAAAAACAGTGCACCCCTTCACCAACACATGTGGATTCTTTATTAAAACCGCCACTCCGTCATTTTTGTTTGCATTGGAGCCGCTCCAGCAGGAGGGCCCGTGGCTCCACATCCGTTCCCACTTAAAAGAGTTTTTAAAAGGCAGTCCACATTCCTGTAATAAAATCACATCGCTTTTTACAGTACTTAAAAATGATAAAACGGACTGCGCCCTAAAAGTGGTCGTGATGCATCTTACATTTATGGTGCTAAAAGTGAGCGCCATTAAAAGGGTAAAAGGGGTTAAAAGGACGTGCATAAAACTAAAAACGTGGGAACCTTAAAAGAGGGTAAAACAATAAAGCAGGTACTAAAATCATAAAACAATACTTACCTCTTCGCTTTTTGCTTTTTTCTTCTTATCGCGTCTGGGGAGGCCTGAGCTCTCCTTGGGGGTGGAGGTCGTAAGGTTCAAATTTAAAAACGACACTTGGTTCGGAGAGTTGGAAGGAAATACCCTAGGAGAGGAATCTGACTCTCCAGAGCTCACTTCAGGCCTCCCCTTTTTACTGGCTGGATCGATGTCAGCGGACAGATCTCTATCGCGTTTGCCAAGTAAAAGCTGCCCACACTGGATAAAATCATCGCTGGCCGCCGAGTCACTGGTGCTGGGAGAGGGGCTGGAGGTTCCTGTCTCCTCAGATCCCCCAGCCTCCTCTCCCGCGCTCTGCTCTTTCTCCATCGACTGTCTGTGCTCGGCGGCCACCTGCTTAAAAGGAATTAAAACAGGGTCCGCCACCACTTCCTCCACCTCTTCCTCCGCTACCTTCTCCATTTCTTTTACTCCCTCCGCCACCTCTTTTGCCACCTCCGCCCTCTTTTCAACGGGCCCCCTACCGGCCACCACAGGCTCCACGGGCGCCCTGACCGCCCGGAGCTTGTTGGCGAAGGACTGAGGACAGTCTCTGAACAGGTGGGAGAGCTCGCCACACAAGTTGCAAGCTCTCCCATTTGGGCACTCCGCGAAGACGTGCCCGATCTCCCGGCATTTTCCGCAAACCACCTCCTGGCACGCCTCCGCGAGGTGCCCATGCTTCATGCACTTTCTGCATAACTTTGGCTGTCCCATGTAGTGCACGAAGCCCCTGTTCTCCCCCAACACTATGATTGAGGGTAGCTGCCTCAGTCCTTCAAAACCTGTCGGATCTGGAACCTGCTGGATGGGCACTCTCCAAGCTCCATTCCATATGCCATCCAGATCCTTCACTCTAACTGGAACCCCTTTAACTGTGCAGTACCTTTTCAACCAGACACAGATATCCTCGGGGTTCACAGTCTCATTAAACATCCTGACAATCACCACTTTCAAGGTGTTGTCAGTCAGTTTTTCCACGCACTGATAAGAACAGATACTACACTTGATCTTAGCCAAAAGGCCGAGAAGCGATGACCGCATTATCGGACGCCCCCCGCGCGCGGACCCTCCGTGCACCGGCTGGGCCACTCGGTCGCCACACCAAGAACGGCCGAAACTACGGAAGCGGAAAGCCCAGGCCAGAAGCCGCAGAGGAAGCGGGGACGGAAGCGGAAAGCCCAGGTCAAAAGGCAACAGAATTGAAACGGCTACAGAAGAAGCAAAGACAAAAGCCTTACCCGCACGCACGCACCTAACCCCAAAGCCAAGCAGGGACGGAAGCGGAAAGCCAAGGCCAAAAGCCGCAGAAGAAGCGGGGACGGAAGAGGAAATCAAAGGAAAAGGCAACAGAATTGAAACGGCTACAGAAGATGCAAAAACAAAACCTGCCTTGCACGCAACCCCAAAGCCAACCTTACCCTGCTTTTGTCACACGTCCATCAGGCTCTGCCCTCCCTCGGGCAAAGCCTCCCAAAAATACCACGTTCCACTCGTCGGCGTTCCCCTCCACGGAAGTCTTTAGTAAAAGGCGAAAGGCTTGTGCGTGCTGAAGGGGAACCAGAGTGCCGATTTGAAACGGCCCAAACGGCCTACCCCCAACCCCTCCGTTGGCCCTGACTCACCCGTCCGCGGCGGCGAACCGCGGCGAACCGCATCCTTATCGGGAAAAAAAGGCGCGGAAACGCCACGGGCCGCAGAGGGGCTCGGCCCGCCCGCTTGGCTTTTCTTTTATCGCCGCAATTTCTCCATTTCACGGATCGCTTTTTCTCGATTAAGATCCCTACGTGTTTATCGTATGCGCCTTCCAGCCAGTCGACTCCGTGTTGGTGTGGGCTGACACGGCGATAAAAAACTCATTCCGATTGCCTTCCCATTTTTCACCTCGGCCGCTGACTGTCAGCCAGTTTTCTCTCTCTCTCTCTCTCTCTCTCTCTCTCTCTCTCACTCACTCACTCACTCACTCACTCACTCACTCACTCACTCACTCACTCACTCACAGCCCCCCCCCCCCCCCTTTGAGGTCACTCACCTCACTTTTTTTTTTTTATATCTAAAAGGGCGGGAAAACGCCACCGGCCGACAGGGCTCCGCCCACACCCCCTTTTCACTAGCTTTTCTCTTTGACACGCTTAGAAAGAGTGCACCCTTCCCGGAGACGCTGCAATACCGGGGCGATGCGCGGAGCGGACGGAGCGAGCCCCTGTTCCGACTCCCTGTTGCAAAAATCCGTTTAATATGTTGTCCTCGCATGGAGGACATATCAGATATTAAACTGATAAGAACAGATTGTCAATGAATTTATTTCCAGTTCCAAAACACAAACAGGCTCACCAGCCACACGGACCACACCGGTCAAGGAAAACAAAAAACAGGAGAAAATCCAAAACAGACAAAACGCACAACCAAACCACAGACATCAACATGTCAGAAAAACAACAAAAACTGGTGAAAAAACCTTCACTTTCCAAACCCCCAACCCAAAACCAAAGACAAAACTGTTAGGGGAATAAAAACCGCCACCGCTCCAAGGCGGCGTGGTACCCCCACCGCACCATCTCCATCTCCCTCCTCCTCCGGAGCTCGGCCCTCACCCGCCACACGACTCCGCCCACACCCCAGTCCACCCGGTGGCGCACCAGCTCCCGTCGCGCGTCCCAAACCACCGTTTTCCCGACGGATATCAGGAGCCAAAGCAGGAACCCCACCCGCCCCCTCCCCCGTAGGCCCAACCCCAGCATCACCATGTCCCAGGACAGGGACAGGGGCCCCATGCCCCGGAAGACGCGGCCTAGCTCCCCCCACACCTCCTTCACGAAGGCGCACTCGATGAAGGCGTGGCCCACCGTCTCCTCCAGGCCCCCACAGCCCGCCCGCGGACACGTGCGCAGCCGGGAGAGGCCGTGCCTGTGAAGGACCTCCCGGACCGGCAGCCTCCTCAGGACCCCCAGCCAATTGAGGTCTCGCTCTCGGTTGGACAGGCCCCGGTGGTTGATGAAGGCCCACCCGGCCGGGCCCACCCCGTAGACTCCCACCGGCCCCCTCTTCTGCACCAGGGTGTCGTACAGCCCCCGGTGGTCAAGGCACAGGTCCCCTTCCCCACACTCTGTGTGCCGACCTGCCCACCCCACCACCTGCCCGTAGTGGGGCGGGAGCACCTCGCCCTTGGGCCTGGAATTGTCCCAGGCCCCTACCAGCCGTCTGAAGGGGAAAGACAGCCAAAAAAACAAAAAGGCCTCACACCGGTGTCCGCTCGGGCTCCTCAGGCACCGGCAGAGGAAGGAGAAAAGCAGCACGTCCAACTTGAGGGGGATGTCCGGGACCCCCCTCCCGCCCATCCCCACCGGCTGGTACATCCACTCCCTCTTCACGTACTCGTGCCCCCCCCACACGAAGGCAAAGACGTCCCGTACCAGGGGCGCCCTCAGCTCGGACGGCAGAGGGAACACGAGCGCCAAGTAAATGAGCGAGGGCAGGATGTCGGCCTTCACTGCCAACACCCTGCCGCTCAGGGTGAGCCCCCGGGCCCTCCACAGCCCCATCTTGGTCCGGACCGCGGCCAGGCACTTCCCCCAGTTGAGGGCCGCGCTCCCCTCCACGGCGAAGTCCACTCCGAGGATCCTCATAGGCCCCGGGCACGGAGACAGGCCGCCCACACCGCCCTCCCTCCCCGCCCAAGGCCCGAAAAACTTCACCGAGGACCTGCCCAGGTTGACCCTGGCCCCCGACACCGCCCCGAACTGGCCCAAAAGCTCCACCACCCTCCTCACCGACCCCTCCGATGTGAGGAACAGGGTCATGTCATCGGCGTAGAGGGAGATCCTGAGTTCCTCCGGGCCCCCACCCGGCAGACGCAGGCCTGCCACCCCCGCGTCCACCCTGATGGCCTCCGCCAGCGGCTCCAGGTAGAGAATGAAGAGCAGGGGAGACAGAGGGCACCCCTGCCGGACCCCCGACAGCTGCGGCACCACCTCCCCCAAATGCCCGTTCACCGCCACCCTGCTGCCCACCCCCGTGTATAACACCCCCACCCACCGCAGAAACCGAGGCCCAAAACCCACCCTCTCCATCACCGAAAACAAAAACCCATGGTCCACCCGGTCGAACGCCTTCTCCATGTCCAACCCCACCAGCATCAAGTGGACCCCCCGTTCCCTCACCCAGTGAACACAGTCCCGGACCAGGCCCGTATTAAAATGGACCCTGCGCCCCTCCACTCCGCACGTCTGGTCCATGTTGATGACATGGGGGAGCGCCGCCCGGAGCCGCCGCGCCACCACCCTGGCCAGGATCTTGTAGTCCGCGCAAAGCAGAGTGATTGGCCTGTAATTTCCCATCAGCTCCTGGTCCCCCTTCTTGAACAGGAGGCTGAGGACCCCCACCCTCATGGTGGCCCCCAAAAGCCCCCCCTCCAGCGCCGCCGCCAGCACCTCCACAAAGTCCTTCCCCAGGATCCCCCAGAAAGCGGAGTAAAATTCCCGGGGCAGGCCGTCGAGCCCGGGCACCTTCCCTGCCGGCAGCCCCAGCATGGCCCCCTCCACCTCCGCCAGGCACAGCGGCCGCTCAAGGTCCTCCGCCACCTCAGCGGGCACCCTCCCGGGCAGGCCCCCCACGAAGCGGTCAGCCCCCTCCTCGTCCACCCCCCGCAGACCAAAAGCCTCCCGGTAGTAGGCGGTCGCCACCCCCACCATCCCCCTGGAGTCCGTGACCCGGGCCCCGTCCTCCCCCCGAAGTCCCGGGATGACGCTCCGCGCTCTGGCCGCCCGGACCTGGCGGAAAAAGAAAGCCCCAGACACCTCCCCCAGCTCGAACGCGTCCGTCCTGCCCCTGAACAGGAAGGCCTTGGCCCGGAAGTAGGAGGCCAGCCTCCCCTTGACCACCTCCATGTCCCCAAGGTCCATCCCCTCCCCACGGTTCTCCGCCGCCACCAAATGGTGCAGGGCCCTCTGGAGGCCGGACAGCTCCGCCCTCTCCGCCCGCGCTCTGCCAGCACAGTAGTCCATGGCCAGGGTCCGGGTGTGGACCTTCACGCTCTCCCACCAGTCCACCACAGACCCAAAGTAGGGCTTGAGGGAGGCCCAGATTTCATAGTGCTCCCGGAAGCAGGCCCGGAAAGCCTCCTCCTCGAGGACCCGGACGTTGAGCCTCCAGTACCCCCTCCCGTGCACCGGAGCCTCCACCCTGAAGGTCACCCGGAGCTGGTGATGGTCCGAGAACCAGACCGGCGTGACCTCCGCCACCCCGACCACCGTCGTGCTGGGAACAAAAACAAAATCTATACGGCTGCGGTCCCCCCGTGAGTTGCCCCACGTGTAACCCTCCCCCATGGCGTGCACAGCCCGGTAAGAGTCCTTCAACAAAAAACCCCCCACCACATCCTTTACATGTTGAGCCGTGAAATCCCCCTCCCCATCCAAAGAAACATTAAAATCCCCACCCAACACCAAAACCCTATCGGTGACACACACGTCAGCCAGGGCCAAAAACACCCCCTTGCGCTCCCGCCGCTGGGCCGGAGCATACACATTTACAAACCGAAAAGAAACCCCCCTCCAAGTGGCATCCACCACCAAAACCCTCCCCTGGACCACAGAAAAACTCCCCGACACCCTGAAGTCCCGGTCCCCAAACAAAATACCCACCCCCGAGGAATGCACCCCCCCCACACCCCAGCAGGACTCCCCCCTCCCCCAGCCCCGTGCAAAAACCCCCACATCCCTCCCGTCCCTCAAGTGAGCCTCCTGCACAAAACACACATGAAAAGAAACCCCCCCCAAATACAAAAACACCCCCGCCCTCTTCACAGCCCCCTGCATCCCCCGGACGTTTACAGTGCACACAATAAAGTCACCCATCGGGGAGCTTGTCCATGAAGTCCAGGCCAGTCTCCGGCGCCGAGGAGTCAGGATAGTCCACTATGGTCGGACCTGGGTTTGGCAAAAAGGGCTCCAGGAGGGAACCCGCCGGGCTCAGAGGCGACTCCGACACTAGGTCCCTGCGTCCTGACAGCGCATCCGGGGCAAGCCCCGGGGCCCTGTCGGTCGCCGCCTCAGTCCCAAGAGGACCAGAGCCCGCCTCCGCGCTCGCAAGAGCAGCGGGCGGGACGACGTCCAAACTGCCAGACCCGCTGTCGTCCATCCCCCCAGAAAGTGGGTCAAAACGGTTGGCCAAGAGAAGAGGGGAAAGATGGGGGGCCGCATCAACCGCCCCCCTCCTCTTCTTCCGCTTCCTCCTCCCCTGCACCGCCGGCAGCCCCGCTGGCCCCTCCCCCGAGGAGGAAGGCGACACCTCGCCCCCCGACTGCGTTCGGCTCCTCCTCAAGCTCGCCGAAACCACGTCCATGCCATCCTCCTCGCCTCCCTCGACCGACCAGGAGCCACCCAGAGGGAAACTGGAGAAATCCAGCTCAGCCAGAACAGCCAGAGCATCCCTATCCACAGCCTCTCCCCAGGACGAAATCGTGGCCTCCGCCTCCGAACCGCCGACCACCGCCGCCACCCGGAGGCCGGGAGCCGCCGCAGGACCGGGAGCCGCTGCAGCCGCAGGACCGGGAACCGCCGCAGGACCGGGAGCAGCCGCAGCCGCAGGACCAGGAACCGCCGCAGGACCGGGAGCAGCCGCAGGACCGGGAACCGCCGCAGGACCGGGAACCGCCGCAGGACCGGGAGCCGCTGCAGCCGCAGGACCGGGAAACGCCGCAGGACCGGGAGCAGCCGCAGGACCGGGAGCAGCCGCAGGACCGGGAGCAGCCGCAGCCGCAGGACCGGGAACCGCAGCAGAACCGGGAGCAACCGCAGGACACGGAACCCCCAACGCAGGACCAGCAGGAACCGCCGCAGGAGCCGCCGTGCCGCCAGGAGCCGCCGGGCCGCCAGGAACCGCCGGGCCGCCAGGAACCGCCGGGCCGCCAGGAAAAGGACCCCATGCAACAGGGCCCCCCCGACGACCGGAAACCGCCCCGGCATAGGAGCGCTTGGGGCAGTCCCGAAAAAGGTGACCGTCCTCACCGCAGTGGTGGCACTTCTTCGGGGCCCGGCAGGAAGCAGCGCCGTGCCCCGCCTCCCCACAGTTCCGGCACCGTAGCTGGGCGCACCCGGTAGCCACGTGGCCGAAAACCCGGCACTTCCGGCAGAAAGCCGGCTGCCCGGGGTAGAAAAGGAACCCCCGCTCGGCCCCGATGTTAAAGTAGGCCGGGGGGTGCCTGAGGCCCTCCGCCCCCTCCGGATCGTCCGCCAGGAGGACCCGGTACTGCCTCCGAGCAGCCCAGATCCCGTACCCGTCCCTCAGGTACCGAACCAAAGGGTCCACTTTCCCGTACTTCCCCAGGAAGCCCGCCACCATTGCGTCCCCAACGTAAGGGTTGTACATGAGCACGGTGATGACCTTCAAACTGGTCCGACACAGCGACTCCACCGTCATCCTGGAGAGAGGTTCCTCCCCCGCCTTGGCCCGGCACAGCGCCGCCACCTCCCGAAACCGATCGTCCTTCGTGACGGAGAGCTCGTAGCCCCCCTCCGCCAAGTTGAACTGGAGGCAGAAAACCTCCGCCGGATTCAGCCCCAACGCCCCCATCACCACCTTCCTCACAAACCAATCGCGATCCCCAACTCCAAAACCCTCTTCCACCGAAGAAAACCGCAAAGTATTGCGCAGGCCGGCTCCAGCCGCCTGAGACGAACTCCTCCCAGCCATATCGCACTGGAGGTCAAAAAAAGAGCACCCACGAGAAACCCCAAAAGATACGACGCCAGACTAGAGGAAGGTCCCATACACCGCACGACACTTCCTCATCCACCCCCCCTTAACCGAAAAACATTAGCAAGAAAAAGCTAATCGCTAAAAATATCGTCGATAAGAACAGATACTACACTTGATCTTAGCCAAAAGGCCGAGAAGCGATGACCGCATTATCGGACGCCCCCCGCGCGCGGACCCTCCGTGCACCGGCTGGGCCACTCGGTCGCCACACCAAGAACGGCCGAAACTACGGAAGCGGAAAGCCCAGGCCAGAAGCCGCAGAGGAAGCGGGGACGGAAGCGGAAAGCCCAGGCCAAAAGGCAACAGAATTGAAACGGCTACAGAAGAAGCAAAGACAAAAGCCTTACCCGCACGCACGCACGCACGCACGCACCTAACCCCAAAGCCAAGCAGGGACGGAAGCGGAAAGCCCAGGCCAAAAGCCGCAGAAGAAGCGGGGACGGAAGAGGAAATCAAAGGAAAAGGCAACAGAATTGAAACGGCTACAGAAGATGCAAAAACAAAACCTGCCTTGCACGCAACCCCAAAGCCAACCTTACCCTGCTTTTGTCACACGTCCATCAGGCTCTGCCCTCCCTCGGGCAAAGCCTCCCAAAAATACCACGTTCCACTCGTCGGCGTTCCCCTCCACGGAAGTCTTTAGTAAAAGGCGAAAGGCTTGTGCGTGCTGAAGGGGAACCAGAGTGCCGATTTGAAACGGCCCAAACGGCCTACCCCCAACCCCTCCGTTGGCCCTGACTCACCCGTCCGCGGCGGCGAACCGCGGCGAACCGCATCCTTATCGGGAAAAAAAGGCGCGGAAACGCCACGGGCCGCAGAGGGGCTCGGCCCGCCCGCTTGGCTTTTCTTTTATCGCCGCAATTTCTCCATTTCACGGATCGCTTTTTCTCGATTAAGATCCCTACGTGTTTATCGTATGCGCCTTCCAGCCAGTCGACTCCGTGTTGGTGTGGGCTGACACGGCGATAAAAAACTCATTCCGATTGCCTTCCCATTTTTCACCTCGGCCGCTGACTGTCAGCCAGTTTTCTCTCTCTCTCTCTCTCTCTCTCTCTCTCTCTCTCTCTCTCTCTCTCTCACTCACTCACTCACTCACTCACAGCCCCCCCCCCCCCCCCCCCCTTTGAGGTCACTCACCTCACTTTTTTTTTTTTTTTTTTTTATATCTAAAAGGGCGGGAAAACGCCACCGGCCGACAGGGCTCCGCCCACACCCCCTTTTCACCCCGTTTTTTTCACTAGCTTTTCTCTTTGACACGCTTAGAAAGAGTGCACCCTTCCCGGAGACGCTGCAATACCGGGGCGATGCGCGGAGCGGACGGAGTGAGCCCCTGTTCCGACTCCCTGTTGCAAAAATCCGTTTAATATGTTGTCCTCGCATGGAGGACATATCAGATATTAAACTGATAAGAACAGATACTACACTTGATCTTAGCCAAAAGGCCGAGAAGCGATGACCGCATTATCGGACGCCCCCCGCGCGCGGACCCTCCGTGCACCGGCTGGGCCACTCGGTCGCCACACCAAGAACGGCCGAAACTACGGAAGCGGAAAGCCCAGGCCAGAAGCCGCAGAGGAAGCGGGGACGGAAGCGGAAAGCCCAGGCCAAAAGGCAACAGAATTGAAACGGCTACAGAAGAAGCAAAGACAAAAGCCTTACCCGCACGCACGCACGCACGCACGCACGCACCTAACCCCAAAGCCAAGCAGGGACGGAAGCGGAAAGCCAAGGCCAAAAGCCGCAGAAGAAGCAGGGACGGAAGAGGAAATCAAAGGAAAAGGCAACAGAATTGAAACAGCTACAGAAGATGCAAAAACAAAACCTGCCTTGCACGCACGCAACCCCAAAGCCAACCTTACCCTGCTTTTGTCACACGTCCATCAGGCTCTGCCCTCCCTCGGGCAAAGCCTCCCAAAAATACCACGTTCCACTCGTCGGCGTTCCCCTCCACGGAAGTCTTTAGTAAAAGGCGAAAGGCTTGTGCGTGCTGAAGGGGAACCAGAGTGCCGATTTGAAACGGCCCAAACGGCCTACCCCCAACCCCTCCGTTGGCCCTGACTCACCCGTCCGCGGCGGCGAACCGCATCCTTATCGGGAAAAAAAGGCGCGGAAACGCCACGGGCCGCAGAGGGGCTCGGCCCGCCCGCCCGCTTGGCTTTTCTTTTCTCGCCGCAATTTCTCCATTAAGATCCCTACGTGTTTATCGTATGCGCCTTCCAGCCAGTCGACTCCGTGTTGGTGTGGGCTGACACGGCGATAAAAAACTCATTCCGATTGCCTTCCCATTTTTCACCTCGGCCGCTGACTGTCAGCCAGTTCTCTCTCTCTCTCTCTCTCTCTCTCTCTCTCTCTCTCTCTCTCTCTCTCTCTCTCTCTCTCTCTCTCTCTCTCTCTCTCTCACTCACTCACAGCCCCCCCCCCCCCCTTTGAGGTCACTCACCTCACTTTTTTTTTTTTTCTTTTTTTTTTTTATATCTAAAAGGGCGGGAAAACGCCACCGGCCGACAGGGCTCCGCCCACACCCCCTTTTCACCCCGTTTTTTTCACTAGCTTTTCTCTTTGACACGCTTAGAAAGAGTGCACCCTTCCCGGAGACGCTGCAATACCGGGGCGATGCGCGGAGCGGACGGAGCGAGCCCCTGTTCCGACTCCCTGTTGCAAAAATCCGTTTAATATGTTGTCCTCGCATGGAGGACATATCAGATATTAAACTGATAAGAACAGATTTTTTTTTTTTTTTTTTTTTGAAAGAATTTATTGATCATTTGCAGCCAGACAGAGCATTAAAAACACATTTCAAGTATCATTTTACATTTTCAATTTGCATGTCTTAAAACACTTTAAAAAGGCATAAATTTGGATAAAAAACACGTGCTTGGTCAAATTTAAAAGTACGTATGTTAAAAGACAATACTTAAAACAAAACAATACTTTAAAACACAGTGTGATAAAAGCCATAAAAAGTGTTACATCAAAACAGGGTTAAGACATGATAAGAAATGTGTGTAAAAGTTTTAAAAGTCTCTGTTGTGCAAAGAAGGGGGAGCTTGGAGTCCATAAACGGGGCCGATTCCTCCCGCTCCGCCGAACCGGTCACCGCTCCGTTCTTCCTCTGTGGCCCAGCGGAGATCCTCGACCACGGCAGCCATTCCGGCGCAGTCAGGCCGCGGCCGCCCGGACCACTTCACGTGGGTGGGGGCCCCTTCCGAATGGCGCGTGGGACGTACCACCCTAGGGTCCCTGTAGCCAGCCTCGCCACTGCCTGGGTGGCCGTCTCCACGCGCTTCCCCACCAGCAGGTTTCTGGAGGTCCACAGTGCCTCTTTATAGCATGTCAGGGTGAGCCAGAGCTGGCGGAATTGTCCCGATGGTATGGGTCTCTGGCTCACCCCGTAGAGCACCAGCTGTGCTGTCAGGACCTCCCCTGCTGGCAGGCTCGGGGTTATCAGGGGCCCCGCTTGGATCCACAGGTCCCGGGCGGCCCTGCACTCCCAGAGCAGGTGCCGCACGGTCTCCTCTCCGCCACAAGTCGGCCGTGGGCACCTCGATGTTCTTCCCATGCCCCGGGAGTGCATGACGGCTCTGACCGGGAGGATCTCATGGGCCACCATCCAGTTGAGGTCGCGGTGCCGGTTCAGCAGAGCAGGATGGGCCACGTTGCGCCAAACCGTGGAGGGCTCGCCTAGCGCGAGCCCGCGCACTGGACTCACCGGCTCCCCCTCCTGCACAACAGAGAGAATAAAACGATGGTTAGTTAAAACTCGCTCTGTCTGCTGTTCAAGATTAAAATCCTTCAAAAACTTTTTTAAAATACAGTATGCTGGTGGCAAGTTAAAAGCCACCGGGACCCTCAGGTCGATGGGGAGGAGCCTCAGGGTCCGCAGGTACCCCCCCAGCCAAAACCTCACCAACAGGCCCGTCTTGGTGTCTTGGCGGGCCAGGCTCACGTGGAGTGCGGTGTACCTGCTGGACAAAAACACAACAAAATTTGGGAGGCCCCTCCCCCCTTTTAAAACACTCCTCTTCACCACCTCTCTCTTCAGCCTCTCCCACTTGGATTTCCATAAAAAGTAAAAAACCATGCGGTCGAGGAGTAAAAGCACTCTTCTGGGAGGCAGGAAGATGACTGAAACGGATAAAAACAGGGGTAAGATCACACTCTTGATGATTAAAATGCGTCCTTCAATAGTCAAGTCGCGTAGTCCCCAGAACGCCAGTCGTAGTCTAGTCTTCCCGAGTAGTCCATCCCAGTTCCCGCTGCCTAGCCCTAGCCGGTCAAATTTTACCCCTAGAACCCTTAAGTCTGTTTGCGTTGTGAGTGGCAGTCCTGTCAAGTCCTGTGCGCGCCAGGGGCCGTGAAACTGGGCCTCTGTTTTGTCTCTATTCAGTTTGGCCCCTGACGCCAGTCCGAACCAGTCAGTCCTGTCCAGAGTCCTGTCGATGGAGGGTCGGTCGGTGCATAAAACGTTCACGTCGTCCATGTAAAAAACGCATTTGGCTGAGAGTCCCCCGCTCCCCGGGACTCCCAGCCCAGTGATCCGTTGGTCCCTTCTCAAGACCTGCGCCAAGGGTTCGATACAGGAGACAAAGAGAAGGGGAGATAACGGACAACCCTGACGGACGCCGCAGTGGACATTAACTGCGTTTGTGAGTTTCCCGTTAACAAGGATTCTGCTGTGTATACCCCTATACAACAGCCCCACCCACGCTATAAACCTGTCCGGATAGCCCATTTTTTGCAGTACCTGAAACAGGTACTGGTGCGAGACCCGATCAAAAGCTTTTTCAAAGTCTAAATTTAGTACTGCTAAACAAATGTTTCTGTCTCTCGCAAGACAGATGGCGTCTCTGATCAGTACGAGGCTGTCGGTGATCTTCCTTCCCGGGATGGCGCAGGTTTGATCCGGGTGGATCACTGAACCTAAAACCGTGGACATTCTGTTTGCTAAAAGTTTGCTAAAAAGTTTCAAATCAAAATTTAAAAGCGTGATGGGTCTCCAGTTTTTCAGGTCAGTCCTGTCGTCTTTTTTATGGAGTAATGACACTATCCCTACTCTAAAACTGTCTGGCAGTCTGTCGAGGTCCTCTAAGTCTTTAAAAACAGTCAGGAGGTCGTGTGCTAAAATGTCCCAAAAGGTGAGATAAAACTCCAGAGGCAGCCCATCTGCCCCCGGAGACTTCCCCCTCTTAAAACCATTAAAACACTTATTCAATTCCTCCATACTAAAGTCTTTTTCTAGTGTTCCATCTTGGTTGACTGTTTTTTCTAAAAACCCTAAAACCTCTTTTGTTCGTTCTTTTAAAATTTCTTTTTCCCCAAACAGTTCCCCATAAAAAGTTTCTACAACTTTTAAAATGTCATCAGTTTCCATCATCATATTTCCTTCCTTGTTTTTTAATTTGGACATAGTCCCACTCCTACTTAAAATTTTCTTAAAAAAGTACCTGGTGCATTTTTCTCCCTCTTCTAGATCTCTTTCTTTACTTCTTAAAATAACCCCCTTGCTTTTTTCCCACGATAAAATAGCCATCTCTTGTTTTACTGCTTTTATCTCATCGTTAAAATCAATGCCCTGGTTTCGCAAAATAAAATATCTTTCTAAACGTTTCTGCAGTCCCACCATGCGCCTATCTGTTTTCTTTTTTCTATCTCTCCCTAACTGACTAAAAAAGGCTTTGGTCCTACCCTTCACCATCTCCCACCACTGTGCTCTAGTGTCAAAACAGTCCTGGAGGGTCTGCCAGTCCCTGAACTGCTCCCTGTACTGCCTTACGGCCTCCTCATCCTCCAACAGGGAGCAGTTCAGTTTCCACAGACCCTTCCCTACAGTCACACCCGAGGATAGTGAAAGGGTGCAGGACAGCATAGAGTGGTCCGAGAAGAAAACCGGGGTCAATCTAGCATCGGTTGGGGGGGCGTCCCGGGTAAAAAAGTAGTCTATGCGAGAGGCTTTGGTGCCATCATCACTGAACCAGGTGAGGCCCTCCTCTCTGGGATGCAAGGTCTTAAAACAGTCGGTAAATCTAAAGTCCCTAACCGTACTGTTTAAAAAGGTCGATGCCTTGTCTACCTTAAAATCAACCCCTGCACCTCTTCTGTCAGCCCTGGTTAAAACACTGTTAAAATCCCCTGCTAAAATAAGGGGAGCCCTACCTAGCAGGTGGGACTGCAGATCTTCTAAAAGGGTAAAACGTTCATTTTTATCACTAAAACCATACACATTGATTACTTTAAAATCCTTCCCTAAAAAAGTCAAGTTCAGTAAAAGCACCCGTCCATTTCTAAAAACAGTGCACCCCTTCACCAACACATGTGGATTCTTTATTAAAACCGCCACTCCGTCATTTTTGTTAGCATTGGAGCCGCTCCAGCAGGAGGGCCCGTGGCTCCACATCCGTTCCCACTTAAAATAGGAGTTTTTAAAAGGCAGTCCACATTCCTGTAATAAAATCACATCGCTTTTTACAGTACTTAAAAATGATAAAACGGACTGCGCCCTAAAAGTGGTCGTGATACATCTTACATTTATGGTGCTAAAAGTGAGCGCCATTAAAAGGGTAAAAGGGGTTAAAAGGACGTGCATAAAACTAAAAACGTGGGAACCTTAAAAGAGGGTAAAACAATAAAGCAGGTACTAAAATCATAAAACAATACTTACCTCTTCGCTTTTTGCTTTTTTCTTCTTATCGCGTCTGGGGAGGCCTGAGCTCTCCTTGGGGGTGGAGGTCGTAAGGTTCAAATTTAAAAACGACACTTGGTTCGGAGAGCTGGAAGGAAATACCCTAGGAGAGGAATCTGACTCTCCAGAGCTCACTTCAGGCCTCCCCTTTTTACTGGCTGGATCGATGTCAGCGGACAGATCTCTATCGCGTTTGCCAAGTAAAAGCTGCCCACACTGGATAAAATCATCGCTGGCCGCCGAGTCACTGGTGCTGGGAGAGGGGCTGAGAGGGGACTGATAAGAACAGATACTACACTTGATCTTAGCCAAAAGGCCGAGAAGCGATGACCGCATTATCGGACGCCCCCCGCGCGCGGACCCTCCGTGCACCGGCTGGGCCACTCGGTCGCCACACCAAGAACGGCCGAAACTACGGAAGCGGAAAGCCCAGGCCAGAAGCCGCAGAGGAAGCGGGGACGGAAGCGGAAAGCCCAGGCCAAAAGGCAACAGAATTGAAACGGCTACAGAAGAAGCAAAGACAAAAGCCTTACCCGCACGCACGCACGCACGCACCTAACCCCAAAGCCAAGCAGGGACGGAAGCGGAAAGCCAAGGCCAAAAGCCGCAGAAGAAGCAGGGACGGAAGAGGAAATCAAAGGAAAAGGCAACAGAATTGAAACAGCTACAGAAGATGCAAAAACAAAACCTGCCTTGCACGCACGCAACCCCAAAGCCAACCTTACCCTGCTTTTGTCACACGTCCATCAGGCTCTGCCCTCCCTCGGGCAAAGCCTCCCAAAAATTCCACGTTCCACTCGTCGGCGTTCCCCTCCACGGAAGTCTTTAGTAAAATTTTACGTATTTATTGGTTTTACCAAAATTAAAACAAGTATTTACAAATACATGTTATAACTTCCACCACATTTCACCCAATGCAAATAGTACAAAAACATATACAATCACCCAATGACAATTACCTCAAAGATCTTTCACCAGAGTGTGGGCCCTCCCTGCGCCAACCTAAAACCCTCCAGGAAAGCGAGGAAAAACTCCTCACAAAAACTCTTTTGAGAAAATTTCGAAGAAACCTCGGGAGGAGCCGTTCGAGGGGGTATCCCCTCCTCCAGGGATGGTTGGGGGTGCTGCAGGTCGGGCCCAGTCCAGGTGCGGTGCAGTGTGCCCTGTGGTGTCCGGGTAAGTAGGGTGGGGTGTATGGGTGAAGAGGGGGGGGAGGGGCCAGTCTTCTTGATGAGGTGAGGGGGGCTTGTCCTTGTGCCAGGAGGGGGGGGGGGGGGCTGTTGTGTCCTTTTCGGGGGTCCAGGGAGGAGGGTTCCAGGTGCTGCAGCGGATGTGCTGGGGGGGGGGTTGGGGGGGTTGACCGGTCCTTGAGGCGTGGAGGATGTTGCTGCTGGGCTGATGTGGCCAACTGGAACTGGAACCCTGTGAGGTGATAGTGGGAGATGGTGGAGAGGGGAGGAAGGAAGGGGGTGAGAAAGGGTACTGGGGTGCAGGTGTAATGTTCTGTGTACTTCCCATTGAGCCTGGTGGGTTTCTCCTCTCCGGACCCTCGTACTGGGGGCAGGTGTTGGTGCCCCCGGGTCTTCGGGCTTGGTGCCGGAACGGGTGAAGTGGTGGCTGCTCGGAAGGTGGTGGTGGTGGGGGCGATGAGGGTGTTGAACGGGGAACGCCGTCTGGCCTTCGGGGACGGAGGGCGGAGTGCAGAGCTGGTGTGGCGATGTGGTGGCATGGAGGGCTGAGCTAGATGGACACGTCCTTCCACCTTTCAACCCCCCATGTGTCTCTGGCGGTGTCCGGGTGGTGTTTGAAGTCCAGGATGGCGTAGTCCCTGAGGAGGAGAGTGATTCTCCTCCTCTGGACGGTGAGAGGTTGGTCCTGTTTATGGTAGACCCTGATGTTCCTTGTCTCCCATATCACCTGCTTGACGGCGCTGACGATCCTCCACTGATGTTGTAGGCGGGGGGTCGTGCAGCCTCCCGGAGGACCGAACAGGATGTCGTCCGCCGCCAAGCGAGGCAAGATGATGTTCCTGTAGAGGGAGACAGAGGGAACAAACAGGGCCCAGACCCGCCTGGCCACGGTGCACTTGACAAACAGATGGTAGATGTTTTCAGTGTCAGTGCAACCGTGGGGGCAGAGCTCGGTACGGGCTATGTGCCGTCTGTACATGAATTCTCTGGTGGGGAGACAGTCGTGAGCAGTTGACCAGTTTAAATCCTTTTGCTTATTGCTGATGCACTTGTGGCTGATGTTTTTCCATACCTGTTGGATGTCCAGGGCCGGCCTGGCCTTGGGTGGTGTGATGTTGTCCTTCCCTCTGATGTGTGCCATGATGTCCTTGTATTTCCAGGAGGCCAGGCCGGCTGCGGGCAGACCCGTCCTGAAGGCAAAGTTCTTCCACTCCTTGTATACTTTCGGGGGGTCCCAGCAGTAGGGCACAGTGTGGTTGATGGTGGTGTTGGTGATACGGAGTGCTCTGAGTATGGGTGTGGCAAAGTACCTCTCAAAGGCTCCTGCCTTCCTGTCCGGTTTATGGATGTTTGTGACCAGTTGGGAGAGGCCCTGTGCCCTTATGATGTTGAGGATGTCTGGGACCCCCTTCCCCCCCTTCTCCTCTGCGCTGTACATGATGGTCCTCTTCAAGCGCTCCATGTTGCTCCCCCAGACAAAGGTGAACATCAGCCGCTCGATGGTCTTGCTCGTCACCCTGTCCGGGGGAAACACCCTACCGACATAGAGGAGAATGGGGAGGATTATTGCCTTCAGGATCAGGATCTTACCCGTTATTGTGAGGGACCGTGCACTCCATTGGGCGATCTTCTGTTTGGCTTGACTGATGGTGTTGGCCCAGGTCAGGGTCCCTTTCCCGTTGTTCTGGTAGATGACTCCGAGCAGCTTGATGTTGTCTGTTTTTACAGGGAAAGAGGTGGTCATCGCTTCTTTCCAGTGTTGCGACAGGTACAGTTCGCTCTTACCTCGATTGACCAGGGCGCCAGTGGCTGCACAGTAGTCGTCCACCACCTTCGTTGCCGCGGCGATGGACCGACTATCCGTGCCGACGATGGTGATGTCGTCCATGTACGCCACCACCTGAAGCCTCTCTCCCTGGGCCCCCGGGAGGTGGTAACCCTGGATGGTGTGTGTAGCTCTGATTTTACGGAGGAAAGGCTCCAGGTAGATGACGTACAGCAGGGGTGCTAGGGGGCATCCTTGTCTGACCCCTGACCGGATAGGAAAGGGGTCTGTGAGCTGTTTGTTGACCAGGACTCTGCTCGTGATGTTGTTGTAGCAGAGCCTGGTCCAGTGGATGAGGTGTTGTGGGAAGTTCATCCTCCCTAGCACCTCCTGCAGGAAGCCATGGCTTACCCGGTCGAAGGCCTTCTCTTGGTCGAGGCAGAGGAGCGCGAAGGGGGACCTCCGCTCCTGGGAGTGGAAGATGAGGTCTCTCACCAGGAGCAAGTTGTCATTGATGGACCTTCCGGGGACGCCGCAGGTCTGGTCCGGGTTGATGACTGTGGGGAGGTGTGTTTGGAAGCGCCACATGAGGGCCTTCGTGAGAATCTTGTAGTCCGAGCAGAGGAGGTTGATGGGGCGCCAGTTCCGAAGGTCCTTGAGGTCCCCCTTCTTGGGTATTAGTGTAACTGTACTCTGTCGCATTGATTCTCCTAGCCTCCTTTCCCTGTAGACTGCCCGGAGGACCTGGGCCAGATCGCCCTTGACGAGTTCCCAGAAGGCCTGATAGAATTCCGCCGGGATCCCGTCCGGTCCCGGGGCCTTCTGGGTGTTCATGGAGTGCACGGCCCGGGTGAGCTCCTCCAGGCTCAGCTCTGGTTCCTCGCTCTCGCCCCCCTCTTTGATTTGGTCCAGACCGTCAAGGAAGGTTTCCGCCAGAGCCCCGTCTGCCGGCTTGGTGTCAAACAGCCGGCCGTAGAACTCCTCGGTCACCTCCCTGATGTTGTCGCTGTCCGTGACGGTCTGGCCGCTGGTGTTATAGAGGGACTGGATGCCTTGTTGTTTGGACCGTGCCCTGCGGAAAAAGAATCTTGTGCATTTCTCCTCCTCCTCCAGGCCCCGGATTTTATCCCTGAAGGTCTTCCTCTCCTGTTCTTCCCGATAGAGTGTGGCCAGATGTTCCTTGGTCTCTGACAGCTCCCGGGTCACGTCGAATCCTCTGAGTTGGAGGAGGCTAAGGCGTTGTAGGGCCTCGTTGTGGTGGTGAAAACGGGCCCTTTGTTCCCTAGCCTTCCTCCTTCCCACCCCTCCAAAGAACCCCTTGACCCGGGACTTAACCATTTCCCACCACTCTATCGGGGATGTAAATAATTCCTTCAGGGTCCTCCACTCCAGGTAGCGCCTGGAGAAGGAGTGGCTAGTGGAGGGGTCCTGGAGTGCCGATGTGTTCATCCTCCAGGGCCCCCTCGTTGGTCTGACTGGCCCCTCCCATCGCAGGGTCACGGTCAGCATCCTGTGGTCTGAGAAGTGCGTCGCCTGGGTCTTGAAGGCGCACACTCCCAGGCCTGGCGAGAGCAAGAACATGTCGATCCTTGAAGAGGCAGAGCCCGAGGATCTCACACACGTGTGTGTTGGGGGGGAGGTGCCGCCGACGTCCACCAGGGAGAAGTCGTTGATTATGTCCTGTAGTGCTGTGGTAGATCTGTCCTTCCTGGGTTTTCTCCGATCCTCGTCCCTCAGAGCGCAGTTGAAATCGCCTCCTACCACTACTGGCATGGGGGTCATCAGGAGAGGTCGGAGCTTGGCGTAGAGGGAGACTCTCTCTCGATGGCTAATTTGTCGGAGGAATGGATTGGCCACCAACATCCCGACCCCGTCCGCTCTGGCCGTGTTGGAACCTGACCAGAGAGAGTCTCCCCGAGTCCACTCCCCCTCCAGAAGTGCATCCATCCCTTTGTAGGGGATGGCACACTCCTGGAGGAGGTAGATGTCGGCCGGTTGTGTTGAGAGGTGTCTGAAGACGGTTGCCCTCTTCTCCTGTTGTAACATACTGCGGGTGTTGAGTGATGTTATTGTGATGGTCATGGTGATTGTGATGGTTTGGCGGGTCCGGCGATTCCTGTGGCGATGATTTGGAGGTTCCTGATGGCCTCCTGTGCGTAGTCCGGATAGGGCACCTCCCCCTGGTTGCTCACGGCTTCGTCGTCCCCCCACCGTCTGCCTGGTGGTGGAGGTTCGGCCGGCACGGAGGGTCCTTGGGTGGGCCGGGGCTGGCTGGTCTGATCCTGTGTGGGCTCAGAGACTGCTGTGGGGGGTTGGCGTCTGGACTTGGGGCAAGGGCGGGGACGTGGGGGGAGGGGAGGAGGGAGGGGAGGGGGGGGGGAGGGAAGGGGGCCTGGAGGCTTTAGTGGTGGTTCCGGGGGAGAGGGGGAGTCGGATGTCGAGGTGGAGTCGTCTTCGGAGGTCGCAGTGGTGGTTTTACGTTTCCTCTTCAGAACGACTTGGTTCCAGTCTGTGAGCGGCGTGTTATTGCTGTTTTCATTGTACAGTGACTGGGAATGTGGGGGTAGGTCGTGGGGGGTGACTATCCCTACCAGGGCCGGCTCCCTTACGGTTACCGACCCGGCAGGGGTGGAGGTGCGTATGGGAAGGTATATCGGGGAAGTCATGTCAGTGGAGTCAGAGTCCTGTAATGTTGGCTGATTTGTCGTGACGGGTGTCGGTTGGAGAGGGATGGGTATGTCTGTCTGAGGGTCCAGTAGGCCTAGTTGTGTCAGTGGGGGGGAGACTGCCCCCGGTGGTAGGATGTCGGTCTTTGGGTCGAGGGTGGGGTTGGTGGGGGAGTCAGGAACCGGGTCGGGGTCCGTAATGATGAATAGGGGGGGTGTGGAGGAGTCTGAAGGGGGGGGGTCAGGGGTAGGGGAGGTGGGAGGGGCAGGGGTAGGGATGGGGGAAGTCGGTAGAGGGGGATCGGCTGGCTCTATCTCAGGTGAAGGTGAAGCTCCTGGTGCTGCCGTAGTGGTGGTAGTGGCCGGTCTCCTGGTTTTGTTGGCGTAGGACTGGGGGCAGTCTCTGTAGAGGTGTCCCTGAAGCCCACACAGGTTGCAGGGGCGTGTGTGGGTGCACGCCACCGTGGGGTGTTCCCCTCTACAGATGCGGCAGATGATCTTTGTGCAGGCCGCGGCCAGATGTCCAAGGTGGCCGCAGTTCCTGCACAATTTGGGCATACCGTAGTAGTGGACGGTGCCCCTATGGTTCCCCAGGTTGATGGTACTGGGGATGTGTTGGACACCGCCCACCGCTGATGGATCCGGTGTGAGCTGGACCAGCCATTTCCGTGCCCCGGTCCACACTCCATCCTCGTCCAGGACCCTCCTCGCTCCAGAGTTGACGCGGGCATAGCGGCGCAGCCAGACCTCCACGTCGTACTCCTGCACAGCTTCGTTGTGGTGACTACTTTGTTTTCCCTGTCTGAAAGTGGTTCTGTGTGGAGATGACTGAAGGGCGGGTTATTTTTGTTTTGACGGTACATGGTCCAGAATTGCTCTAACAGTTGTGGTGTTTTGAAACTGACCTCAAAGGTGTTGGGGGTTGAGGGTGGTTTCACCAGGCAGTTGAGGTCGTTTGGCACAAAGCCCATACCTCGTTGGAGTACGGCTCTGCTGAATTCCAGGCGGGTCATTCCGGTTGTCGTGTCTTTCTGTCCTGTCGTTGTTGCGGTGGTTGTGGATCCTGTGGTGGCTCCGTCCCCGGCAGCCTCCTCGGATTTCACTGTCACTCTGACGGCGTTCACCCGTCTCATCGCCCCAGGGTTCATCCTGGCAGCCATGATGATGGTGGTGGTGCGTGTCCCCCGAACCTGCTAGGGTGAGGGGGGGGGGGGGGGGGGGGAAGAGAAAACTCAGAGCGGGCTGAGGCCACTTGGTAGCCCGTCCCCAAGGGACGGCACTCTCCTGTGGCTCGCCCGCTCCTAACGTTGGTGTTGGGGCTCCTGGCCCTCCTCCCGTCTGGTCTGGGGTGAAAGTCTCCCTGTGAAGGGCAGAGGGAGACCTGAGAGCAAGGTAAGGCCACCCGAGTGCTTGGCCCTAGGGGTGCCACTCTCCTGTGGCCTGCCTGCTCTCGGCGAAGGTGGTGGGGCTCTTGCCCGTCTGTCCCTCCTTCCTCCCTCCGGGTCTGGTCTGGCGGGAAAAGACGATCCCGATCCCGACTTGTCGAGCGGTCTGGCCAACCGCAAGGGAGGGGGGGTATGGGGATCCGGGAGAGTGCGGAGTACTGGGAGTGGAGGGTCAGGCCGGTCTACAACGACCTAGCCTCTCCTCCTGCTCCTCTGCTTCTCGCCTCTCACCGGGGCCAGCGGGCACCGGAGGCTTCCGGTCCCGTCCTGGGTGTTCCGCAGCTGGACGGGTCCGGGAGTCGGCAGGGGTGCTGGGAAAAGCTGGTGGGGGTCGGGGCCGGTCTACCACGACCTAGCACCCTCCTCCTGCCTCCTGCCTCCTGCCTCTCACCAGGCCCTGTGGCACCGGAGGGTTCCGGGCCGGTTCGGGGTGTTCCGCAACTGGGGGGTTGGGCTGGAGATTTTGGCCGAACCGCGGTCAAGCCACGTATTCTGCCTCCGTCTCCAGCCGAGTGGTGAAAAAAGGGGGAAAGTAGTGAGAGAGAGAGGGGGGACCGATACCTGGTTTCCCACCGCACAGTCAACAAAGCAATCGCAAGCCGTGTCCCATACACCGCTCGACCCCGGACTTTCGATTCCTTTGTTCACCCATGCGCCTGAAGGGGAACCAGAGTGCCGAAGTCTTTAGTAAAAGGCGAAAGGCTTGTGCGTGCTGAAGGGGAACCAGAATGCCGATTTGAAACGGCCCAAACGGCCTACCCCCAACCCCTCCGTTGGCCCTGACTCACCCGTCCGCGGCGGCGAACCGCGGCGAACCGAGGCGAACCGCATCCTTATCGGGAAAGAAAGGCGCGGAAACGCCACGGGCCGCAGAGGGGCTCGGCCCGCCCGCTTGGCTTTTCTTTTCTTACCGCAATTTCTCCATTTCATTGATCGCTTTTTCTCGATTAAGATCCCTACATGTTTATCGTATGCGCCTTCCAGCCAGTCGACCGTGTTGGTGTCGGCTGTCACGGCGATAAAAAACTCATTCCGATTGCCTTCCCATTTTTCACCTCGGCCGCTGAATGTCAGCCAGCGCTCTCTCTCTCTCTGTCACTCCCTTTTTTTTTTTTTTTTTTACCCTTTTTTTTTTTTTTTTTTCATTAGCCCAACAAAGCTACAACCCGCAGTTAAACAGGAAATTGGTTGATGGCAGAGATAACACTGTCACAGACCCATTAATGTCTGTCGTGAAACGCTCAATTCAGTGTTCCGTGTGCAGCAACACTTTTAACAAAGGTGTTCTCTGCCAAAATTACTTGATTCAACTTAACAAACCTGTGCTATGTATGTGCGGATGTCTGATATGTACAAAATGCTATCGTGTGAATCTCAGGTGTACCATACATAACATGTCAAGTTCAACATGTCAACTGAACATAGTTAACGACCTAGCGAATTGTTTATAATTCGAGAATTTAGGTTCCTGGAATCTCAAAGTGAAGCTTGATGACCATTCGGTGAAAAACGAAGCTGTCTGCACACATATCCAGCAAATTATGAATGACAGACAGGTCATTGACATCCAGATGCTACAGACAGGTAGGTTCTACCACAGTACACTACAATTATATGCAGCAATATTATCCATGATAATATACACTGATTTTCGTTGCATTCTCCTCTACAGCTGTTCGTCATCTAATGGATCGAGGGGACAGTGCCTCCTTCCAGTGTAACGAACATGTACCTGTAGAAGTGGCATACAGATTTGTTTGTCTCCCTCACACACCAGGGTTCTGGGGGCACGTGTTGGTGCAGACACAGCAGCCTCAAACAGAGGTAATGATCAGCGCAGATGACACGATTCCACGACTATTTAACGTGTCAACGGGAATTTACAAATACCATTGGAGCTGTTTTGTGCTGGAATCAAATGTTTATTTGTTTATGTGGTTTTCATCTCAACAAGATGGTCAAGTTGTAGTTACTCCTCTAGTGGACACAGCCGTTTCCCAAGTTACCTCGGACGTACCTTTCAAAAGAATGGTATATTATCTCGCTAAGTGGTTTAAGTCTCAGTATGCATTTGCGACAGATTGGCAATTTGATGTAGTTCTGGACTGTAGACCTGACGACGGTTCTTTGTTAGATCTACTAACATGCGTAGCTTGGCGTGCGGGTATGAAAAAGTTGAATCATAACTCCCTCCAATGTAGGGCAGACCCCCGGTTTAACTTTGGAGCTGCCGAAGAGCTGTTCACCCGTCCCCCAGATGCAAATGCAGGGGTGGGGTTTTTCGACATTATACAGGCGTGCAATTGTTATAATCAAGAGTGAGTCAAATGTTACTGACATCTCACGACATCTCACCTGATTCAAAAATATGTTTGATGTATAGCTTGCTTAAGTTGATGAGCACATAACCCCTTGGTTATGTCCAGAATAGAATATTACTATCTACGTTTCTCTAATTTTATGCAATTTCGAATGAGTAAATATAAGCCATGAGCCATAAGTTAGTTTAAATGTGCCTTTATTGTAAACTTTGTATTTTTATAGTGAATGCATTAAAATTGAAGTGAATTTAGCTTTATTGAGAAGGTCTGTCAATAATTAAAGATAATGATGATTTGATTACTGTTTTTTTCTACTGTTTGAAATGTTTTGGATATAATAAACAATGTTTGATGTATACCCTGCTTAAGTTGATGAGCACATAACCCCTTGGTTATGCCCAGAATAGAATATTACTATCTAAGTTTCTCTCATATTATGCTGTTTTATGCAATTTCGAATGAGTAAATATAAGCCATGAGCCATAAGTTAGTTTAAATGTGCCTTTATTGTAAACTTTGTACTTTTATAGTAAATGCATTAAAATTGAAGTGAATTTAGCTTTATTGAGAAGGTCTGTCAATAATTAAAGATAATGATGATTTCATTACTGTTTTTTTCTACTGTTTGAAATATACCCTGCCTGTTATTATGCATGCATAGCCATAATTTAGTTCTTTGTAAACTACTTGAAAACACTTACTAGTGTCTCGCTGTGTTATAATGCACAGACAGGTGGTTAACATTTGATATGCATATGACAGTTGTTACATTCCAGGTGTGCGGTGGTTGTGCAAAATAATTAATTACTCAGATGTGTGAGGTGTGTTTTTCGTGAGGATGGACTAGGTACTAGGGTTACAGCCTGTGTGAATTCCAATAGTGGATTTAAAAACACCCCCTCCTGTAGGGTTATCATGTCGACTGTGAAAGGTCGTCAATAATATGACCCACACATTTTTGTTAGCTTAGCTTAGCATTGTTAGCTTCCACCCGGCACGTTAATTGGCATGTTAGACATGTTCCACACGTTTTTTTCACCAAACTAGGCGATTTTGTTAGCTTAGCCTAGCTTAGCATTGTTAGCTTAGCCTCTCAGTTTTCCACCGTTTCACATTTTCCATGCGTTTTATACCAACCGGGGTGGTTTTGCTAGCTTAGCCTAGCTTAGCATTGTTAGCTTAGCCTCTCAGATTTGCGCTAATTCACATTTTCCACGCGTTCAAGACCGACTGGATTGCCTTTGCTAGCTTAGCCCTACCTGGCGTTGTTAGCCTAGCCTGATCCTATATTAGAAATTTAGCTATTCTGAATTAGCTCAGCACTTGGCTCACGGTTTTGAGGCTTCTATACCTGGTTCCTACTAATATGAGCCCGTAGGTTAGCCGAGCCCCCATCCTGGAGATACATATTTCTTCCCCCGCTTTGAAAGCACTCTTTCGGCCACAGACAAAATGCCCTTGAAATTCACAGTAATGCGCCCGAACCTGGGATTCGATCGGGGACACTTTTGTAATTCAAGTTAGACTAGGGGGAACCGGGTAGAGTGGTTTTCTAGACCCGAAAATAAGATCCCCATTTCGGTAGCTCTGTTTAAAGTTTTGTCTTGCTCGCTGTGTCGCGGAAATGCACGTGCGCCCGTCGGCCCGACCTTACGTGTCAAGGCCTGGATCAGGCCTTTCCAATGAGCATACCCTCGTAATTCTACGTTGCTGCTAACTGGAGATACATATTTCTTCCCCCGCTTTGAAAGCAGTCATGTTGTGAAAACTTTTCACCGTAAAAATAAATGAAGTGAAACATTTGTATTCCTCACGTTGTCTACCTAGTCTGTGACGTGACTCTCGTGCTGTTTCCAAGTTGTTGAGACTCACCGCACCTCGTCTGCTATGCCACTCTCGTGCCGCTTCGGGTTCGTTGTGACTCGCCGATCCTAGTCTGTTACGCCACTCTCGTGCTGTTTCCAAGTCATTGTGACCCACATCAGTGTCTCAACGACTTGCTTCCTTACAGACGCTAAGGAGAGCGTGAGGGATAAGTGATGGTGTAACTGGCCATGGCACTGTCCAAGGATTCGTCACCTATGTAAGTACAGGGACTCGCCAACAGTCAAGCAGTATAACACATGCAATGCATGGCTACCCCCTCACTCTCCTCCTCTTTACATTTAGTCATTTAGCAGACGCTCTTATCCAGAGCGACTTACAGTAAGTACAGGGACATTCCCCCGAGGCAAGTAGGGTGAAGTGCCTTGCCCAAGGACACAACGTCAGTTGGCATGACCGGGAATCGAACTGGCAACCTTCGGATTACTAGCCCGATTCCCTCACCGCTCAGCCACCTGACTCCCCAAAAGTTGTTATTAACGTCTTCTGATTCACCCTCTGACGAATTCTGTTTTGTTTCTAATAAAAGACGAGAAATCTGTATTTGTATTTTTCGTTGTCTTTGTCTTGACAAATTGCAACATGTGTTGTTCTAATTGTCCACTAGATGTTAGTCTAAGCCTATATACCATGTAATACGTTTCTGTGGTTATCAAGAATTATGGGAAAGGCAGGCCACACAGTGTTTATAATTTTATTTTGGGCACAAATGTCATTTATGTGTATACATTAGTGATGGTGTCAACTGGACAGTGAAATGCTTGAGATGAATAGCACTGGTCAACAACTTGGCACCAGTTGATGAAAAATCAAAAAGGTCAATAAAAGAAAAAAAGCCACAAAAAAAAAAACATTTTACAGAGTAAAGTGAGTAGCACTGCAACTGGCAGTGCAAATATAATTCTCATTACTTGTGTATTCCTTGTCTGAAAGTCCAAAATGTTATTGGTCATTTGAGGACTCCAGGAAAGAAATGACCTCTTGCAGGATGTCCATTCCAAGGGCTGTTCTGAGGCCTCCGAGGGGATTGATTTGTGCGGCAAGTACTTGCATGAGAGCATTTCCCAAAGTAAACCGGTTTGGAGGTATGGTCACTCTCTCTATCCAGTGAACAACAGGTGTCCCTGCCACCCCGTCTTGAGCCTCCCCGTCCTGAGCCGTACTGCTGCGATTGTTGCTGGAAGCACGGAGAAACACAACAAGGCGACTGTAGCCATCAATGCCACCGTGGATGACTATCCTCCACCTGAAATCAGAAAAGACATAACATAGGACTGTGTCAATAAAAGCTGTGCTTGAAAAAGTGCAGCTGCACTACCAATAACAGCAGAAACATCCTAAAACAATTATTATCCACATGTCCATGTCAGTTCTTGCTCTGGTTGATAAACAAGTGAGCTACCTGATTGTGTTTGAGCTGTTACAACCAATAGTTTCAATAACAAATACGGTCAGTGAGTAACCTTACCTTATCAGTTTGTGGTTTCCATCCAGGTGCCATAAAGAATTTGGACCAGCGACACGGTAGGACCTTCTGTGCAGCCTCTGCGACATGGCTCTGAGGGCAGCCGCCCTCGGTTTAACGCGAAGCATGCTATCCCTCACTCTGCGTCTCTGCACCCGGATTCCCTCTGCCCTCAGTTGTGCTCGGACGGACTCCGGTCCAAGTCTGTCGTTCCCAGCCACCAGATCCTTGACCTTATCGTCCAGAGCAGTGTCTGACAAGTCTGAAAAACGCCCCGCCTGTGAAAGATTCAAGCGTCTGACGAGACAGAAACAGTAACAATGCCCAGGTGAGACTATGCATCACTATAGTACTTGATTTCTTGATTGTTGACAATCAACTCATGTCTACAAACTGTGGAAAGCATGCATTTAAAAGATTTGCTTTTCATAGCATTTAACCCCAAGCACAACTGACCGTAGGCGCCGTTTGACTGTGGAACGGGACACATGGAGGATCTCGGCCATCTGAGAGAGGCTGAAAGCACAGGACATGAGAAACCTCAGTTGCTCCTCAGATTCCCTCACCGCTCAGCCACCTGACTCCCCAAAAGTTGTTATTAACGTCTTCTGATTCACCCTCTGACGAATTCTGTTTTGTTTCTAATAAAAGACGAGAAATCTGTATTTGTATTTTTCGTTGTCTTTGTCTTGACAAATTGCAACATGTGTTGTTCTAATTGTCCACTAGATGTTAGTCTAAGCCTATATACCATGTAATACGTTTCTGTGGTTATCAAGAATTATGGGAAAGGCAGGCCACACAGTGTTTATAATTTTATTTTGGGCACAAATGTCATTTATGTGTATACATTAGTGATGGTGTCAACTGGACAGTGAAATGCTTGAGATGAATAGCACTGGTCAACAACTTGGCACCAGTTGATGAAAAATCAAAAAGGTCAATAAAAGAAAAAAAGCCACAAAAAAAAAACATTTTACAGAGTAAAGTGAGTAGCACTGCAACTGGCAGTGCAAATATAATTCTCATTACTTGTGTATTCCTTGTCTGAAAGTCCAAAATGTTATTGGTCATTTGAGGACTCCAGGAAAGAAATGACCTCTTGCAGGATGTCCATTCCAAGGGCTGTTCTGAGGCCTCCGAGGGGATTGATTTGTGCGGCAAGTACTTGCATGAGAGCATTTCCCAAAGTAAACCGGTTTGGAGGTATGGTCACTCTCTCTATCCAGTGAACAACAGGTGTCCCTGCCACCCCGTCTTGAGCCTCCCCGTCCTGAGCCGTACTGCTGCGATTGTTGCTGGAAGCACGGAGAAACACAACAAGGCGACTGTAGCCATCAATGCCACCGTGGATGACTATCCTCCACCTGAAATCAGAAAAGACATAACATAGGACTGTGTCAATAAAAGCTGTGCTTGAAAAAGTGCAGCTGCACTACCAATAACAGCAGAAACATCCTAAAACAATTATTATCCACATGTCCATGTCAGTTCTTGCTCTGGTTGATAAACAAGTGAGCTACCTGATTGTGTTTGAGCTGTTACAACCAATAGTTTCAATAACAAATATGGTCAGTGAGTAACCTTACCTTATCAGTTTGTGGTTTCCATCCAGGTGCCATAAAGAATTTGGACCAGCGACACGGTAGGACCTTCTGTGCAGCCTCTGCGACATGGCTCTGAGGGCAGCCGCCCTCGGTTTAACGCGAAGCATGCTATCCCTCACTCTGCGTCTCTGCACCCGGATTCCCTCTGCCCTCAGTTGTGCTCGGACGGACTCCGGTCCAAGTCTGTCGTTCCCAGCCACCAGATCCTTGACCTTATCGTCCAGAGCAGTGTCTGACAAGTCTGAAAAACGCCCCGCCTGTGAAAGATTCAAGCGTCTGACGAGACAGAAACAGTAACAATGCCCAGGTGAGACTATGCATCACTATAGTACTTGATTTCTTGATTGTTGACAATCAACTCATGTCTACAAACTGTGGAAAGCATGCATTTAAAAGATTTGCTTTTCATAGCATTTAACCCCAAGTACAACTGACCGTAGGCGCCGTTTGACTGTGGAACGGGACACATGGAGGATCTCGGCCATCTGAGAGAGGCTGAAAGCACAGGACATGAGAAACCTCAGTTGCTCTCCGGTGATTTGATAATGAGGAGCCCCCATTGCTCCAGTCCAAGTCAATGGAGCCTGGTAACCGGAACTGGCTGCAACAATAATACAATGCTGTGCTTAGAACATTTAAGACACTGTAACTTGCACAGGCTCCAGGCATGCACTGTTAAATACCACTGGAATTTAACACCAATGGACACAAAAATACAATGGCAACTGCAATGGGCAGCAAGTGAAAACAACTCAAAAGACTATCTGAGCTGTGAGCACCCACCCCCACTGAAATGGTTCCCACCTGGTTGTGCATGCCGACCATGGGTGCGACTTTCCTGCATGAGCTCGGACACTTCAGCTATCAGGCCGTCTGCTGAAGCAACATTTAAGAGCGTACCCCTTTGCCCACTCTAGGCTTCGCTGCATTGTTTCCAGCCTGAAAGAAGACAATGGTGTTAAAGTAGACAAGGCTAGAGTTGTTGTTGTTGTATCTAAACCAGTAATAATTTATCAACCATATATATCTCATAAGAACGTGAACAAATAGTCGAATACATCGCCTACCCAGCTAACACATGACGTTGCGGCAACGTTGCCAGTAAGTGCTCAGTTGGTAACCCTCGACGTTACCTTCTGGCAACGTCGTGGCAACGTCGTAGCTACGTTATAAAGGGAATGTTGCCAGTTGGTCCCATGGACAACGTTGCCACGACGTTGTACCTTGGTTGGCTGGTTACGTTATTTTTAGACCCGTGGGCAACGTTGCCGCGACGTCGTACCTTGGTCGGCTGGTTACGTTATTTGTTGGTCCCCTGGACAACGTTGCCGCGACGTCGTACCTTGGTCGGCTGGTGACGTTATTTTTTGGTCCCCTGGACAACGTTGCCGCAACGTCGTACCTTGGTCGGCTGGTTACGTAATTTTTTGGTCCCCTGGACAACGTTGCCGCAACGTTGTACCTTGGTCGGCTGGTTACGTTATTTTTAGACCCGTGGGCAACGTTGCCGCGACGTCGTACCTTGGTCGGCTGGTTACGTTATTTGTTGGTCCCCTGGACAACGTTGCCGCGACGTCGTACCTTGGTCGGCTGGTTACGTTATTTTTTGGTCCCCTGGACAACGTTGCCGCGACGTCGTACCTTGGTCGGCTGGTTACGTTATTTTTAGACCCGTGGGCAACGTTGCCGCGACGTCGTACCTTGGTCGGCTGGTTACGTTATTTGTTGGTCCCCTGGACAACGTTGCCGCGACGTCGTACCTTGGTCGGCTGGTTACGTTATTTGTTGGTCCCCTGGACAACGTTGCCGCGACGTCGTACCTTGGTCGGTTGGTTACGTTATTTTTTGGTCCCCTGGACAACGTTGCCGCGACGTCGTACCTTGGTCGGCTGGTTACGTTATTTTTTGGTCCCGTGGACAACGTTGCCGAGACGTTGTACCTTGGTCGGCTGGATACATTAATTTTGGTACCATGGGTTAAGTTGCGGCTAAGTCGCTCTTTGGTCGCAGGACAACGGATCTCGAGTGCATATAGTGGTTTATCCAGAGATGGAGAGATCACACTGGACTGCTCTCAGTTCTGACACTTTTGCAATGTACCCATAGTCTACATGAATTTCAATCACACACAATATTAAATGTTGCACCCAGCACGTATAAATGTAGACAATGCATGTAATTCATGTGCAGCTCAGCCCCAGCATGTCATTGGTCATCAATTTTCTCATATGCAGAAACATAGCTTTAATAAATAAGACTGAATCTGGAATATAATTTAGTCTTTCATTCTTTACTATAAACATGTACAAAAGCAATCAATGTGTGATGTGTAACATGATTAAGCAAACATTCTTTGTATAGCACACCAAAGCTGTATGACACACAATGCAAATTTGTGCTCCAATAATTTTTGTGATACAAAATTGTTAAATGTGACCAAAAGGTAAGCGACTCTTAAGAGTTTCATTTCCAAAGACAAGTCATCACAGAATATTACAATTCTTCCTTAGCAAACCTGCCCCTCAGTCTGCCCCTGAGCAACAACTTTGCGCATGCCCATTTCAACGCATCGCTCAAATTGGGGTTTCAGAAGAGATTTTGCAGGGGTTCAACACCGTCTTGTACGCATTGGATTTCAACTGGAAATTAGCTACTTCAAAGGTGAGTTTCTTTACAGAAATATATAAACATATTTTAAGAAATTTGATGGGGCATACTTATACGTATATGTTTGAAATGTAGGCCATTTAGCCTGTTTATGTGCTATCAGATTCACATTGTTTACGTTAGGATTTCGATAGCTACAGTACAGTAGAGGTTAAACCCTCCAGAAAGTTATGTTGAAATACTGAAAATGCATAGGCCTACATGTTTTCAAAGTTTAGCTTCTCACAAATCACCCACAAAAGAATCAGTGAAAATAAACGTTCAGAACTGTTAAAAAACCTTGTCCCAAAATAGTTTATTTAGCCCGGAATTTTCAAAGACTGTGGAGCTACTGTAGCGTGGCTGATCACGTTTTAATCACAGCAATGGCGTCTATAAAAGTATCATGTCACTAATTTTTCCAATTTGTACATGACATCTTTTTTTGGATAAGTTTATTCGTTTTAACCTTTTAGATGCGTGAGTTTTAAATATTTCCGACGCTTCCACCAGTTATTTTTCCAAAACGGCAGCTAGGTTGCTTTAATTAGCTTCCGTTACCTAGCAACCTAGCATAATACTCGTAGCAATGCTACTACCTGCTAGTGTTACTTGTTAGCCTACTAATTGTACATTTTGAAGCCATACTATAGCGTTTGTCTTATAGTTTTTGTCTATCGGAAAACAGTCGGTTGGAATGTTCAGAATCACACATGTGCGACGCTACGATGTGGGGCCCTGCTTTCGAACGATCACATATGTGCAATGCTACTCCTTTTATATCAATATGCTATAACTATGTACATAAACTACATTCCATTTTCATTTCTGTACAGATTATCCTACCACCGTCACACGGCCTAGCACTGTGCCCCTGGGAAATGATGGTAAAGTAATGAATGACCGTTTAAAACAGTGACAATAATTGTATGAGCCATGGCAACCTAAAGGCTATGTTTTGAAGCAAAAGCATGACTTAAAACTTTTGCATCACCAGATTCCATACCCCTAGATGTCAACTCTGGTCTGGTGGAGGTGAACCAATTGGGGGCCCAGGAAAACAGCTGGCAGCCAGGCAAGTGCAAATATAAGACACTCAAAAAAATATATGCTTTGTATACAACCATTCAAGGTAACATTTGTTATTTACATAAATGTTACAGCTAATCTAGAAGAACCACAGTGTATGCCAATCATGCTAACTCTTGTAAACTTGTTTTACTTGTCTTTAATGACAGACACATTACAGGTTATGCTCCGGAAGATGGAGACATTGGAGGAGAACCAGCGAGAGGCTCTCCTATTCAGGCGACTACAGGGCAGACACACTGCCAGTGCCAGTGATGGACCTACAGGTGGCCCAAACACAGGCTGAACTCCAAGACGCCTTAAGCGAGGAGCGCCTTAAGGTGCTGGAGTTGCGAAAGAGAGTGGTAAGTGTTTGGAGATGCCATGAACTATGGCGTTCAACGTTCACATTGGTGCTGACAATAAGTTCATGACTTCTAATTCCAGACGCTGTGATGAAGTGGAAGACGGGACTGGGAGAGAAAGCTGTGGAGCTCCTCATAGAGGAGACACTCAAACACAACCCGGCAGCCCGTTCAAAACAAGCCAGGTGAATGAATCATGATTGCAGCTTCCATGTCCAACCTTTCACATGGCTATGTGACACAAATCTAGAATCACATGTTTTTTTGATGATGTATATTATTTTAGACGTGATTTTTTTATGACTTGTATAGCGCCTTTTTACACGTGCAATTATGTTGATAGAACACTAACTTATTTTGTGCTTCATTGTCAGGGCCAACAGACAGGACCTGTAGCGGGGACTGGCAGAAGATTTAAATTCACTGTTTGGCACTTTGTTTGAAATAAAATGACAATGTTACATGGAAATGCTGCCTTGTTTATGATTAGCTGGAGTTAGGCTACACATCACACAAACCTCCTAAAGTTGGCTACCATGTAGCCTATTATACAAGAACAAGTAGCATTTTGGGCAAATGAGGTCTGCATATGAACCGCCCCAATATAAGCAGTAGAATTGAGAAATATAGGTTACTTAGTTAACGTTGCAGTTACGGACTGGCAACGTCACAAAATTACGTTGCTAGGAGGTCGCGGTTACGGACTGGCAACGTCGGAAAATGACGTTGCTAGGAGGTCGCGGTTACAGACTGGCAACGTCGGAAAATTACGTTGCTAGGAGGTCGCGGTTACGGACTGGCAACGTCGGAAAATGACGTTGCTAGGAGGTCGCGGTTACGGACTGGCAACGTCGGAAAATGACGTTGCTAGGAGGTCGCGGTTACGGACTGGCAACGTCGGAAAATGACGTTGCTAGGAGGTCGCGGTTACAGACTGGCAACGTCGGAAAAATAACGTTGCCACGACGTCGCGGTTACGGACTGGCAACGTCACAAGATTACGTTGCGGTTACGTTCTGGCGTCCCACAGATGCACGGTCCCGCAACGTCGCCAAAGACGTTGCGGCAACGTATGTTTGGTCATCGAGTGACGTTGCGGCAACGTAAGGGCAACGTAACTGTGTTAGCTGGGTAGGTTGAAGGTTGAGCTTGCTTGCCTTCAGCAGTGGTTTTGCCTCAAAATACCAGCTAGCTAGACTAATCGACTTTAGGTAACAACAAAAAATGAATCTCAAGAATGTGCAGCACTGGAGCCTACTGTAACTGATTACTGAGGATAGCATATGGTTGGGGGTTGAGGCTAACTCGTTTAGCTAGCTACATAACTAGGGGAAAGATAGTTGGATATGGACTGTCCAGCCTTAAC